>NC_043005.1:56986519-57104019 GCF_006345805.1 Octopus sinensis | reverse complement strand
GAACGCAACTTCTTGATGAAACAGTGAGAAAACGCGTTTCAAAGGCAGCACCAACGAGATGGAGTTCGAATTCAAAACTAATCCAGACAATTTTACAATACCATGGTGTCCTTTGCAAACTCTTCAACAATGTGAACAATAATCCTATGTTGTGGGATCCAGATACTTTAGTGACAAGCAATGGGTTTTATGAGTGGCTAACAAGACTCAACATACTTTTTCCTGTTGGTTTATAATGATATTTTCATTAAAACTGACACTCTTTTTAATGTCCTACAAACCAAAATGATAAATATTTCATACTGCATTGAGAGGATTAATGGAACAATAAATTTACTTGAGAATCTACACAGAAGTTTCGAGGATTTGTATGTAAAGTTTGAAGAATGGTGCAGGGAAAATAACTAAATCAAAATCTCATACGAAAGGTTCAGTTAAAGAAGAAAGAATGGGAATATTTGGTGTAATTTTGGATGACACACTGAAGAACATGAAAGCAAGATTTGCTGATTTCAAAATTTCAAGTTTATTTCATTAGTTCATGAAGATAAATTTCAAGATCTTGCTTGCCAAATTGGTATGGATGCATTTGAAAGTTTAGAAAAGAACTATGGAAAGTTTTTCGACATCATAAGATTGAAAGCGGATTTAGCTGGAATTTACAATGCACAAGTGTTTCGAGATAAATCCGTTAAAAATTTGCTTGATTTAACATTTGAAAATAAACTGACCTAAAAGTTCCCCGAAACTGTGAATTTGCTGCCAATAATTTTGACAGTTCCTGCTACAATTGTTTCTGTGGAGAGATCGTTTTCTGTTTTGAAAAGAATTAAGAGCTACACTATGAACAGAATGACAAATCAAAGACTTTTGTTACTTGCTTTAATATCCATTGAAAAGGAAATACTTAACAAAATGGAGCAAGACCCTACTTTCAATTTCTACGAAAGAGAGAAGAATGGATTTCCTGTATAAATAGGCTAATATAATTAGGAAGTAAACTTTTTAAATATTTTCATCCTTTTATATACTGACAAATCTTTTCATGATATTTTACTACATAAACGTCACCAACAGCCTACCCTGAGTAATTACTGGCGGCACGTGTCTGGTATCTGTCTGTTTACCTATATACCCATTTACCTACCCTTGTGTATACACATTTGCCTGCTTAACAGCCTACAGGCAAATGTACCTTAAATCCTTAATTCCTTAAAAATGTTTTAGCCCGAAGGCCGCGGCCATGCTGGGGCACCAGGTAAACGGGTATCACCACCTTCTACGTGTATTTCCTATTTAGTACGGGGGACATTTCATTTATGAGGACGTACTCCTGTATTTGTCTGAGTGATGGGTCCTTCGGATGCTTGGATAAAATGCGTATGTTATGTCAGCCAAGTGTGCTTCCATGTTGGTCTTTGGAATGTTGGTAGAGTATGACGGTCTGTTTTTGCCACAGGTGTCCATTTATTCTCACCGCAATACTCCTAGATGTCTCTTCAATGTATGCTCTGTTTTTCTTCTTACAAGCATCCTCTATGCACCATATGCTGTAGACTACATTTCTAATTCTACCGTTAATGCTAGGGTTAATCTTACATACCACTCAGTTCTCATTAGTGAATGTGATATTTTCAAAGGGGCACGTCCTACATAACTGAGATCTGATGGAGCTCCCTGGCTTTTCAACGATCATAATGTTGAGTAATGTTGCGTTTGATCTACTTCAGAGCTTTTCTAAATCTACGGACTAGTTCCCTGTTGGGTATGGCCTCTACAGATACCAATCTTTGATATTTGTCAGCCCTGTACCATGTGTTCACTCTGTTTGCTTTGTCACAAACTCTCTGTAAGCTATTCCAGTATTTATCTCTACATTGTATGTATGTATGTATGTATGTATGTATATATGCATACATGTATGGGTAGGTAAATGGGTCTATATATAAACAGATACATTGGTAATACTGACAGACAAGCACACACACACATACAAACACACAAACATGTACACACAAACACATGAATATGCAGAATACATTCTTACATGCATACGTGCACACACACATACATATATACATACATACATATGTGCATACACAAGCACACATGACGTGTGTGTGTGTGTGAGGGAGATACCCTTATAGCCAGGAACTTTTCAGCATCTCCTCAAATGTATATAAGTGTGTGTGTGTGTGTGTGTGTGTGTGTGTGTGTGTGTGTGTGTGTGTGTGTGTGTGTGTGTGTGAATGTATGTTTGTATGTTTGTGTGTAAGATGGGATACTGAAAACTTCCTGGATTTAAGAGTCGATAGGTTTACCGCCATACATTACTATATGCTGTGGGGAGTTAACGATTAGAAAAGTGATTTTTTGAAAAAGTATTTTTAGTATTTTCCCAGAAAACATTTTTTTTTTAAATGCTGGAATCAAATTATATTTTATGCTCCATATTTGTATGTAAAACACATTTTGCTGGAGTTCAACTTGAACCATCTCCTGGGCGGCTTATCTGTAAAAATTCTGGCTGAATCAACATTTCAGGATTGAAGATCGTTTGCATCTTTGTAACGCAGAAGTTTGCTTCCCAGCCATATGATTTCGGGTTCAGTCCCGCTGTGTGACACATTAGGCAAGTTCCTTCTCTAATAGCCCCGGGCCGACCAAAGCTCTGTGAGTGGATTTGGTAGAGCGAACCTAAAAGAAGCCCTTCGTACATGTGTGTGTGTGTGTGTGTGTGTGTGTGTGTGTGTGTCTGTGTCTGTGTGTGACTTTGTATCTGTTCTCCCCCACCGCTTGACAACTGGTGTCGGTTTGTAACTTAGGGGTTCGACAAAAGACACCGATAGAATTAGTACCAGACTTCGAAAATAAATGGATGAATCGATTTGTTCGACCAAAACCAAACAAGGCGCTGCTTCAGCATGGCCACAGTCCTGTGATTGAAACGAGTGAAAGACGAAAGATAAAGATATAGTTAATTCACGTAAATAACCTGGTCGAGGCCGGATACGTCTGCTTGTGTTAGTGTGTGTGTGTGTGTGTGTAACGTATATGTAGTTGTCCATCGATTGATCCATTGATCTATATTGTAGATATATCTGTGATGTGTAGTTTATAGATTACCGCTCTGATCCGTCTTTATAGAAATATGAATGCCTTTATACCTCAAGTCAGGTTTTACAACGTTCAATCGAAAACAACAGTCGCCTGAAATATACGATAATTGGTAACTGGCATGCGAAACACGAAGGAAAAAGCTATATGCGATGAGGAGGAGGAGGAGGAGGAGGAGGAGGAGGGGGTGGAGGAGGAGGAGGAGGAGGAGGAGGTGGTGGAGGAGGAGGAGGAGGAGGAGGAGGGGAGGTGGAGGAGGAGGGGGGAGTGGATGGGGAGGAGGAGGCGGGGAAGATGATGGGAGGAGGAGGAGGCGGGAAGAGGATGGGAGGTGGAGGATGAGGAGGGGAAGTGGATGGGGAGGAGGCGGCGGGGAAGATGATGGGAGGAGGAGGAGGCGAGAAGAGGAGGGGAGGAGGAGGAGGAGCTAGGAGGCGGCGGGGAAGAGGAGGAGGAGCAGGGGAGAATAGGATGGGAGGAAGGGGAGAGAGGAGGGGAATATTAAGGACTAGCGGGACCCGTGAATATTTCACGGAATTAATAGTAAAGCTACTGGGTTTATCCCAACTTCAAAACTTTATCCAAAATCCTGAAAGCGTAGCCTGTGTTGTGTCTGTATGGAAAGATAGTCGCTCATCTACTACTCACTGATAACTGAAAGAAATTGGAATATAGTGATTAGTTAATGCACTTTATATACTTTATGCACAATTTCATAGACTTAATACACAGCACTTTTATTTTTCTATTTTTCTATTTTTCCTATGAACAAAGGAAAAAAATATCGCCTTACATAAGATACACTCTTTAGTTAAAATGCTCCCCTTCAGAATATCACCCCTATGCTAAAATATTTTTAACTCTCCTCCTCTATATCATCACAAAGAATGCTAAGCATGGCTTTCTTGTACCTGACGCTAGCCCGTCACGCTGTTCCCCAGCTACTGATTTTCCCTTCTACGTGGGTGCGTAAGCAGGAGTTCTCAGCGTTACTGGCCACCAAGTCGAAAAGCCGGAGCCTTCATGCTGCGCCCGGCCATGATTTCCGATGCGCTGTGAGCAAGGTTATGCCTCGCATTGACCAGCTGGTGGAGAAGAAACAGATTCAGCCCTCGCATTAAATTGAGTTGTGTTCTTTGTTGTTAGTTCATTTGTGTTTTCTAACTTGTGATTAAACTGATATCTGATCGAATTGAGTTTATCTGGAACCAGGTGGTACTCGGCGTCTGTACGAAACCTCTAAGTGGTACGCGATCACAAAAAGGTTGGGAACCACTGATCTAAGGTAGACTGGGCCACACACGTGCCAGGTTCCTTATACATTTTTTCTATAATCTATCACATCATGTAGAGCTTGTGTGGAAGCCCATCGTATATATGTGCGTGTGTTTACCAACACATAAAGATACACCGCTTGACAATCTGTGTTTGTTTATATCTCTGTAACTTAGCACTACGGCAAAAGATTCCGATAAAATAAGTGCCAGGCCTTACAAAATCATAAGCACTGAGATCAATTTGTTCGATTAAAACCCGTCAAGGCGGTGCCCCAGCTTGGTCGCAATTCAATGAATGAAAGAAGCAAAAGATAAAGAGCTCTTTCTCCTGGCATCTTCGTTTTTATTCAGGAAGATCTCAGACACAGAATTTTTTTTTTTTTTGTTCTTGTTTTTTCTCCATGCATTATTGTAGAATCATTTTCAATTCATGTGAAAATTTTGGAATGCATTCGTTGATAAACAGAGACGTTCGTTTCATGATAAACAAATACCACATCGACGCGTATAGAGATTACTGAAGTACGGAAAACAAAATTATTTCTGCAATATATAAAAAGGAGTGTCTTGAAGGTAAAGTATATGTGAGATAACAGGATTGTATATAACTGAAATAACATTCAGAATGTATGTGTATCCGTCATATTTTCACTATGAGCTGAATTTCGTCCTTTACATTTTTTTTTCTAGTGAATCGGTTTTTTTGGTATATTTCATATTTGTTTTATAGAAATTGTGTGAAAGTTTTATATTAGCTTTCTTAGATTTTAATTCTTTTTATTTCCTATTCTATTTTCTTTCAATTTTTTTTTTATCGACGCCATTCCTTGACTATTCTCTGCCTTGTTCTCATCCAACATCATCGTCATCTACCACAGCAACAACGACAACAACAGTGAAGATGACTGACATCTACTGCTGGACGACACGAGAATAATAAGTAAGCGCGTATATGAAAATAATAAAATCGGTCTCTAATATCACAGAACATAAACTCGGTTATGTTTGCGTGTCAAGCCAAACTATCTTTCATATAATCAAAACACATCATGGAACTTGAGCTAAGACCCTAGCGAAGACAGACTGAGATGTGCTATAAAGTCCATTTCTCACGTCATGCTTCATTTAATTCAGCACTTCTTTTTCTTATAGCGCTCTACTTTTCTGATTTATTCATGTCATCATATCAGAACCCCATAGTAATATAAGTTAATGGGGGCGACATACCGACATACCTTACACGTGTGTTCCCATCCCCACGACATTATTTCCTCTTAAATTTCAGATAAAAAAAAAAAAACTAGGTATTTTTAATAAAATTTTCTACAAATATTTTTTAGATGTAAAAAATGGAATTATATTAGAATCTGTTGTGAAAATCTTTTATGAAGGATGGGGCAGAGGAGTTTTTCCTCATAATTTTCAGAGAAAATGGGTATTTTTTTGGCGTGGTGAGGTGGTAAGAAGCTTCCTTCCCGACCACATGGTCCGGAGTTCAGTCCCACTGCGTTGCACCTTGAGCAAGTGTCTTCTGCTATAGTCTCGAGCCGACCAAAACCTTGCGAGTAGCTTTGGTAAATGGAAACTGGAAGAAGCCCGTCGTATGTATATGCGTCAGAACCAGTTTTGCCACAGGTTGTGACGTTGCCACACACACAAAATGGCTGAATAACCTTTTATAATTATTATAAAATAAAACTCGTAAACCCGAGGTCTTGTAAAGCGGGGTCCTCGTAAAGTGAGATAATACTGAATATGTGTGTATGTATGCGTGTGCACGCGCGTGCACGTGTGTGTTTGTCTCTGTGTTTGTTCGCCCACCACTGCTTGACAACCGGTGTTGGTTTATTTACGCCCCGTAATTTAGTAGTTCGGTAAAAGAGACCGATAGAATAAGTACCAGTCTTTAAAAAAGAAAATCATGGGATCTTTTCACTTTAAGATCCAAATTATGTTCTAGGGGCCGATTTACTCGACTAAAAATCTTTCAAGGCAGTGTGTTAGCATGGCCGCAGCCTAATGACTGAAGCAAGTAAAAAATATAAAAATAAAAGAAAAATACCTTTCAGTGGGACTGAACCCAGAACCATGTGGTTGGTAAGCAAGCTACTTACCACACATCTACTCCTACATTGGAACTTACGGAAAAATACTGACAAACATCACATATACATCTACAAAAGTGAAGCTTGAAATTTCGAAAAAAATTGTGACGTATCAGTGCGTGTGTGCGCGGTCACTACTCTTTTTTCTTTCTTTCTTCCTTTCTTTTGTATCAAATTCGTATATAATTGTAATCTACACCATCTGATAAATATCTGTAAAAAAAATTCATAAAGATATATTTGTTTTTCTGAAAGTTATAAGTAAACAAAGGAGAGAAGTACACCAATGAGGGTAACACTACTTTGTCGTTGCTCAATCTGTAGCAAAGTGGATGGAAGCACTCCGTCGGTTACGACGATGAGGGTTCCGGTTGATCCGAATCAACGGAACAGCCTGCTCGTGAAATTAACGTGTAAGTGGCCGAGCACTCCACAGACACGTGCACCCTTAACGTAGTTCTCGGGGATATTCAGTGTGACACAGAGAGTGACAAGGCCGGCCCTTTGAAATACAGGTGCAACAGGAACAGGAAGTAAGAGCGAGAGAAAGTTGTGGTGAAAGAGTACAGCAGGGATCACCACCATCCCCTGCCGGAGCCTCGTGGAGCTTTAGGTCTTTTCGCTCAATAAACACTCACAACGCCCGGTCTGGGAATCGAAACCGCGATCCTACGACCGCGAGTCCGCTGCCCTAACCACTGGGCCATTGCACCTCCTGTAGTAAAGTAGCATACACGGAACCAAATCTTTTTTTAAATCACAGCCTACTTGCTTAGAAAATGATGCATTGAATTATATATTAAATGGCTTCTTTGTATAGAAGCAACAAAAAACGGGACTGGAATGCTTCTATCATAGTTCTCCTAGAACGGGATTGACAAAAGGGTTAAATAACTACGGCGGCGGTGGTGGTGGTGGTGGTCGTCGTCGTCGTCGTCGTAGTGGTCGTGGTGGTCGTGGTGGTGGTCGTGGTGGTGGTGGTGGTCGTGGTGGTGGTCGTGATGGTCGTGATGGTCGTCGTCGTGGTTTCGGTGGTTGTGGTGGGGGTGGGGTGGTGGGGTGGGGGTGATGATGGTGGTTGTGGTGCTTGTGGTGATGGTGGTGGTGGTGGTGGTGGTGGTGGTGTTGGTGACTACGATGACCCCAATACTAACTTTGATGGAACCCACCCAAGTTGAAAGATCATATTCCATCTGGCGTTTTCTGCTTCGCAGACACAATTCATATATGATTGAATTATCTAATGTGTTTTCCCTTTTTCTTTTTCTTTTTTTTTAAGGGCAGTAGTATGTGGTTCTAGGCTGATTTGGCTGTCATTTCTTGCAAATTAAGTGACCACCAGGACTAGATAAAATCTTCGAGTAACTCATCTCGTCCTGGAGTTAAGGGGTTGGTAAGGGTTAATTTCATTCGAACTTCACAACTATAGAAAAACGTAGATGGAAAGTCCTCCTCCACCTTATGTGTATATGTGTGTATGTATGCGTGTGCACGAGCGTGCACGTGTGTCTTTGTCTCTGTGTTTGTTCCCCCACCACTGCTTGACAACCGGTGTTGGTTTATTTACGCCCCGTAACTTAGTAGTTCGGTAAAAGAGACCGATAGAATAAGTACCAGTCTTTAAAAAAGAAAATCATGGGATCTTTTCACTTTAAGATCCAAATTATGTTCTGGGGCCGATTTCTCTCTCTCTCTCTCTCTCTCTCTATCTATCTATCTATCTATCTATCTATCTATATATCTCTCTTGCTCTTTCACACACACACATACGGTTGCTAGGGGTGCTGAAAAGTTCCTGGCTTTAAGGGTACCGCAAAAGGCCTGGGTGGAGGCTCAACCTTCCGAGTTCTCTTACGGGGCTTAGAAAACCTGAAGGACTGCTGCAATACGTGTGTGAAGCTGAGAGGGGAATATGTTGAATAAAACCATTATTAACTGATCCTTCTGTATTTTCGTTTACCCAAAGCCAGGAAGTTTTTCAGCACACCCTTATACATATAAGGTATGCCTTTACACATAAATACATATTCTCTAAACTGCAGCAACTACGGAATAACGAATCCACATAAAATTATACACGGTGCATTGCACACATCTAAATCATGTTCTCAAACATTTTGTTACGTTCACTAAACACACAAGTGAATTAATGTTACAGCCTATCATAGTTGCTGTTATATTTAATGAACTGCTTAACAAGATAACACTAATTAAATATATTACATATCACCATCGAATACTAAATCAATTGCTTCTGTTCACAAGATACAAAATGCCGTATACTTTGTACGGAAGTGTAAATTGTGAAGTTGTAATATTCATATTCATATTCATATATATAAATATATATATATATATATATATATATATATATATATATATATATATATATATATCACCGTGACCGACCAGGCCATCAGATGCTGCTACATATCGCTGGTCACAATGCGCTTCGCATTGTTTTAGCCTTCAAATGACGCCACCCCGCTGGCTAAGCGAGCAGGCCAACAGAGGAAAGAGTGAGAGAAAGTTGTAGCGGAAGAGTACAGCAGCGATCGCCACCGCCCCCTGCCGAAGCTTCGTGGAGCTGTAGGTCTTTTCGCTCAATGAGCACTCACAACGCCCGGTCTGGGAATCGAAACCGTGATCCTGCGACCGCGAGTCCGCTGCCCTAACCACTGGGCCATTGCGCCTCCACAATACACACACACACACATACACACACACACGCACGCACACACACCACACACACACACACACACACACACACACACACACACACACACACACATATATATACGGCCAAAAATCGCCCGAGCTGCAAGAAATAGTAATTAAAAATTTAATAAGTGAAATTTGTGCAACTTTTTCCTTGTAATTCTTTCATTTCAATTTCAAATATATAATCTTGCTTCCGATTATGATGAAATGACTACTTTTCTTATAGTAGCTATGGCCGTTAGAGGGACCACGTGTGTTTAAATAGTAAAACCGTTGTATGAGAAGTTGATAAGTAGGCGGAGAGGGCAGGGAATTTGCCATTTAGAGACAAAAGAAAGGCGATGTAAATTTGAATGATTATAATTTTAGGAAAAGCAGATAGATAGATTGATAGACAGACAGACAGAGAGACAGTCAGATAGATAGATAGATAGATAGATAGATAGATAGATAGATAGATAGATAGATAGATAGATATTTCCTAAAGGATTTGAACTTATAAGTAAGGATACTCATCTACTAAAAAAAATAAGAAAACGAACTTTCTTTTAAGGTGGCACTTTGGGTTGTCACTTTAACTTTCCAAATGTCACAACTGGATATGGCACCATCTGACCCGACTGGACGGAATACAACCGTAAATTTGTGAATTTAAGTTCACGTCACAGGCACACACTGCAGGATTATGTCAGAGTTTGTGACGTTGAAAACCTACTTCTACGTCATTGAGTAACAATCCAAAATATTGGTTTCAAATTTTGGCACAAGGCTAACAAGTTCAGGAGAAGGGGTAAGTGGATCAGATTGACTCCAGTACACAACTGGTACTTATTTTATCTACCCGAAAAGGACGAAAGGTAAAGTCGATCTCGGTGTATTTTGAAATCAGAACGCTAAGCATTTTCCCAGCATGCTAATGATTCTGCCAGCTCGCCACTTTAATTATCCCCACCTTTTTTTTGTTTTTGTTTTTGTTTTTGTTTTTTATAGTACAGCATAGTTTCAATCTCATAGCAATCGAAAACGTTGACCTATATAAAGGTAAATGGTTGTGTAACCAGGAACATTGACAAATAAACACTTAGAATAGTGCAGGGATGTGGTTCGCTAGACGAATGCCGGAGATATCCTATGCAGACAGAGTGACAAACGTAGAAGTCCTCAGACAAGCAAAGGCCATCAAAAGGTAAAAGGTAATCCTGAGCTCTTTGTGATAACCGGGAAAGTTAAAAGGAAGAAGAAAGAGAAGACAAGCGGAGAAGATATTCGATTGTCTTACCAAATAACTTAAGAAAGGTTGACATTTTTAATGTGCCAGGTATGGCGGCGAGCTGGCAGAAACGTTAGCACGCCGCTACGTTCTGAGTTCAAATTCAGCCAAGGTCGGGGTCGATTAAATAAGTACCAGTTACGCACTGGGGTCGATATAATCGACTTAATCCGTTTGTCTGTCCTTGTTTGTCCTCTCTGTGTTTAGCTCCTTGTGGGTAGTAAAGAAATAGGTATTTCGTCTACCGCTATATTCTGAGTTCAAATTCCGCCGAGGTCGACTTTGCCTTTCATCCTTTCGAGGGTCGATAAATTAAGCACCAGTGAAACACTGGGTCGATGTAATCGATTAGTCCCCTCCCAAAAAAAATTTTCAGGCCTTGTGCCTATTGTAGAAAGGATTATTATTATGAGTGTAGGCGGCTAGCTGGCAGAATCGTTACCACGCCGGGCAAAATTCTTAGTGGCATTTCGTCCGTCTTTACGTTCTGCGTCCAAATTCCGCCGAGTTCAGATTTGCCGTTCATCCTTTCAGGGTCGATAAAATAAGTACCATTTGAACCCCGGGGTTAATGTAATCGACTTATACCCTTCCCCCAAAATGCTGGCCTTGTGCCAAAATATGAAACCATTATTAATGTGTTGAGTGGGGAATAGGAAGATGCAGAAACCCATGGTCTGCGATGCCTGTGAGAATGACACATGAATATAGAAGCAAAATGTAAACGTCCGTGGTTTACCAATTTATCAAAAGCTTTTTTATCGTTATTGAATTGAAGTAGGCATAAAGAAGAATCGAAACTGTGTTCATGATTTGGTCCAGACGAGACGTTTGTGGCTTTCATTTTCAAAGCAGAGTGAAACCTCAGTTTACAAACGAACTTACAAGCCGGCGACAACGATTGGCTACAAGCTGTGGATATCAACGGGAAAGTGTCAGTTATTGTCTTTCGCTTATTGTAAATTCCTGTTCGAATTTGCCGTACCTTCTCTTGAATTTCCAGTGGGGGAAAACAGTTTCGGTTTACGAACATTTCGGGTGACGAATGGCCTTCAGGAACAAATTGAATTTATTAAACGAATTTTACTATATTGATTTATAGAAGAGAAATGTAAATTTTTTAGCGTTCATTCATTTTTAGAAAAGATTGCACTAGCTACGTCAATAAAGTAGTTTGTGGCGGGAAAATCATGTAATGTAATCAATTGGCTATAGAATACAATTATCCCCAATCTGTAGTACTTACCCACTAAAATAGCTATAGTTAATCACAAGGGATAAAATTACAAGTGTCGATTAGTTGAGTAGCAGTTTAGGTAAGTGCGAACTTATCTCATCATAATTATGGTATTATTATTATCACATTATTTTTAAAGTCATTCCCCTGTTATAGTTTTATAATTATCTTGGAGACTACTCCCAAGTTTTTCCATGATGATATAACGATTATTGACATGATCCTTCAAAATCCTTACCATACATTGACGTCTCACTACCTTGCATTTTGTTTTTTCAAGATTACCTTTTTCTAGATTCGAATTCCACTGGCATTGATAAAAGAAGCATTGATTTTGATGGCATAAAAGAAGCAGTTAGGTATTTTATTTTTTAATTGGTCTTAAAGAGGCGATATTTGCAAATTAATACCAGATTAACTTTCTCCTATCACCAATACTCTTATTTAAACCACTACTGTTATAAAGGTTAAACAACCATTTGTATAAATTTCCGGTGGGGTGGGAGAGTCTCTACGTAATCACCCGATTTGCTAGGAATAGCAACCAAATATCCCTCGAATTGCTCTCTGCTATGTGAAACCATTTGAGATGCTTTTCCAGAATTTCCTTGCAAGTGGTAAGCTTCCTAAAAAGCTAAAAGAGAAGATATTATATGCCCTATCCACAAAGGTGGAAGTAGAGCAAAGCCTATAAACTGCAGGCCAATCTCTCCAACTTCACATGTCAATAAAGTCATGGAACGAATCATCAGAAAGAAATTGATAATGCTCCTAGAAGAAAATTATTTACTGTACGATACACAGCTCTTACGGCACTATGACTGAGTTTTGAAACAGATGTTTGACCATTCAGACATCAATGCCAGTGGAATTCGACCTCTAAAGGCCTTTGATAAGGTTGGTCATGGCATAATATGTCTCAAGCTGCGAGACTTTGGCACAGCTAGTTATTGGGGGAGTTGCTGCATGGCTTCCTCTATGGGGAAACATAAATTCTGAGTGGCGTCCCCCAAGGAACTGTCTTGTAGCCATTACTATTTATAATAGCTCTCTTAGACATGCCTATGGTCACTCGGACAGCCACTGTCACTGGCTACGTCGATGATACATAATTATCACAGGCAATATCGAAACCAGACAATGTCGCAAGCTTGCAGCAGAACCTAAATGCAATATACAAGTGGGCTGAAGAAATCAACATGCAGATTAATGCTGGAACATTTCAAGCAGTACGCCATATGTTTACAAATGCACTGCCGTCTGCGTATACAGGACCCGAAGGCATCGTAATCCCAGAGTCACCAACAATGAGAGATATGGGGATCAGTATGTGTAACGATGCATCATTTCATATGCACATTATCAAGATGGCAATAAAGTGAAGACAACCGAAAGGCTGGATTCCAAGGTCTTTCAAGACAAGGAACCAAGAAGTCATGTTGACTCTGTGGAGGACTTTTGTTCTCAGCCGCCTGGACTACTACACTCAGCTATGGCCACCACATAATGCCGAACTAACCGCGGAGCTTGAAGTGGTCCAACGTCACTACACTAAAAAGATTGTAACAGTGCAGTACATGAGCTGCAGGGAGAAGCTGAGAAAACTACGACTTTGCTCCCGAAGCTAAGACGCAACAGATAAGTAATAATCAACATATGGAAAATTCTAGAAGGGCTAGTAGCTAATTTCGGCATTGAGTTTTATACAAATACCCGAACTGGATGCCGTTGTATTGTACCAAAAGACCAATAGCTTAGGGTTCAAAGACCCATAGATTTTCAATGCCCTACAAAAAAATTAAGAAATCTACACAATGTGGATGTGAATGTCTTCAAAAAGAAACTGGACATTCTCCTCTCAACAACACCGGATGAGCCAATGGCCCGGCATGAGGTACAGATGAGGGCAGCCATACACGAATTGGGCAGATAACCAAGGGAAAAGCGGAAATCCTACCATCCTGAAATAATCAACCAAAGAAGAATGGTATATATAAGTACAAAATCACGGTGGTGCTCCAGCATGACCGCAGCCACACGACTGAAACGAATAAAAGAACAAAAGAAAGAAACAAACAAAGAAGAGAGACAGATAGAGATATATCTGTCTGTAGTCAGGAAAATCAATTTGCTATTTCAAATATTTCTTGGTGAATATCTGTATATTAATACAATAGTACTTTCCTAACTACATTTTGCCCCTCGCTAAGAGAAGTAACTCAAATCAGAAGCTAATGCTGGCGGTGGCGATAGCATTTATTTGTTGTTTGTGACAGTTATTGTTAGTTTTGTGGGTTGTCATCGTAATAGTGGTAGCAGCGACGACAATTGCTCAACAATAATTACTTGCACTAAGATGCAAGCGTTATATCATACCATATTTTTTCATAAATTTCAATTCACAAAAATTAATAATTTGTTAACCAAAAGCTCTATACCATTTTCAAAACAAAACTACTACCACCGCCACCATCACCTCGATTATCTAACATCCTACCAATATCATCACCACTAAAACTATTACAGTTCTCACTGTGTGGGTAAATGTGTGTGTGTGTGTGTGTGTGTGTGTGTGTGTGTGTGTGTGTGTGTGTGTGTGTGTGTGTGTGTGTGTTTGTGCGTGTGTAGGCAAATTAAAAATTTAAAAAACAAGAAAAATCAAAAGTCAATTGGACTTACACAGTGAATATATTAGACTGACGCTCAGTGAAAGTATTAGTCAGAAAAATATGAGTGACGTTTCGAGAATGGCTCTTCATCGGAAATATATATTGGAGATGTACATTATCGTCTGGTTATTGATTTCATCTGAGACTGTGTTAAAACTAAAACAATTACAGCATAGAAGACCCACATTAGCCATTCAAAAACACAAAGACTGTTAACTTCATTTAATTATTATTTGGTGTCAAAATTTTACGCCGTACCAGCTGCGACCTGGTTACTGAAATTTTTCAGAGTTGTGTGCGTATGTATATACACATATATTTCCATTTTGGGACATAAACTTTTCCTATATACATCTCTATTGACTTTATCACCATTGAGGCCGTTCCTTATATAGGCACAAATGTAATTTTTTCCTAAATAAATTGAACTTCATATTCGAGGCTCCGATGAAGCTCTAAAGTGTTATTCATGCACTCAGTTGTGAGACCACTGCATCCTATAGCAGAAACAGCTTTAAGCTAATGAAGTTCATAAGGTAATCATTTATTCCTTTGTCATCTCTCGTTCTCATATACATATACATATATATATATATATATATATATATATATATATATATATATATATATATATATACGCAAAAAAAATGGAACAAGAACGCAAAAGACAATAAAACATGTTTTATTGTCTTTTGCGTTCTTGTTCCATTTGTTGTATATATATATATATATATATATATATATATATATATATATATATAATTATAACAATGAGGGTCTTTGCAACAAGTTGCTAGACCACATACCGAAAGTATTAGAAATAGCAGCCAGAGGACTGTTATTTCTTTTACTACAAAAATATGTCCCCATCGACAACAGTATTTGTAACTCATTTTATGGCAAAAAGACAAAGAAAAATAACGAATCAAACAGTCCACGGTCAATTATGGACGCACGTTTCTGGATTAGAATCGAAGATTCATTTCCTCTATCAACATAATATTCCGATAAATAAATCTAGAAATGCCTCCATATTTCCGACCAGGCGACATCGGGGCATACAGAAGCTAATCAGCATATCCACATTTATATAGACAAGTGAATTCATATCTCCCACCAGAATTTTTCCCACGTGAGTCAGCCCTAATACTGCCGAAAATAGATTCGTAGTTCATATATATATATATATATTTTCTTTACTACCCACAAGGGGCTAAACACAGAGGGGACAAACAAGGACAGACAAAGGGATTAAGTCGATTACATAGACCCCAGTGCGAAACTGGTACTTTATTTATCGACCCAGAAAGGATGAAAATCAAAGTCGACCTCGGCGGAATTTGAACTCAGAACGTAACAGCAGACGAAATACGGCTACGCATTTCGCCCGGTGTGCTAACGTTTCTGCCAGCTCGCCGCCTTATATATATATATATGTGTGTGCGTGTGTGTGTGTGTGTGTGTGTGTGTGTGTGTGTGTGTGTGTGTGTGTGTGTGTGTGTGTGTGTGTGTGTGTGTTTGTGTATATATACTGAGAGAGAGAGAGAGGGGGGGAGATGGATGTATGCATGCATACACACGTTCGCAAGTGAGCGCGTGTGTGTGCATGTGTAAACAAGTGTGGGCAAAGGAAAAGAAAAACGATTCAATATAAAGAATAGAGTTTTATATTTTGTTGGAAGTTGAAACTTCATGGACTGTTATATCGAATTCATTCCTTTTGATCTTCAGATGATAGTGAGAAATTGAACAGAAATTGCATTTAAAATACATACAAAAGTGATAGCTGAACATAAGTGTGAACTTTGGTTGGATACCATAAAACGAATAGTTTTTTTATTGCTCAGCAATACGGCCAAAAATCGCCCGAGCTGCAAGAAATAGTAATTAAAAATTTAATAAGTGAAATTTGTGCAACTTTTTCCTTGTAATTCTTTCATTTCAATTTCAAATATATAATCTTGCTTCCGATTATGATGAAATGACTACTTTTCTTATAGTAGCTATGGCCGTTAGAGGGACCACGTGTGTTTGAATAGTAAAACCGTTGTATGAGAAGTTGATAAGTAGGCGGAGAGGGCAGGGAATTTGCCATTTAGAGACAAAAGAAAGGCGATGTAAATTTGAATGATTATAATTTTAGGAAAAGCAGATAGATAGATTGATAGACAGACAGACAGACAGTTAGATAGATAGATAGATAGATAGATAGATAGATAGATAGATAGATAGATAGATAGATAGACAGACAGACAGACAGACAGACAGACAGATAGATAGATAGATAGATAGATAGATAGATAGATAGATAGATAGATAGATAGACAGACGGACGGACGGACAGACAGACAGACAGACAAACAGACAGACAGACAAATAGATAGATAGATAGATAGATAGATAGATAGATAGATAGATAGATAGATAGACAGACGGACGGACGGACAGACAGACAGACAGACAAACAGACAGACAGACAAATAGATAGATAGATAGATAGATAGATAGATAGATAGATAGATAGATAGATAGATAGATAGATAGATGGACAGACAGACAGACAGACAGACAGATAGATAGACAGACCGATAGATAGATAGATAGATAGATAGATAGATAGATAGTAAATAAGTAAGAAAGTAGTAGTTGAGTAGGATGAGATAAGTTGGTAAGTAGGTAGATAGTTAGGTAGGTAGGTAGGTAGGTAGGTAGGTAGGTAGGTAGGTAGGTAGGTAAGTAGGTAGGTATGTAGGTAGGTAGGTAGGTAGGTAGGTAGGTAGGTATATTTAGGCAAGTAGGTTTAACAAGATATTTCACAATAAGTTCGTGTTTTAAGATGGAAGAGAGACAGAGGGGGAGGGAAGGGGAAAGAGTTGTAGTGTTTCGGACAAGACACTTCTTCTGAACACTGAGAGGAGGCAGGGATTGTCGGGTGGCTGTAAATAGGGTTGAAGAGTTTTAACAACGACACATTTGGTGAGTAACTGACGTCAAAAGTCAAAATTGTGAGCCATAAACCACTTCAGAGACCTGCATGAGAGAAAATAGCTGAGTTTGTAAGATTGCTATTGATGTCCTTAAGATCTTTCACGAGTCGAGAAACAATAATAACAGCCATTAACAAAAGTTTCTAATATAGGCATAAAACCTGAAACTTGTGGTGAGGAAGTTGGTCGATTAAATCGACTTCAGTGCTTCACTGGAACTTGATTTTATCGATTCCAGAGGGATAAAAGGCGAAGTTGACCTGAGAGGGGTTTGATCTCAGAGCATAATGTGCTCCAACAAATAGGCACCAGACGTTTTGTTCTGTGGCTTAACGGTTTTCCAATCCCTATAAGCAGCAAACTAGAATAACAGCACTACCAATGAACGACAACACTAGCACGATCTCCATTGCATTTCTATATAGGAAGGCGGCGAGCTGGCAGAAACGTTAGCACGCCGGGCGAAATGCGTAGCCGTATTTCGTCTGTCGTTACGTTCCGAGTTCATATTCCGCCGAGGTCGACTTTGCCTTTCATCCTTTCGGGGTCGATAAATTTAGTACCAGTTACGCACTGGAGTCGATGTAATCGACTTAATCCGTTTGTCTGTTCTTGTTTGTCCCCTCTGTGTTTAGCCCCCTGTGGGTAGTAAAGAAATATATATAGGAGCTAACTCGTGTTATATTAAGCAGAGATTTGCCACTCATTTAAGTTCGTTTGCAAATTGGAACAAAATGAATACTACCAGCGAAAGTATACTCGATTGCTTGGAAATAATTAGAAAGCCAAACCCTTATAGAATAGGTGATAATAGACATGACCTTTGTGAGGAAGTAATGTACCTAATTTTCACTTCTAAATTTACTGTTATAAACACTAGAAAGGAACAGGCTATGAGATGTCAACACTGGACAAAATATATGTTTAAACGATTTAAGAAACATAATTTACCATGTATAGTAACTATACTAGTTAAAATAATGGTTGCGATACTAATAAATATAATTGTAATTGATTAGATCGACTCCAGTACACAACTGGTACATAATTTATCGACTCCGAAAGGACAAAAGGTGAAGTCGCTCTCGGAAGAATTTGAACTGAGAAAGTAAAGACAGGCGGTCATAATATGCAAACATTTCTCATGGTACCAGTACACTGTTTATAGATGCTTACATTTTTTATGTTTTCCGTGAATTTTTCACGGGTCCAGCTAGTAATTTTTATTATTTTCCACAGGGGCAGTTTGAGGGAGGTGGGGATGAGTCGATTACATCGTTACCAGTGTCTAACTAGTACTTATTTTACCGACCCGGAGAGGATGAAAGGCAAAGTCGACCTCGGTGGAATTTGAACTCAGGGAACATGAAAGACGGACGAAAAACCGCTAATTTTGCCCGGCGTGCTAACGTTTCTACCAGCTCAAATTTTTGCGGGAATAATATTTGGTTTTACTCTAGAATATATAGATCTATAAAATCGAAAGTTAGGCACGTATGTAAGGCAGTTTGGAGGACACACAAAAGAAAGGTTTTTGTTATATTTATCGGGATATATTATATGCTTATAGTATTTAGATGTTTTATAAGTTTCATGCCAGCAATTAGAAAATGCTGGGTTCATTATTGGTTTCTTAATACACTGAATTTCATAAATTTCAGTTGTACAAGCATAACAAGAACTTTTTCTTTTCCCGTAATAGGCCTTAGAAGACACTTGCCCAAGGTGCCACGCAGTGGGACTGAACCCGGAACTATGTGGTTGGTAAGCAAGCTACTTACCACACAGCCTCTCAATAGTTTAAGTATGCACTTATAAATTTTGAATAAAAGATTTCCAATCATATGAATGTTATAGCATAAAATATGGTCATTGGGGTCTAACTGGACCCCATTGGCCTTCTGTGAAATTATTTTTTTTCTGTTCTTTTTTCAAATATTCTGATGAACTATAAATCAATTTTCTTCGTTAATGTACTGGTATGACCCGATATACTAAATAATTTTGTTTTATTTTATATTTAGTGCTATATGTATAGTTTATAAAACTATTAAAAATGTTGATTTCTTTCAATGAAGGTTTTTTTTTTTTTTCAGTTAATAAATTATATTTTAATTTCCCTCCATTAAACGCTAATAATTACAAATATACACTTATAGGGTACTAAATTTCTTGTTCTCTATCACGCACTTACTCATGTAATTCCAAACCTGCCGGCCTACGAAGGGTTAAATGCAAATAGTATATGGTGTGGTTGGTTTGTACGTGATTTGGTCCGCCATTTATTACCTAAGTGCGTTTTAGTGTAGATGATGATGTTCCTTTTTTTCTGGTTTTTGTTCTTTTTTTATTTTTTCTTTGCTTTTTATTCCATTTCCGAAATGTACGAAGAGAAGGAAGTATCTGATTATATTGCGGAAACTTTGAATCTGTTGATTTTAGCGACGTTTGAAAAGGGTTTCGTAGTACATACATACATACATACATACATACATACATACATACATACATACGTATGTATGTATGCGTGTATGTGCGTGTGTGTGTGTGTGTGTTTATGTGGGTATTGCATTTGAAATTTACATTTACGTATGCGTTTCATTAAATGAGCATTTGCAATTTCGTTTGGTGAAGTTAGTCGTTTTATAAATCGTAATGAATATGCAGTTTTGGGAGTAGCTGAGAAATCCTTAACAGTGCTTTTGTTGAAGAGTCATTTCTATGAAGCCAAGTGGTATATGCGATGATGCAGTGATCAAGAGCACACGGTGCCGCTCCAGGAAAACGTTTTGACAACTCGGAAGATCTACTTTTCTGCAAAAAGAAATTATAATGGAGATGTACTTGCATAGCAAGTGACCTGATCTGAGATCGTGTTCTGGAACGAAAACAATCGCAGCGTGGAAGGTGTTTATAAGCCATTTAAGAAACACACAAAAACCGTTAGATTCACTTCAACATTTAAATTTAATTTGCCAAAATATTTTCGTCGCTTTGAGACCGCGACCTGTTCACTGACACAACTTCGAGATGCAGCAGGAAGTTTTGTCAGCGAACAGGTCGCGGTCTCAAAGCGACGAAAATATTTTGGCAAATTAAATTTAAATGTTGAAGTGAATCTAACGGTTTTTGTGTGTTTCTTAAATGGCTTCCACGCTGCAATTGAAATTATAAAGAATAAATAAAAACCGCCTTAAGATCTTGCATAGTCAGAAAATTGCCTTAACTTCTGTTTATTAGTGAAGGCGTGTGGCTTAGTGGTTAGAGTATCGGACTTGTGGTCGTAAGATTGTAGTTTCGATTTCTGGTCCAGGAGATGCGTTGTATTCTTGAGCTAAACACTGTGTTTCACGTTGCTCCTGTCCACTCAGCTGGCAAAAATGAGTAATCTTGCGACTGTTCGGCGTCCCGCCCACGAGGGAATTTAAACGCCACAGAAACCAGGAAACCGGCCCTTATGGGTCTATGAGTCTATATGACTCGGGGAGGATCTTTATCCTGTGTTCATTCGCTTATCTCTTCCACTCTCCTTTCTCCCGATTCTTCTATCCACTTCCACTTCTGTGAAGTAGCCTGTACATTGTCGCACGACCTGCGGAAAGTATCAGCCAAAATTCCCTCAAATTAAACCTCCATCTCGTCTCTCATCCGCCCTTTTCGCCGGATTTATTGCCTGCGGACTTCCATTTCCTCCCCCAAGATGAAAATACAGCTCAAAGGTCGCTGTTTTGACACCGTTATCAAGATCCAGATTGAATCGCAGAAGGTCTTCGACCTGCTTACGGAAAACGACTTCCAGGCCAAATTCCAAAAGTGGCAGGTACGCTGGGACCGGTGTATTACTGCACAAAATAGCTATTTCGAAGATGCTGTTAAAGTTTAGGTAAATATTTCGTTTTTTTTCCAGCATATGTAGTCTGAGAACCTTTTGATACCACTTCGTATATACTCTTTTCTACTCTAGGCACAAGGCCCGAAATTTTGGGGGACGGGGCCAGTCGATTAGATCGACCCCAGTACGCAATTTATCGACCCCGAAAGGATGAAAGGCAAAGTCGACCTCGGCGGAATTTGAACTCAGAACGTAAAAACAGACGAAATACCTATTCCTTTACTACCCACAAGGGACTGAACACAGACGGGACAAACAAGGACAGACAAACGGATTAAGTCGATTATATCGACCCAGGGCCTAACTGGTACTTATTTAATCGACCTCGAAATTTGAACTCAGAACGTAGCGGCATGCGAAATACCGCTAAGTATTTCGCCCGGCGTGCTAATAATTCGTCCAGCTCGCCGCCTTCCACCTCGTACATACTACCGTAATTAACAAGTATTTGGGGATGTATAATTCTCCATTTTTATTTATATCTGGTGTGTGTGTGTGTGTGTGTGTGTGTGTGTGTGTGTGTGTGTGTGTGTGTGTGTGTGTGTGTGTGTGTGTGTGTGTTACAATGGAGAATAAGATGACGCAGTTTAGAAACCGCTGTCGCTTGCTTGGGAGATAGACTTAATCCGTCATCCGGTATATCATTATTAGCATGTCCCTAAGTTTCTTTGTAAATCCGTCGGTTAATGTCTGATTAGTTTTTCAATGTAAACCGATCAGCAAACATTTTTCAAGCAATATATATTGTAGGTACAGATAAAAAGGTCTGTTTTATCAGTACCACCGAGAAACATACATACTGCTTAAACCGCTTAGTAGGCAGATCGATGAACCGCAGACAAACTTGTAGAAAACTAGTCGAAATAGCCTCTGAGCACTTTAAGAATATCAAACTCGATAACAAAATACTATTTGCATTTCACATTCAGATTTTGGAGCAGCAAACCATAATATCCGGCTTCTCTCCGTTTTGAGCTTCTCTTGCACGCCAGAAGAACGCTCTCTTTCCTACGAAACGAAAGACAACATATTTGCTCCCTTGAAACTTTCATATCGCACGCAATGAACTGCCAACTCAGTTTACTTTCAAATATAGAGACACTATGCTCAAGAAAACACACATGATCATACAAATCTTTCGCAATTCTACAATTACACACACACACTTGGCTGTTTCATTTTCCTCTCTCTCTCTCTCTCTCTCTCTCTCTCTCTCTCTCTCTCTCTCTCTCTCTCTCTCTCTCTCACCCCATCAACTTCAAACTAATACCTACTTTCTTTATTTTGGCACTCAGACCACTTCAAACTAATACCTATTATGCCTTTTATTACTTGCGTTTATTACTTATGCGTTCACATATACACAGCCACTATGCTAGCTCAATAATCTGAATGACGTAATCTGAATGACTATGTATGTATATATGTATCTGGACAAGTTAGACACCATTTTTAAATTTAAAAATGCTCATTTGCCTGAGAAAATTGTTTGCATGGAAAGCACCAAAACCAATGCCCCAAGCGAAAGGCCCAGAGCTACCAGCTCTATACCCACCAATGAGGGTAAATGCAGTAAAGGGAAACTGAAGAGGAGCAAGAAAAGAATCTCAAAGCTCTCAAGAAAAGCGGCTCCAACTCTCTCTCTCCCAACGTGGAAGCTTGACGAGAGGAGCCAGCCGCAAGACAGGTGTAGCAGGGTTCAAACCTGAGGCTAAACCCATAAACGCAACCTGCAAATTCTACATAAAAGGAGTCTGCTGGCATGGAGACTTAGGCAAGATAGAATGCACAGCAGTTACCACTTTCCACCCGGCAACCAGGATAGGCACCCACGCCTAGGAAAGTCCACACCCTGGTGCACACCAACAAAAAAAGACTGCCGAAAAGTAGTACGCAGATGCGGTGCGAACTGCAACAGCTGAGCAGCAACATTTTTTAAGTATCACACAAACGATAACGCATCAGTTATCATGGCTACAAACGAAACTAAGCCATGTACACCCATACACAAGACTGTTAAAGGTAGTTTTCTCTTGTGTTTAAATGTACACTATTTTATATTGAGTATATATATATATATATATATATATATATATATATATATATATACACGTACACACGTATATAATATATATGTATTTATAGTATATATACACCTTGATTTTGCAAAAGCTTTTGACAAAGTGGGCCATGGTATGACTTTCTGAAAGATAGAAGTCAGTCAGTAGTAGCCAATGGAGCCACCTCAATGAAAACACAAATAGTGAGCGGTGTTCCTCAACTGCCCGGATAGCCACCCTTGCTAGCTGCGCAGACGATACGAACGTTTCGCAGAAAATACAGAACCCCAGTGATGTTGCACATCTGCAGCAGGAGTTGGACTCAATTTACAGATGGGCTGAGGATAATAATATGCAGTTCAATGCTCAAAAGTTACAAGCCTTGCGCTACCAGCGTCCAAAACTGAATATGAACTTACAGGGTACACTGGTCCACAGGAACTTACAATCCCAGAGCCTAAATCAGTGAGGGACCTGGGTATCGACATGAGCGAGGCTTCACAAAGAAGATTGTCTCTTTGCAACAGCTCACCTACTAGGAAAGGCTGAAACAGCTCAGACTCTACTCACTGGAACGAAGGCGGGAGAGGTATGCAATAATATACATCTGGAAGATTCTGGAAGGAATTGTGCCAAATTTTGGCATTGACAGCTACACAAATGACAGAACGGGTCGACATTGCACAGTGCCAAAGATCCCAGCAATGCCATCGCGCTTCAGGACCAGTTACTACAACAGCGTGGATTTCAGGGGCCCACAGCTTTTTAATATTTTCCCAGAGAGCCTGAGGCGCTTTTTAAATAAACGCTGGACCTTTTCCAGTCGAGAGTCCCAGGCGAACCCACCTCACGGCAAGAAGTACAAATGAGGGTAGCAACATCAAACTCCATTCTTCACCAAGTGCCACATATTAGAGGAGGATCTCAGTAATAACAGTGTAGCAAAACGGCGGTGCTCCATCATGGCCACAGCTCTGAGCTGAAACTACAAAAAATACACGTATATATGTATGTATATACACGCACATAATATATATATATATATATATATATATATATATATATATATATATATCATATATCGCTATGGGCTCCGTGTGAGCAGTCATCTAAAAGTTTTTTGTGCATCTTGATGTTGACATAAGTTCCTTGCTTTTCCTGATGAGAAAGCGGCATAATATACTCCTTATTCCTTCGCAATTAGGAATATGCAGCTTTCGAAACATATGTCGAAAATAAAGGAATTTTGTTAATTCGTCGTTCAACTCCATTCTTTCATATATATATATATATATATATATATATATATATATATATATATATCGTTTTTGGATGTGGTTTGCAAGATTCTTTATATGAGTTCGTATGTTGAAGCATATTCTGTTGTCTGGGGAGAGTCATTTTCTTTTTGTGCCTTACAATGTAACACACTCACCGGTAAAATTTCCACTTATTTCATATTTTTATTCTCCTAAAATTTTCGTTGCGTCTTGCAACCTTTTCAATATGCATCTTGCAACCTTTTCAATATGCGTCTTGCAACCTTTTCAATAGTCAAGACTATTGAAAAGGCTGCAAGACGCATATTGAAAAGGTTGCAAGACGCAACGAGAATTTTAAGAGAATAAAAATATGAAATAAGTGGAAATTTTACCGGTGAGTGTGTTACATTGTAAAGCACAAAAAGAACACATACGCCACAGAAACCGGGAAACCGGGCCCATGAGCCTGGCTAGGCTTGAAAAGGGCGCATAAATAAATATGTATATATAAGCATATAATATCTATTATATAAAATCCGTTCTGTCTGTCTGCTTGTGTGTCTTCTGGGATCTCGGGCATCCTCCATCCGATTGCGCTCAAATTTGATATGTAGATATCGACGGTATATAAGTCTTGAAAAAATTACAAAAATCGATTCCAGGTGAGAATGCGATCGATAAAGCCGTGGGAACGTGCATTTGTGCGCTCCATTAGCTTTTTCATGCCCTTGAACATCCCGTAAAGTAAGATAGTTTAAAATTAGTTAAGAACACATACGCCACAGAAACCGGGAAACTCTAACTAACCCTAACCCTAAAACATTGAAATGCAATAGATCGATACAAAGGTTATAATTATGGGTGACAATTTCATACGACACCGCTACGGAAAATTGGATTTTTTTTCTAGCGTTTTCAAATGAAAATGTCACCCATAATTATAACCCTAGTATCGATCTATTGCATTTCAATCTGTTTTAGGGTTAGAGTTAGGGGTGGGGTTAGGGTTATGGGTGGGGGAAGGGTATATTTTTTTCTTCGCAAATGTAAATAAACCCCATCTGTTTCTTAAAGGAGGGACATATTCATACAGCACGAATGCTTTCACCCCAAATGGACTCCAGCGATTGGTTAAAATTTCCGAAATGCTCGATTTTAAAGTGGAAATATCTTACAAACTATAGAATTTTCTCAATAAAGTCAAGAAAAAACGATGTTTTATAAACACATTCTACCAGTATACGAAGTTTAAAAGTGTTTAGTTAACTAGAAATTGTGTTGAAAACTGCCGTTCAAAAGGAAAATATCCCAGGTACGTTCTCATAAATTCATCATGCTTTTCCATCTAGATTTACATCCAGCTAACCCATTTGCATGCATCGTTTTTGTCCTGCTATTCTTCCGTCAGCCTGTACGTAACTGCACCTTCCATTTTTTTGTTTGTTTTTGTACTGCTTAAAGGCACGTTTCTTTCCTGCCAAACTTACTGTTTAAACAATGTTTGTGTTCTCCCAGTCAACAGCCTTATCATTACTGGTACTTTAAACTCTTCGGTTGCATATTTGTGTGAATAAAATCGTTTTTCTTTGGAATAGAAAAAAGTCTATCTTTATTGCTTCTTTTGCTGGTGTCTCAAATTTAGGTTAAATCAGTGTTTCTCAAAGGGGAGGCCTATGGGACGGTCGGACAAGTTGTTTTGAGAAAATTTGGTTTAAATGTTTGACAACTCAGCACCGTCCATTGGACGGTGGGGGCGTTTTGCTCGTATACGTATATATATATATACACGTATGTATGTATATAATATATATGTGTATATATCACATATATACGTATAAAATATGTGTATATATTATATATATATATATATATACTTATAAAATATGTGTGTATATTCTGTTGTGTCTGGGGAGAGTCATTTTCTTTTTGTGCCTTATAATGTAACACACGCACCGGTAAAATTTCCACTTATTTCTTATTTTTATTTTCCTAAAATTTCGTTCAATAGTCTTGACTCCGTCCGTTATTTACACTGCGTTCCTTTTTGTTTGTTTGTGCGCATGTGTGTGGGTCAGTGTGTGTGTGTGTGTGTGCCTATGCATGCATGTATGTATGTGTGTGTATGTATGTATATATGTGTGTGTATGCATATGTATATATGTATGTATGTGTGTGCATCTGTATGTATGTATCCTGCATATTCATGTGCTTGCATGTCCGTGTTTGTGTATTTTCTGTGTATGTGTGTGCGTGAGCGTGTTTGTGTATGTATGCACCTCTGGTTCCTTGTGTGTGTTATGCAACTATGTACCATGTTTGTATGTATGGATGTGCATCTCTATGTGTGGATCCGTGACTCCATATGTGTCCTTGTCTGGAGTAAAGTGTGTGTGTGCGTGTGTATGGTCATGTGTTTCAGTCTCCATTTGCGTATGTGTGCTTGTCTGTTCTTATAACCTATGTACCTATCTGTCTATATGTTGATCTGTTTATTTTCATATCCATATTACTCTTTTACTTGTTTCAGTCATTTGACTGCGGCCATGCTGGAGCACCGCCTTTAGTCGAGCAAATCGACCCCGGACTTATTCTTGTAAGCCCAGTACTTATTCTATTGGTCTCTTTTGCCGAACCGCTAAGTTACGGGGACATAAACACACCAGCATCGGTTGTCAAGCAATGCTAGAGGGACAAACACAGACACACAAACACGCATATATATATATATATACATATATACTTTGATACTTTGATAGGTTTCGGCCATTACTGGCCCAGGCCATGTCTAACTTAATAGCACTACCTGGTGAAGTCTTTCAAGTCAGAATTTGGGCACTATGGCCCACTCAAGTAGAGAGTTATTGTTTACAGAGACATATCCGGGTGTAGGGCGTTTATCCGGGATTTCTTGAAGGAATCTGTCCAAAGACTTCTTGAACCCTATAGGGTCAGTTTCTGTTTTAATGTGTTTTGGTGTAATGTTAAAGAGAGCGGGGCCAATTGAGGTGAAATAATTGTGCCGTATTGTTGTTATGAGATGAGAGTGCGATTTTTGTTTTGGGCGGATGGCACGGTGCCCAAGCCTTGGATGTACCTTAAAGGTGATGCCAACATCATTTGGGCAATGCTGATGGAATATTTTCCACATCATACAGATGATGTAGCGCTCACGACGACGTTGGAGAGAATAAAGTTTTAGCTTTTCTAGTCGACCCCAATAGTCGAGGCCTGTCATGCCATCTATCTTTTTTGTGATTGCTCTTTGAGGTGCTTCAACTTTTATGATACTTTGTATTGTGTGGGGAGACCACAGTGGACAACAGTATTCAAGGTGGGGTCGGGCAAAAGTGGAGAAGAGAAGGATAATGGTGTGGATATCTCTCGACTGGAAAGTTCTGAGAATCCAAGAACATTCTGCGGGCCATGTCAACTTTGGTGTTTATATGAGTGGCCCAGCTTATGTTGTTGTCCACAATATACGACAGGCTTCTTTTAGTTTCCGTCTACCAAATCCACTCACAAGGCATTGGTTGGCCCGGGGCTATAGCAGACACTTGCCCAAGAAGCCACGCAGTGGGAGTGAACCCGGAACCATGTGGTTGGTTAGCAAGCTACTTACCACACAGCCACTCCTGTATGCTTACATACAAAAAAAGTACATGTGCATACACACACACATACATACATCTATCTACATAACAGTCCACTAACTATTCTACTCTACCTGTGTAAACTGTGGGTATGGAAGTATGATATCTACTATGTATACAGTCAACTCTCGCTACTATGCTACCTCGCTACTATGCCACTCTCGCTACTATGCCAGTTTTGCGCGGTCCCGTCCAAATAATAAACAAAAAATTTTTACTATGTCACCCTCAACTCTCGCTACTACGCCACTTGTAAACTGAAGCGCACGCAACTTTTCGAAATTTTGTACTCCTACATTTTGTACATTTCGTATTTGTAATCTTGTGGAAAAGTTCAGAAAGTAGCACACAATGTCAGCTCAGAAACGCAAGCGGACTGAGTTTTCGCTGAAGGAAAAGAAGGAGATTATCGATGCTGCGAAAAACGTTATTGTCGGGCCCCTCGTATCTTAGTAATATCTGATATAAGTTACCGCCCCTTGTATTGTCCGACATGTTTCACTCTAGAAGAAATAGCAAAGGAGGTAAAGCATAACGAAGAGCCGGTGGAAAGTGAAGACGACGAGGTAATTGTGGAAGAGGAATACGTTTCGTTTGCAGACGCCCAGAGAGCATGGAGCACTATCCGAAAGTTTATGCAGCAGCAGAGCAGCGGAAAACCCAGTGTCATGCAGGCGTGTGATAGGCTAGACAACGAAATAAATGAAATCCGCCGAAAGAAGGTGCGTCAGCCGACAATTTTTGAGAGCTTCGGGATTAACTAAAAGCAATCTGAACTTAATAAACTTGGATGTCTTCTTTTTACCATTGCATTGAACTTCTTATTGGCCTTACTTCCTACCCTATGAATTTTTATTCGTATGTTCAGTAAATTTTTAGTTATGTAGTGTTTAGATAACAGACCCTCGGTACTATGCTATTTTGGCTCAGTCCCGCAGGGTGACATAGTAGCGAGAGTTGACTGTATTTCCTATTTAGTATTGGGGAGGTTTCATTTATTAGGACGTACTCCCGTATTTGTCTGAGTGTTGGGTCTTCTGGGTGCTTGGATAAGATGCGGATGTCAACTTGACCCAAGTTGCCTCCATTGTGGCACGTTGGTATGGAGGACTGTTTTTTTGTCGTCATATTGTCTCAGATGTTCATTTATTCGTTCTGCAATGCTCCTAGAAGTTCTAACTAGAACAAAGAGTCCTTCCACGCCCAGTATTGAGTACGGTTTTAAACTGCATTCAGTAGTGGGCTCTGCTTCGCGAGTTCTAAGGTCGTGAGGAGTATGGAACCACTTCTTATCTAATATTGTTCCCATGTGTATTTTGACCCGGAGTGGTAACATCTCTTAGGATCCCATCAATGGGATAATTAGCATGAGCAACACTGGGAAAATAGACAAACATATACATGCATGCATATATTTATATATGTGTGTGTATGTGCATTGCGCGCGCGTTTGGGTGTGTGTGTATAACCCGCGTTTGGGTGTGTGTGTGTATAACCATATATATATATATTTATATGTTGGGTGTGTGTGTATAACCATATATATATATATATATATGTGCATTGCGCGCGCGTTTGGGTGTGTGTGTATAACCATATATATAATATATATAACACACACATATATAATATATATATATGGTTATACACACACACTCAAACACGCGCGCAATGCACATACACACACATATATAAATATATGCATGCATGTATATGTTTGTCTATATATATATATATATACTGTTGTGTCTGGGGTGAGTCATTTTTTTTTGCCTTATAATTTAACACACTCACCGGTAAAATTTCCACTTATTTATTTTATAAAAATAAAAATTAAAAATAAGTGGAAATTTTACCGGTGTCTTACATTATAAGGCACAAAAAGAAAATGACTCTCCCCAGACACAACAGAATATGTTTCAACACGCGAACTTATATAAAGAATCTTGCAAACCAAATCCCAAAACGAAATGTGTATATATTATACACGCACACACACACACATATATATATGTCATCCGTGCAACATCTATATTCCTTTCCATTCCGTTCCTGTCATCTCTTATGTCCATGATGTAAGGCATCATTTCCACACACGCCAGCTTAATTTAATTCGTCCTTAGTCGAAAGACATCTATTGTTAATGTCCTGTTGTTTGCATTTGTATTTGTGTACCATTTCTCCGTTTTTTTTCTCCGTCCTTGATTTTGTATACAAGCTTGGTGGGGTTGCCGGTTTAGTCGCCGACGACCCGACCATATATATATACATACATATACGTACATATATAAACATATATTCATATACATATATGTATGTATGTTTCTATATATGTATGTATGTATATATGTATTTGTATGTATATATATATATATATATATATGTATGTATATATATATATATATATATATTATATATATATATACACATATATACACACATACATATATATATATACACACATATATACACACATATACATATATATATATACATACATATATATACATACAAATACATATATACAATACATATACATACAAATACATATATACAATACATATACATACAAATACATATATACATATATATATATACATACAAATACATATATACATACATACATATATAGAAACATATATACATATATGTATATGAATATATGTTTATATATGTACGTATATGTATGTATATATATATATATATATATGGTCGGGTCGTCGGCGACTAAACCGGCAACCCCACCAAGCTTGCTTGGTGCGGAGGGTGATTATTGGACACCCTGCGGGATGGAAAACAAAACCCGTCAAAGGGCGGGGGAAGTCTTGAGAGTCAACGGCCATCCAATAAATGTATTATGGCTGTTTCATGCGCGGGGACATAGAAATAATCGGACTGAATACCCGATCGCGCGGTTAAACACTTGGGAGTGAAGGACTCCTAGCCTTTGTTAGGGCATCCTTCTAGGAGAAGGTAACTCAGGTAACTGGAATAACTCCGACATAAAACCTGCGGCTCAGTGGTTACCGATGATGTTGACTCGTTCTTCTTCTAGGATTATGGCTGCTGTTGCTTAGTGAGTGGGATTGACTCAGTGCACAGCCTTTCCTCACTTTAAAAAAACTCCTTGCACAGGCATTGCACGATAACAACATTGATTAAGCTTCGTGCAATGGCCATACTCGATAACGAGGGGGCAGCCACCATATATATATATATATATATATATATATATATATATATATATATATATATATATATATATATATATGTATGTATATATATATATATATATATATATATGGTGGCTGCCCCCTCGTTATCGAGTATGGGCATATATATATATATATATATATATATATATGCGTGTGTATATGTATATATATATATATACATACATATATGTAATTGTATATATACGTATGTATGTGTGTGTGCATATATATATATAATACACAGCTTTATTTTGAGACTGCTAGTATTAACAATACTCGCAAAAAATACAGACAGGAGTTGTAGTGCTCCAAGTGAGCTATATTTCGTTTAATCATCTGAATGGAGGAAATGCAAGAGGAAACTAGAGGAGCATAATTAAGATCCACACTCGAAGATCAAATTGATACATATATTCATATATTCTTCCACATTTACAAAACGGATGTATAGATTCTAGATATAAAGATATAAAAATAGATATAAATAGATATAAGTCGGTGTTATTACATAAAACACAAAGAATTTACACTTTAAAAGTTATAAAATATTGGTATAATAAAAATTTGGGATGATGAAACATTAAAAGAACGTATTAAAAAAAACTCCGAAAAATAACAGCAAAATTTTAAAATTTAGAGTTCCATCTAGGGGCCGTTTCAGAGACGTGCCAAGTAATATGATATATTTCATATTATCAAAATTAACTCTCCTCTCAGCAAGATGTTTTTTACACACTATACAAAAACATTAATATACAATTACATACCAGCCATTTGTAATTACGAATGGCTGGTTTGTAATTGGATTACATATGTAATTTGGATTACAAATGTCTGGTATGTAATTGTATATGAGTATCTTTGTATTTGTTTTTGTTTAGTGTGTGTAAAAACATCTTGATGGGGGGAGTGTCAGTTTTGATATGGGCACGTCTCTGAAATGATCCGAAGATGGAACTCAACTTTTAAAATGTAAATTCACTATGTTTTGTGTATAACACCGACTTATATCTATTTATATATATTTTTATATCTTTATATCTAGAATTTGTAAATGTGGAAGAATATATGAATATATGTATCGATTGGATCTTCGAGTGTGGCTCTTAATTATGTTCCTCTAGTTTCCGCTTGCATTGCCTCCGTTCAAATTAAGAAGTGATATATATATATATATATATATATATATATGGTGTCCTTAACGTGTGCGTGTGTGCATGTGTAGGTGTGTGCATGTGTAGGTGTGTGGATGATGGTGTGGGTGCTGGGAAGTGGTCAGTGATAGTGTGTGCGTGGTGGTGTGATGTGATCTTGTGTGGTATGGTGGTGTTGGGATGTGGGGGAGGCGATTATAGGGAAAGCAAAGGTGGGGTGTGGGTTAGACTCAGGGTGGGGTAGAGGTGGGGCATGTGAGAGTGGGTGTAATGGATGGGGTGGGGTGGGGTGGGATGAATAGGAAAAGTAAGGTTGGATTGTGTAGGATGGAGTTACGAGGGAGGGGTGATGATCAAGGGAGAGGGGGAAGGGCGGTGGGTAGGAGTGACGAGAAGGGAGAAGGAGGGTAGGAGTGAAGAGGAGTCGGATCAAGAGAGGAGAGAGGTGGGAGGGAGGAAGTACGTGTGAGAGGAAGAAAGGAGAGGGGAGGAAAGTTGAGCCCATGTGGTGCAAAGTAGCGAAGAGAGAAGATTAATCCCTGTTCATGGCGAAGACGAGAGTCCGGATGGCCCCTGTGCAAGGACAGCCCGAACACAGACAGGTGTTGCAAAGAGTGAGCAGTAGAGCGGAAATGGCGTGAGACCGGGGTGTCACTGCCGTGTTGGATGTTTCGGGGGTGTTCCGCGAACCGATTGGCCAAGCAGTGTTCCGTTTGCCCGATGTATAGAGAAGGGCAGAGAGAGCAGGAGATGCATTAGATGACATTGCTACGAATGCAAGTGAAGGAGTCGGTGATATGATAGCATCGATGAGGAGTGCCGGTGAGGAGGGTGGTGTTGGAGAAGTAAGGGCAAGTGCGGCAGCGTGAGAGGGAGAAGGGAACGAGCTGGATTGGGAGGTTGGTCTAGGCAAGAAGCTGTGGACCAAGAGGTCTCGTCGGTTGTGGACTCGATTGAAGGAGGGGAGGGGTCAGTTAGAAAAGATGTGCAAAGTAGAGAAGTCGGACTGGAGTCGCCGGAAGGCTCGGAAAATGTTGCGTTGGAGAGGTAGGGTGGTGGGGTGGTAGGTGAGGGGAAACAGGAGATGGAGCGAGGGAGTAGATGCACGGTCCACGGAACGTGCGCTGGTAACGGCAGTGTGAATAGTGGTGAGAGGATATCCACGAAGGATGAAGTGACGATATATAAACGTATATATACATATATAAATGTATATACACACGTATATATATATATATATATATATATATAAATATAAACGTATATGTATATATATATATACTAGCAGTATCGCCGGGCGTTGCTCGGGTTTATAAGGGAAATAACTATATAAGCATTTTTAGAGATGTAAAGTATAATAGCCATTTCAATATGGCTAACCACAAAGGGGAGGTGTTACTGTAGCCTTTTACGTTCTGAGATTTAATAGATTTTTAGAGTTACTTCCCTTATATATGCCAAAAATGCATTAAAAATGGGAAAAATTGATGGTAAATTATTTTTAAAATCGTAGGCTCATCGTAGACGCGCGCTAATACCCAGAAGGGCTCGATATGAATCACGACTATAAGATACCCGGTTTTGGTTAAACTACACCGCAAAATGTGGGAGTAGTTAGGAATCTAAATCGTAGGAGACAGACAGCACACAACCTCACTTTTATATATAAAGATATATATATATGTATGTATATATACATATGTAGTATATACCTACATAATATATGTTTATATATGTATATATATATATATACGTATATAATGTATACCTATATATATACCTATATATATATATACCTATATATATACCTATATATATATATATATACCTATATATATACATATATACGTATATAATGTATACCTATATATATACATATATACGTATATAATGTATACCTATATATATATATATATACCTATATATATACATATATACCTATATATATATATATACCTATATAATATATACCTATATAATATATACCTATATAATATATATATAATATATACCTATATAATATATACCTATATATATATATATATATATATATATATATATATATATATATATATATATACACATATATAATATATACCTATATATATATATACATATATAATATATACCTATATAATATATACCTATATATATATATACATATATAATATATACCTATATAATATATACCTATATATATATATACATATATAATATATACCTATATAATATATACCTATATATATATATACATATATAATATATACCTATATAATATATACATATATAATATATACCTATATAATATATACCTATATATATACATATATATATGTATATATATACATATATATACATATATGTATATATATATACCTATATATATATACCTATTTATACATACATATATACCTATATATATATACATACATACATATACATATATACATACATACATATACATATATACATACATACATATACATATATACATACATACATATACATATATACATACATATACATATATACATACATATACACATACATATATATATATATATATACATATACATACATATATATATGCTCACATATATATATGCTCACATATGTATATGCTCACATATATATATATATTTATAAAGGGCTTGTATGATTGTGTAAAGGGGATATATATTATTCAAAGGAATTCCAACTCTGTTTTTTATGTTTTATTTCATATTACTATATTTCATTTCATTTTACTATATATTCTATATATTCTACATTAATATTATAAAGAATATAAATAAAACATAAAAAACAGAGTTGGAATTCCTTTGAATATACACACATATATATATATATGATTATATGTATTCTTTTACTTGTTTCAGTCACCCCCTTTAGTTGAGCAAATTGATCCCAGGACTTATTTTTGTAAGCATAGTACTTATTCTATCATTCTTCTTTTGCCAAACCACTATGATACGCGGACATAAACACACCAACATTAGTTGTCAAGCGACAAACATATAAACACACACATACATATACATGTACCTATATACAATGGGTTTCTTTCTGTTTAAGGTTAACAAACAAAATAAATATCAAAACATGGAGATGGATTAGAGGACTGATTGTTGGGGAAGGACAGATAAGATCCTATGCAGCGCCTATTTCCAGCGATGCATTGCAACAGTAACACCCACAATGACACTAGTGCTAAACCATGTTGGCCCAAATCAAATAATTTTTCCCTTCAATAAACACTGGTAGTGTAAAGAGAGGAGATACACATAACCAAATAATGATCTGCACAAAAAAATAAAAAATCTTGCTCCAGCCTGCACATATTTCTACAGATCCATGGTAAGTGTTAAACCTTTAGCATTTAAACTGGCCATATCCAGCTCAAACATTTTACTTGATTTATGCTCAAACTGTCCAGATCTTGCCTCTTACACCTACCCTACAATCATCATCATTATTATTATCATCGTTTAACGTCCGCTTTCCATGCTAGCATGAGTTGGACGATTTTGACTGAGGACAGGCGAACCAGATGGCCGCACCAGGCTCCAATCTTGATCTGGTAGAGTTTCTACAGCTGAATGCCCTTCCTAATGCCAACCACTCCGGGAGTGTAGTGGGTGCTTTTATATACCACTGGCACAGGGCCCAGTCAGACGGTACTGGCAACGACCTCACTCGAATCTTTTTACACATGCCAGTAAGGCGATGCTGGTAACGATCACGCTCGAATGGTGCCTTTTACGTGCCATCAGCACAGAAGCCAGTTAGCCGCTCTGGCAACGATCACACTCGGATGGTGCTCTTAGCAACCTACTAGCACAGGGCTCAAGTGCCAGTAAGGCAATGCTGGTAACAATCACACTCGAATGGTGTTATTCTAGAAATATACAATCACATCATCAAAATTTTGAAGCTTTCATATAATGCATGATTAATTCAAAACAATGTGAATACATAAGCATCACATTTGACAGAATAATCTGAATGTTAATGGAGTAATTAACATCATACTAGTACTGTCATTACCTTCTACTACAACCGCTATCACTGCAAGAAGCCATTGAAAAGCCTCTATGCAGTCACTCGACCTGTTAGAGATAGCAGCCAAAACTTCCCTCAAATCACACCCTACTATCTTAATATAATGGGTGATTATAGATTTGTTCTGAGTTGAACTGGAGTTAAACAACAACAATAAACCTAAACAGAGCCAATCCCTCTTTCCAACTGATATAGGTTAGTTGTTTGGTTGGTTTGTTCATACACACAAATTTCTGCATTTTCCACAAGCACATTTAAAAACAGTTTTTAAAAAATATAAAAAAAAAACAAAAAACAACAGAACAAACTGAAGTAAATCATTTGTATTGTACAAAACTTTTTTCTCTCTTTTCCTTTCTTTCATACTTTTTTCTTTGATTCTTTTTGTTTTTGTTATTTTTTTTTTTTCCTTTTACTTATCAAGTTCCTCATGAGACGAGACAGAAAGAAGGGAGAGAGAATGAGTGGGAGAGAAGAGAGCAAGAAAGACACAGAGAGAGAGAGAGAGTGTGTGTATGTGTGTATATGTGTGTATGTATGTGTGTGCGTGCGTGCGTGCGTGTGTGAAGGTTGTTGAATTGCCCTTGTCTCAGACAGGTCCAGTTTGTACACACATGGGGATTCAGGATAGGGTGAATTTAGAAAGATGAATGATGATAATGAAAAAAAAACTAAAAAAAAAAAAATAAGACCACCCCACCAACCCACAATGTAAGGGATGCCCTTCACACACACAAACACACACCACATGATGGCAGGATGAAATGCAGTATCTTATGTACAGGCATAGGAACAACCCCATAACCCACCCATCCCCACCCTGACCCTCAAAAAAAAAAATGAGACATGGTTCTCTGAAAGCTCGCTTCTTGCTATAATGGTGGGCCATCAATACCAGGATGTAGGAATGCACAATTGCTTCCGTATCGACAGCCATTTGGTGAAGTAAAATGCCGGCAAATTTTGGGCAAATCTGTAAAAAAAAAAAGCAGAAGAAAAGAAAAAAAGCTGTTATTATTTTTGATTTATTTGTACTTTTAAAGAAAGCAATTTGGTTGAAACAAAACTGTTAGCAATGTAGTTTATTTGGATCCAGATACTTTTATTAGTAGAACATAAAGATAATAGACCTACAAAACTTATTATCCACAACTGGGCTTTTTTTTTTTATCTCCCTGTAGTCCTTCAAACACAAACAGCATGATGGCCAGACAAGTTTTCACTGACGATTGCAAACAAATGATATCACATGTATGATGGTAAAGTTTGATTACAATTAGTAATCGATGTCAAGGCAAGGAGACAAGAAAAAACACACATATATACGTGACAAATTTCTCTGAAGACTACACAGTGGATCACTGTCATTCAATGATGAGGTTTCAGTCATTTAATCCACTGAATAACCAACATCTGAACTGGGGGATCTTAACCTTTTGACATACAGATTTTTAAAATATTTTTTTGTATTTCGGACACTAGTAGAATGTGTCATATAAAACATGTTTTACTCTTAGCATTTTTGAGAAAATCTTATGTTAGCATATAACGAAAAATACACCGCCGGAGGTTCTTGTTGACAAACAATGGCAGTAATTTTATTCAGCTGAATACACGTCATTCATTGGTTGAAATTACTGAAATAGGCCTACTTTAACATGAAATTACTTCGTAAATATAAGTTTTTCTCAAAAATGCTAAGAGTAAAACATATTTTATATGACACCTACTAGTGTCCGAAGTTTTAAAGTGTTTAGTTACAAAAAATTGTTTTTTAAATCTGTATGCCAAAAGGTAAAGATCCTTGAACTGGCAATTGACTGAATATTTCACAGATACAGTTACCCAAAATGTAATTCTCTAGCAGAGTTAGGAAATTTCAACAAATGTTACCAGTTGTGTTGTCACACACACACAAATAAATAAATGTGTGTTTGTGCGTGCGTGCGTGTGTGTATGTATGTATGTATGTATGTGTGCATGTGTGTTATTAGGAAGGGCATCAAGCTATAGAAACTAAGCCAAAACAGAGTATGGGAACCTGGTGTGGCCACTGGCCTTGCTAGTTCTTGTCAAGCCATCCAATCCATGCAATCATGGAAAACAGATGTTAAATTATGATAATGATGATGAAATATAGGCTTTGTGGTACAAACATAGGAGACAGAACTCAACATTCAACAGCAAATATATCCTTTTATTTAGCTGTAAAGGTACAGAAGTGAGAGCTTTGTGCTGCATACTTATCTAACTTTGACAGATGGGTTAGTGCAAAGTAGGAAATTCTCCACTGTTTCTGTGCACTAAATTCAACTCCCAAGTTATGAGCCACAAACCAAGGCTTTGATAGAAGACACTTGCCTATGGTGACATAGAGTGAGATCAAACCTAGAACCATGTAGTCATTAAGCAAGCTTCTTAACCACACAGCCATGCCTGGACTTGCTACACAAGAACCTTATTCTGTTACCCACAGAAAGACAAAAGACAAACATGACCTCAGAGATATTTCAACTTAACATAATAATGATTGTAGCAGCAGCAGTAGTAGTCCTTTCTGCTATAGGCACAAGGCCTGAAATTTTTGGAGGGAACAAGCCAGTTACTTAACATATTTATTTTATTAACCCCAAAAAGATGTAAGGCAAAATCAACCACAATGGATTGTGAATTCAGAACATAAAGGCAAATGGAATACCACAGAGCATTTTGTCTGAGTTAACGCTGCTGCCAGCTCACTACATTATGCTAATAATAATAATTCTTTCTATTAAAGGCACAAGGCCTGAAATTTTGTGGGAGCGGACTAGTTAATTACATCGACCCCAGTAATTTTACTGCTACTTAATTTATTGACCCTGAAAAGATGCAAGGCAAAGCTGACCTCAGCGGAATTTGAACTCAGAAAGTAAAGACAGATGAAATGCTGCCAAGTATTTTGCCCAGCACGCCAACAACTCTGCCAACTCACAGCCTTGATAATAATAATAATAATAATAATTCACTAAAAAAATTATAAGTACGTACCTCTTCCATTACGTCCTTGTCGTCCTCGCATTCCCTGAGGCATTGATCTATTATTACGAGGTGGATAGTTACGACCTGAGCGATTTCCTCTCATATGACCAGGGCCTTGGTCTTGACATGGTCCGGGTCCTGGACCAGGACCTGGACCACATCCTGGGCCCGGCCCATGTCCATGTCCTGGGCCAGGTCCACATCCTGGTCCCGGTCCATGACCAGGTCCTGGTCCAAAACCAGGTCCAGGTCCAAACCCAGGGCCTGGTCCAGGACCAGGACCAGGGCCTAGTCCAGGACCATGTCCTCCAGGTCCAGGCCCTAGACCAGGCCCTGGAGGACAAGGGCCAAATGGGCCGGGTGGACCAGGCATTCCTTGAAGACCCGGATTAGGACATCTAGCACCTGGTGGTGGACAGTCTAGTGAACCGTCATGCCAGTTATCTATATACTCTGGGGGATAGTCTTGAGGAGGCTGCATTGGGCCACCACCTAAACCTGGAAAATGGAAGGAAAAAATCATATCAGAAATGTACTGAAAATGTGACAAACACTTTATGAAAGATGGTGACAAACAGAAAATAAGGAAAACTGAAACTGGAGTAGAAGCACCTAGGCGTAATGACAAATAGTAATAGAGACTGAGAGGTGTAAAGCAGGCATGGGAAACCCTTTTTCTAAAAAATGGGATACACTAAACACAGCTCATCATCAGGCAGTCCATATTATTAAAACAATTCCAGGTAATTTTTCGTTTAGGCAAGCCATTCAAAACGTCTTGCAGGCCACAGTTTCCCTATGACCTGTGTAAAGTCTGTCAGAGATGGAAAGCACTCTACAGCTTAGTATAGAACATGTTTGGATTTCCAATTTTTCATTTCCCCAAAAAGAAACCTTTACATTTCAAAGAGAACATAAGTTTATAAACAGTTCTCTTTCTCTCTCTCTCTCTCATATATATATATATATATATATATACAAAATGAGAAAATGGAGAAATATATCTAAATCAATCATCAACTCTCAGATAATACCGAATCAATACTTTATTAAAACACTACACAATAGCAAAGATATTATACATTAATATAGTACAATAATTACAATCAATATGGTGAAATATAACTAAATATATTTCACCATATTGATTGTAATTATTGTACTATATTAATGTATAATATCTTTGCTATTGTGTAGTGTTTTAATAAAGTATTGATTCGGTATTATCTGATAGTTGATGATTGATTTAGATATATTTCTCCATTTTCTCATTTTGTATTATTAATTTACGGTAAAAATAATTTTACCTTTGCCCACCTAATACAGTAAATGAATTAATTGCATCGCAATTTTTAACATTTATGTATTAGCTTTGTTGGGTACTTCTCTAGCAGTATATTGGATATATGTTATCCCATGGAGGGTTGAATTTACAACCCCTATCTCATTTTATATATATATATATATATATATATATATATATATATATATATATAACCATATATATGGTTGGCATTAGGAAGAGCACCCAGCTGTAGAAACACTGCCAGATCAGACCTGGTGCAGCCTCTTGGCTTCCCAGACCCTAGCTGAACCGTCCAACCCGTGCTAGCACGGAAAACGGACGTTAAACGATGATGATGATATATATATAAATATATATATATATTACGGAGATGTACTCGCATAGCAAGTGATTTGATCTGAGATCGTGTGCTGAAACGAAAACAATTGCAGCGTGGAAGGTGTTTGTAAGCCATTTAAGAAACACACAAAAGCCGTTCAATTCACTTCAACATTTAAGTTTAATTTGTCAAAATATTTTCGTTGCTAAAATCCGCGACCTGTTCACTGACAAAAATCCGTGCTGCATATATATATATATATATATTATGTATATGTATTTTTTATATATAAAATATAGCGGCGTACGTACACTTTGGTCTCCTATATATATATATATATATAGATAGATAGATAGATATATAAAATTTGATCCAGTTGTATCTTTTTAACGCCACATCTTTTTACTTAATATTTACATACACTGACGGCCATCAATAAAAGTAAAGCAGGCCTGGAGTTGTCTCCCATATCTATAAATCAAACCGCATTAACCATCATTTTGCATACTGTATAATCTTTATAACATAGTGGCTGTATTCGTTCACAGATCAAGAAATTAGCTAATAACTGCTACCCTACAATTCTTATAAGGAAAAATTTGCCTCAACAAATTCCATCTGACCCATCAAGCATGGAAAAGTGAAAGTTAAATGATGAGGATGATCATGATTATGGTCATGATATATACATACTATACATGCCTCTTTCAATTACCATCTTCCAAATTCCCTCACAAGGTTGGACTGGAACTATAATTAGTTTCTCAGTGGTTCGAAAATTGGGTTCAACTTCTCAGCCATTACATCCTGCTTACCCAAGGTGCCGTGCAATGGGACAGAATCTGAAGCTAGATGGCTAAGAAGTGAACTTTTCAACCACACAGCCATGTCTGTACTCCATTATAACAAAATTTTCATTAAGAATTTCTTTTCATATCCATTCAATTTCATTTTAACTGAATTTTTACCAGTATGCATATGGGTAGGTATATATCTATATCCATATAGCTATCTCTCTCTCTCTCTCTCTCTCTCTCTCTCTATATATATATATATATATATATATATATATATATATATATATATATATATATATATATATATATATATAGAGAGAGAGAGAGAGAGAGAGAGAGAGAGAGAGAGAGATATATAATAGCTGTTGAACTTCTAACACCTAACCTCCTCCCCTTTACTTTTCTCTGTCGTTTGTACTCTAAATAAGTTTGAACTATTAATATATAAATATCTATATATCTATACTTAAATATTCATTGCCTGAAAATCTTCTGTCTTTGCTTTCTTTGTTTACATGTGTACACACACACACACACATATATATATATATATATATATTGTATATCAAACCCAATCTGTTACATTTAGTTTGTTTACATGCATATTTGCCTCTGATATATATTTATATAAACAAACAAACAAACACACAAACACACACACACAGAACGAGATTTCCAGCTACCAAATGCCATTTTTCAATCCTAATTTAGGGATAGAAAACGTTTGCCTAAGGGGCCATACAATGAAATTGAACTAAGTCAGAATCACCTGATTTTTTTTTTTAAGCAACCTTCTTAACCACACAGCTATGCCATATTAAACAACAACAACAAACACATCATCACATACAGAAACACCATAAAATATTTTACAAACCAGGAAGTTGATTTTTCAGAGGTTCCAAAATTTGCTTCAACTTCTCGGTCATTTCATCCTGTTTGCCATAATCATTACCCGAGTTTCCCATCAAAGAGAAGAGCAAATTCTGGACATTAGCCACTACAGGACTTGGAGTATGATCCATCATTGCAGTGTTTTCCTGTTGTGGTGGTGGTTGAATCTGTGGCTGGAGAGAGGCCATCAAGTTGGCTAGTTCTGGTGGCAAATTGACCCCAGGTGAAGCTCCTTGATCCATTCCTTCCAGTGGGGCCACAATTTCTTGCGTGTGATCATAGGAGTATTCTTGTTCCTCGCCAACTGATGCGTGCTCCTAGTAAAAAATATAAGAAGTGGGAGAAACACAGATATGAAAGAAAGGCCCAGAATACACACAGTAAGTGAAATATCAAATGAAGAGAAGACTAAGAAAGAAAAAAGGAGAGACAGACAAACGGAAAACAGACAGAGAGACTATAAGAGAGACAGAGAAAGAGAGATAAGACATAAGTAGCGTATTCCTTTTACTTCTTCAACCCTTTAGCATTCAGATTATTCTGTTAAATGTAAGGTTTTCACATTCACATTGTTGTTAATTATCATGAGTTATTTTGTAGCTTCAAAATTTTGATGATGTGATGGTTTTATAATGACATTATAGAGTAGGTGTGATAGGCCGGATCTGGATGGTTTGAACATAGAACAGGTCAAGGAAGTAAAACATGATCAGCATGAATAGCCTCTCTTTTTAGGAGGCACAAGCACTGACACACACATAATGATAACAACTTCCACCTATCAAATTCAATCACAAGTTTTAAGTCAGTCTGAGGTTACAGCAGAAGAGACTTGCACAAGGATTATTCATTTTTGCCAGCTGAGTGGACTGGAGCAATGCGAAATGAAATGTTTTGCTCAAGAACACAACACATTGCCTGGTCCAGGAATCAAACACACAGTCTTACAATCATGAGTCCAACACCTTAACCAATAAGCCATATGCCTCCACTGATCATGACCATGATGACTGAGCAATCCCCATAATCCTTTACAAGGTTCCTGAGATTGGTGGGAAGGAGAAAGGAGGGCAGCATTCTCCAAATGGAGAGACCTATCCCTGATGCTTGTGAATGTTAAAGTAATGACATTACACACACCTACTTTAACAAAACAGTATTAAGATTAAATTCTAAGAGTGCATACAATGGGTGTTCATTAAAGATTTCCCTTTACCCACTTCCCAAGGACTGGAATAAATGAAACTTGACATAAGTATTAGTCCTTCCCTACATAGCCACCACTAATGGTGACACACTTCTCCCATCCCTTTATGCATCTGTGAAGACCCTGTCTGTAGAAGTCAGTAGGTTGATTCTGTAGCCAAGACTTTACCTCAGAAATAAGTTCATCATCATCTGAAAAGTGCTTCCCCTTCAAAAAGGACTTCATGGTTGGAAAGAGGAGGAAGTCAGATGATGCAAGGTCGGGAGAGTAAGTGGGTGAGGAAGGGTTTCATAGCCACAGGAATATGCATTCATCTGAGCAACATGTGCATTGCAAACTAAGGAGTTGTCTTCGATGCAAACTACTTTGGTCAGTATGTTACACCTCTCTACTTTGGTGGTGTCCCGCAATTTCTGCAGTAGGGATGCATAATATGCCCCATTAATTGTGGTGCCCTCTGCCAGAAAATCCATCATCACTACTCTGCACTGGTCCCAAAAGACTGTAAGCATCACCTTGCCTGCTGAGGATTGGACATGAGGTTTCTTTAGAGGTGGTGAGTTATGCTTCCATTGCTTCAACTAGACTTCAGTCTCAGAATCATAGTGATGGACCCATGTTTCATGCTATGTGATAAGTCTGCCAAAAAAGTCCTCCTTGTTTTCTTGGCACATTGCCAAAAGAGCCTGGGAGCAATTGACTTGTTCCTGCTTCTGAAAAGGTGTGAGCATCTGGGGAATCCATCATGCAGGCAACTTCCGCATGTGCAAATGGTAATGAAGGATATTTTTCCACGGACCCTACACTTATCTTCACTTCTTGGGCTAGTTGCTGAATAGTCAAGCAATGATCTTCCAAAATACCAGCTTCCACTTTATGGATGGTGTCATTGTCAATGGCAGAATATGGTAATATGGTCATCCAGGAATAGGAACAGTTTCCACCGATGTCCAGCCACATTTGAAATGGCAATGCCAGTGCTTGACTACATCATATAATGGAATATTGTCACCATAAACTTCTTTCATCTCATCAAAAGTCTCTTTTGGTGTATAACCTTTCAAGTATAAAAACCTGATCACTGATCTGCATTTAACTGCCTCCATTATAACACCTTAGTAGCCATAAAAGACAAATGAATACTAGTGGAAAGCTGCAATTTACAATGTGACCTGTAGAGACATGTATGCTTATACCTGTACAAGTTCTATTTCCTGCAATAACCGGAAGTGCGTCAGGAGAAATCTTTAATGAACACCCCTTGTATCTTTAAGTTCATAACTGTAACTGACTGTGACATGGGGGTGGCATGTACTGCACTATGAGACAGGGGGGGGGGTCGGTAAACTGAAATAGTCCTATAATATTGTTCTATATATATACTGACATTGGAGCTAAACTTTGGTAATTATATACTTACATCTTCCAGAGGAATTACTTTATGCTCTTCCTGTTCAACAGGTTCTAAATCTGGTTCACTTGGTCCATCTGGTAACCTAGTACAGAAAGAGAGAGAGAGAGAGAGATAGAGAGGATTGTTCATTTAATTACTTTAAGTCTTTTATTTTCCCATGCTGACAGAGGATGGACAGTAGGGGAAGTAACTCTTGATATGCACAGGTACGCGCATTTCTATGTTGTTAAGTAGTATATTCCTCTTGTTATGGCATATAACCTATCAGAAAGTAACTATTCGTTTCACATCTATTATTACTGCGCAATAGTAGATGCAAAACGAATAACTTTCTAACCAGTTATAATGCCATGACCAGGAATATACTACTCAACAATGAAAAAGTGTAAATGCTCAAATTCTCTTTTAGAGCGTGCTTTTTTTCTTCAGAACAATCGAACAATCAACTAATAATGTATGTATGTATGCATGTGTGTTTGTATGTATGTATATATGTGTATGTATGTATGTATGCATGTGTGTTTGTATGTATGTATATATGTGTATGTATGTATGTATGTATGCATGTGTGTATGTATGCATGTATGTATTCAAAATGTGACCGCGTGTGTACCGTTGGCGATTTTTTTTCCTCTGTCTTCCCTTCTCCTATGTTTCCGACGAAGAGATCCGCTCGAAAAGTTAAACCCTCCTTCTTCCCTTCCTTCCTGAGCGTCCAATAATACTATATTTGTTCCACGTCCTCGCGTTGTTGCGTTTTTTTGTGCTTTCATGTTTGGATTAACTATGTATGTATGTAGGTATGTATGTATGTATGCATGCATGCATGAATGACAGTGAGTCATGCCTAGTCATTCAGCCTACTACCTGTATGTCGTAGGCCTAGTTGGTCACGGCCGACATGGACCGACATGACAGCAAACACAACATTGCTATATATTTACAAGAAAGGAATAGCATTGTCCTTGTTAAAAAATGCAAATTTTATTGATGTGAAGGAATGGAAATTTACTTACATATGCTTTGAAAAATATAGGGCTTGAAGTACACCTTGCTCCCTCTGCTTTTGAACATCTTTCTCCAGACTGTTGCAGCCATTCTCTGTCAGTGTGGCGCCTTCAAAAGGCAATAGTTTTTGCCACTGCAAGTACAAGACAATCAAAATGACAAATATACCAATCAAAATTTCTGAAATGGGTTCTTGTTAATAAGCTTAAATTTTTTTTTTTTTAATACTCTTTTACTTGTTTCAGTCATTTGACTGTGGCCATGCTGGAGCACCACCTTTAGTTGAACAAATCGACCCCAGGTCTTATTCTTTGTAAGCCTAGTACTTGTACTTTGTAAGCCTAGTACTTATTCTTTGTAAGCCTAGTACTTATTCTATCAGTCGCTTTTGCCGAACTGCTAAGTTACGGGGACGTAAACACACCAGCATTGGTTGTCAAGCTGGGGGGGACAAACACAGAAACACAGACACACAAACATATACACACATACACACATATATATATATATATACACATATATACGACAGGCTTCTTTCAGTTTCCGTCTACCAAATCCACTCACAAGGTTTTGGTCGGCTAGAGGCTATAGTAGAAGACACTTGCCCAAGGTGCCACGCAGTCGGACTGAACCTAGAACCATGTGGTTGGTAAGCAAGCTACTTACCACACAGCCACTCTTGTGCCTTAAATACAGAACACCTCACGAATTTGCGTGTCATCCTTGCACACAATCTGTGATTTAAAAATAATGATATCTTCTCAAAAAGTGGGGGTGGGGCAGTAGAAGACATATCACATTTGGAAGAAACAATAGTATTGCCCTTTCTAATAACAATGATAAGCTGGACAACAAAGACGTCTGATATTGTTGCTTAACACAGTCAATTCTAAATGAGCAGACATGATGAAAGCCATTCCAACTATGACCACTCTGTTTTTGGTGGTATCTACAACCGTAACATCCAATAATTCCATCATATTTTCAAAGTGGTATGGTTCAATTTGGTGGGGATTTAATTATTGTTTATTGCAGGTCAAGCAGTTGTGTTGAGAAAACCTTGACAATACTACTTTTAGATAATACACAGAGACTAATGTGATTTCTATCAGTAGCAAAAAAAAAAAAGAAAGAAAGAAAAAAGAAAATTGATCACTTGTTATAGCAGCAGTAATAACAATTTCTACCAGAGAAGATAGAAATATTTCTCCTATTTCTACTGGCAATATGGACAATTATGTCATTTATTCCTCCCAGCAGTTAAGCATTTAGATCTTACTAAAGAAGATGACAACAACTCTCCCAGTGTTCTACTAACAGAGTGGACAAAATCTTGTTTATTTCTACTAACAATTATGACATTCAAAGCAACCAAATTTAAACAGCTCTTATTTCTACCAAACACAAAGGCAATCAATTAGCTCATTATTAGAAACTGGGCTAGCATTTTCCCATTATTAATTAATTAATCAGGAGGAGGAGGAAGAGTACATAAGATTTTTGTGGTTCCTCACACACTTATGAAGATGGTGTTTTTGAAATTCTGCCGGCTGGCTGAGGCAGAGTAATTGTTAAAATGTTAAGAGTTGCATAAATGAAGTAGAGCCGTGTAAGGATGACGAAAGATGGAGAGAGAGAAAGATGTGCTGGCCAGGCTAGAGCAGAGATGATATGTAGTTTACTGGTTCAGAGTAAGCAGCAATAATCAGAGTCTGAATAAAAGAAACAGAGAAACAAAACAGCAGGTCTTTGGGCCAGGAGTCTTAACATATTAGTAAAAAGAGTATTTGCCAATTAGCCCAATAGCATCCTTTTGGATAATGAACTAAGAAATTATTTGTAGTAACGTAGGAGGTTTTAACTGTGTGATGCTTATGATTAAAGAGAGTGTAGTACAAAATTGTTGCTACATTGACGTGCCATGATTGTATGATTGCGCTGTTGAGGAAAATAAGATCTCATACTCTTATTAAGGAATGTTTCGAGATCATTAACAGAACCAATGCATAGCTACAGCGAGGCATTTATGTTCTCAGTGGATAATGTTAGGGTGCATGGGGTCAAGGAAAGATGAAGAACGATATCATTTGTTTAGAAGTACACTGATATGTGTGTGTGTGTGTATAATAAAAAAAAAATAATAATGAAATTATTGTATACAGTGCTCAGGTGCACCACAACTTGTCAGAAAGTACGTATAAAGTATATGCAGTAATGTACAAATGTCTGGAAAGCGAACAATGTATGAGTCAGATACATGCTTGTGTGTGTATGGAGGGGAGGAAATCAGGTGTAGTGTTGGCGAATCTCAGAAAGCATAGAAGTTTTGAAGGATGCAGTTCTCCGACAACTAGCAACTGATGCCGGCAGTTTGTTCCATGCTTCAGCAACTCTCAGCGTGAAAAAATGTTTCCTAAAGTCATGGGAGCTGTGCTGTTTTCTGACTTTGTAAATATGTCCACGGGTGTTAGACGGGTGGAGTTTGAAAAGGTGCTTAGAGTTATTGTGGTGAGCAGTACAGAAATGATAAATATCTAATATAAAATCCATGCTGATTATGACTTTAACCCTTTCAATACCAACCCAGCTGAATCCGGCTCTGGCTCCATCATACAAACGTCTTGTTTCCATAAGTTTTGAATTAAAATCTTCCACCAAACTTTAGTCACAATTCATGTTCCTAACACTAGCTGAATGATAACGAAGTCATTTTACTAAATTCTTTGTTATATTTAAAGTAATTGAAAGAAACACAGAGCATCTCAAAATAAATACAGTAATGAAAGGGTTAAGTTTTGCCTAACGGCTCATGTAACCAGATTGACAAACCATAAGGCAAAGCTTAGAGCCTCGGTCAACATGAATTTTATAACAAATTTTAATCTACGCCCAGTTTTTTGCATCCCTTCATCAGCAAGTGTGTCAACTTTATTTTAAAATCAGTTTAAAATAATAAATCTTTATTTCACATTTAAATATTTAATACAATATAATAATACTTACAGTCATCTGTTCTTTCATTGTATCATGACATAAACGTTTCACAGCCTAGAAAACAGAAAGAAAATAACATCAGAGTTGCCAGATGCCTGCATAAAAAAAAAACTTTTAATCCTTTAGCATTCAGATTACTCTGTCAAATGTAATGATTATTTATTCACATTGTTTTGAATTAATCATGCTTCAAGATTTCAATAATGTGATTGTATATTTTTAAAATGATACTATAGGATAGGTGTGAGAGGTTGGATCTGGCCAGTGTGAACGTAAAACTGGTAGAATATTTGGGCCGGATGTAGATACTAAAGAGTAAATGAACTACTCTCTTTAAAATGTTTTTACCTTGTGCCTATGTAAGAAATCAGTAGTAATCTAAATAAAATGGCATTATTTACCCTATTGATATTATTTATCCTCTACCTGAAGTACTTACAGTGAAAAACTTTATCAGAAATTTAATGATAAACAAACACAACTTACCCTTCTGTCCATTAACATCTCTTCTTTCTTCATCGCATCAAAATCTTTGGGTCGATTTACATTTTCTGCAAACGGAAGAAATAAACAAGATCAAAGACAAAGAAAGGTAAGAACTGACTAATTCTTCATTAGATTTTCCATCAATAAAACCAATTCAATAAGAGAATATCTTTTATCTTTTATCATTTATTTGTTTCAGTCATTGGACTGTGGCCATGCTGGGGCACTGCCTTGAAGGGTTTAGACAAACAAATCAACCCCAGCGCTTAACTTTATCAGGCCTAGTACTTATTCTATCAGTCACTTCTTGCCAAACTGCTAAGTTAAAGGGATGTAAACAAACAAACACCAGTTGTCAAGAGGTGGTGAGGGGCAAACACAAACATAAAGACACACACACATAGCTTCTTTCAGTTTCTGTCAACCAAATCAATTCACAAGTCTTTGGTTGGCCTGGGGCTATAGCAGAAGACACTTGAAGTGCCACACAGTAGGGCTGAACCCAAAACCTTGTGGTTGCTAAGCAAACTTCTGACCACACAACCACACATCAATAAAACAAACAGCAGTTCAGCTTACCTCGCTCTGTCTCATCCAGCTCAAAATAAAATATCTGTCGCAGGTGTGTTTCGTCATTCTTCCCATCATCCGCCCACGTCACACTCTTCTTTGGCTTGCGACGAACTAAAGCTGCCTGCACTGCTGAACTGCTATCATTGGAGTTTTCTGGTTGTTCTCCGCTGATTCCATCTCGACTGGATGGTGACTCTTCGTTTACTTAAAATATAAGACAGACATGTTAGATAGGAAGAATGGGATGGATAGAAAGTAGAGAGAGAGAGAGGATAGATAGGGAAGGGAGGAAGGAAGAAAGGTATATATATAGTGAGAGAAGAGTAAAAGAGAGGTAGATGTTAGAGGTAGGCAGTGAGAGAGACAGAGAGACAGAAACAGACTGAGAAACATATAGAGAGAGGAGAAAACAAGCAGAATAAATGGAAGGAGAGTAGGACAAGGAACAAAAAGAGAAGAGGAGGGGCTAATACAGTTTCGCAACTCTCCTTGAAAAGTGCATTTTTTGGAAAAGTTTTTTTCAGATTCCTACATTTTAGATGTTGGAGATTACAAATATGCAAAAAAACAAAATTTTAATCCTGCTGAGAAGTTGAAAAAATAAGTACCAGTTGAGTACTGGAGTCAATGTAATCAACTTACTCGTTCCTTCAAAATTACTAGGCTGGTGCCAAAATTTGAAGACAAAGGAATAAAAACTTATGCTATGAACTTCACTAGCTTACAGCTGTTTCTGCTATAAGATGCAATGCACTCTTATGAGTGCTAGAATATCACCCATTAGCTTCATCAGAGCTTCAAACATGAAGTGATAACAAGTTATTAGTATCAGAATGCTTAAGTGAAATTCAGGAAGGAAAGAGCAATGCCTATATTTACAGGGCCTCCAAAACGGATAAAAGTAAAGGAGGTAGTTATGTTTAAACCCAGAGCCCTGGCCCAATCATTTGCAGTAGTGTGAACTCCACAAAAGCATCCAAGGACCAGGTGGTAGTGTTGAACTAGGCGATGGATTAAAACAACCATCCAAGAACTCAAAACACAAATAGCAATTTTAACTCTAGGCCAGATAATTCTAGATACTCCAGTTCACCTAATTGTGGGGAATAAATAATTTTCAGTTCACCCAAGAATGTTACCAGGCAAGGGAGATTAATGATATGAAAACATAGCTAAAACCTGCCGTCCCTTGTACACCCTAAAACACAGATTGCAAAACATAGTATTGCATATCCCTGGGAGGGCAACACTGGTAGTAACCAATAGATTGTCATGTTAACTCATAATTTTGATTTGAGTGAGTGCTATGCAGTACATTCTGCTAAAAGCCCCAGTTAGAGAGACGGGAAATTCTTTTAAGATGATTGGCCCTTGTCATACCACAAAGCCTATAAAGGGGTCCAACAATAGCCTACAAAGGAACTTCAGGACCCTCAGATATTGGTATCTGTCCACATGACATTGAGAGAAAAAAAAGACAGACAGTGAAAAAAGGAGACATGAGAAAGACATAGAAGAAAATAGTAAACAAGATATTTAAAGAAACAGAATCGACACCTTCTTCTTTCATTTCAACATCATTATTGGAATCACCATTTTTCTCTTCACTCGGAGAACTCTCTGACTCAGCTTTCACATCTTCTGTTGTCTCCAATGTTTCACGATAAAACTACAGAAAGAATAAAACAAAAAGATCCAAAAATTTCCATTAAAAAAATAAGAATACATACAAGAAGGAAAATATTTATTTTCTTATTTTCTTCATTTAGCGCCCACCCCACTGTGACTGGTTTATAAATTTTCAGATGATTTTGTAAAATTTAGCTCAGGATTCAAAGTATTGCTGTTTAGTACCAAGTCGGTCTTCATCAAATATGCTAATGACCAACAGAATTACAGCCATCCATTTTTTAGACAATATATGTAGAACTAAATTTTCCAAGGTGTTGTACCCATTTTCTTTTTGCAAATGAATTTTGGCTGCTATTTCTAGAAGGTCAAATAACAACAGTCAGGGGAATGAGGGAAGCTCTTTCATTGGCTTACATACCAGTGTATAAAAAAAATAGAGGGTGTAAGTTAGAGATACTCGTTCTTTCTCAAAAGAGTAGCATGAACAAAGCATCTTGCATTAGAGAACTACTAGAGAAAGGTAGTTAGTAAGAGAGTGTGACTACAATGAAACAGCTAGCAATAGAGAAAGAGTGTGAGTTAGTTAGTGTAAGACAGAGACACAGAAAGGCAGAGGGGTAAAATGAGAGAGTTAGTTTGTGAAAGATGAAGTGTGCTATATCTAACATTTACTATGCTGAATTTCGCATTGAAGCTAGTAAAAGTCAGATGACCACCACCAGTCTTAAAAGTAAAATTTAGGACACACCTATTGCTCTTTAAGGACACGAAGTTATCTCCCTTGTATAAACTGTACACTGCGAAATTTCATTAGCTTTTCCTTTTCACCCACCCTCAAAGGACTGTCTTATGACAATGTATACATATATATTGAAGAAGGTGTTTCCCTAGGGCTAAATAGTAGTAACATTCGTCCTAATCAGGACTGCCACTTTACGTTGGCAAATAAACTTTACTCTATAGTACTGTTGCTGCATGTCTCTCGTTCAGAAATTTAGAACTAATATATATATATATATATATATATATATATATATATATATATAAAGGGAGAGCAGAGAGAGAGGCAGATAGAGAAGTGGGATGAAGTAATGAAACCTGATCTCAGAAAGCTGCTCTTCTCAAAAGAGAAGACAATGGATCAGAAGTGGTGAGTAGCTGAACTTGAAAAGACTGATCAAATCCAGGAAAGAAGGACATAAAAATGATACTGATCACACACACACAAGGGCGAGCTGAAAAGTTCATAAGCTGACAATGAGAGAGTGATGCTAGACCTGTGAAATCATGCATGCATCAATTTCAACTCATCTTATTAAATAACTGCATTGTTTCATATGACTGTTCAAAGAATTCTTCGAAAGTTCAAAAGTAACTAGTAACGACTTCTCTTGAAAATCAACAAAATTTGGCACTGTAATGTTATCAAGTACTTGCAGGAAAAGGGATTGGCCCCTAAGGACATTCATGCTGACATGGTTGCTACATTGCAGGATGATACTCCAGCTTTATTAACAGTGTAAAAGTGAGCAGCTGAATCTAACGGGGAATAGAAAGTTTCAAGGATGACCCAAGGTCTGTATATCCTGCAACTGGCACCATCAAGAGAAAACAGTGGTCAGGTTCTACACATGCAGATGGATGACAGGTGATTGACTATAAGTCAAATAGCCAATGCTATTAGCATATCCTGTGAGAGAGTTGAGAATATTCTGCACAACGAACTTGGCATGATGAAGGTTTCTAATCAGTGGGTGCCATGTCCTCTGATACCTGATCAATGGCACACAAAGCTGATCACATCACAGGAAAGTCTGACATTGTCTGAGGCAGGTCCAGCTGGTTTCCTTGAATGTTTCCTAACCTAGGATGCATGTTGGGTTCATCACTTTGAGTGAGAGACAAAGAGGCAGTGCATGCAGTGGAAACATCCCTCCTCACCTACTCCAAAAAAGGCCAAGGTCATTCCATGTGTAGAAGGTGATGGCCTTAGTTTTTTGGAGATACAAAAGGCACTGTGTTTATTGACTACCTTCAAAAGGGCCATAGTACCATGGAGAGTACTACACCAACTTGCTCAGGCAGTTACAAAAGACCATCAAAACTACATGCCCTGGAAAACTGATGAAAGAGGTCTTGTTTCATGAGAATGTTTGGTGTTACATATCCAACAGCTGTTTCTGGGGACTTGGAGTTACTTCATAATGCTGGCAGATGTAGTTCACAAAAAATATGCAACCAGTGATGGAAGCAAAAATTGGATAAACCTGGCCTCTATCTCCTGGGTGGAAAGATAAAAATCTAACATTTCAAATCATAATGCAGGGAAATTTAAAGGTTGAATGGTGAAGATGACAGGAAGCATCGGAGGGAAAAAGTAGGTAGCTAGATGAGGATGTGGGGAGACTCCAAGTTTTGTCCAAATTTATGCATCTTTCTATATTGGACTAACTGTATTTTCATCAACTTTCCAGTTTTTTACAAAATTGGGAGATTTACATAAAGAAAACACTACAAGAATTTAAAAGATATCATTTTGTGCTTATATCGATGAAGGAGGTACACACTAGTAAAGAGGAGTAGAAACTGTTACAGTAGAGTTACAAGAGATGAAGGCTTATAATACATTGGTGCAGTTCTAGTGTGTCAATGAATGGATCTTAGCCAAGCTGATAGCCCTTCATTCAACACATTCTATAATATTGAGGCATGGTAGGTAACAGCAGGAGCAACTATGAGAACAATATGTCAATGTGAAGGAAGATTTGTGTCTTGTAGACTATCAACAGACAATTGCTTGGAATTGAAGAAATTTCTGGTCCTCAAATGAAACTGAACCTTTGGGATTTAGTTTGAGGATAATCGCGTACTTGGAAAACCAATAAGGGCTGGCTACAAGAAGCGAGAGCATTCAGGTGTAAAATCCAGTTTCAAATAACTTCCTCTCTAACTCATACTAGCAGGGGAAAAAACACGTTACACACATGAACATATAACACTGGTGCCACAAAAAAAGTCCAGTACGCTCTGTAAAGTGTTTAGTATTAGGAAGGACACCAAGCTGTAGAAACCATGTAGAAAACTAAAAACAAATGGATGAGAGAGGCATGGTTCCACAAACTCCAAACAAGAACTAATTCAGACTGTGATGACCTGTCCAACCCATGCCAGCATGGAAAGCAGAAGAAAAATGAGGGCGATGACATAATTACAAGAAATACTTACACAAGGAGGTTGGGGTAGTTTTTGCCCAACTCCCGATGGTTGACTAGTTTTGCTAGCAACTGGAGGTACTTTCTTTTTTCGCCGAAATAACCCTGTTGTTGGACCAGCACTGGTTAATGCATCCATGAAGCCACTGCTGTCATGGATTTCATGAACGGAAGATTCTGGAAAGACAAAACATTTAAAGCTTTAAATAAAAGGTGAATTCAGATAGAAAAAGAAAAATGTCAACAAATCTGTGAAACGATATCAACAAATAGGACTACATATGATATGAAGTCTGCTCTTGTCTAATCGTATGATTAGATGAATATTTTATTGAATATTAACAAACAAGTGAACAAATGAAAACAAGAGGAAAGGGTTAATCACTATGTTGTGACATAATTTAGTATATATATATTTTATAAGAAATATATGTACATATTTTTCAAATTGAACAGTTCAATTTGAAAAATCCACCAGAATGGACGAAAGCAATAATATGATATAAGTTATAAGATGTATAAAAACATGTAATATACAAATAAATATATGTAAATATAAAACCATCCGAATTTCTGAGTACCTCATTTCTTCTAATATAAAATACCTATACATCATCTCCAAACCTTCTAATATATATATATATATATATATATATATATATATATATATATATATCGCCATGATAGATCACTAGCTACTACACATTCTTTATTTTCTTTCTGTGTTCCTTTCTGGGGAAGAGCCTAGGCTCGAAACGTTAAGACTTTTTCACTTCCCGAACTTTAAACTAATACATCTGTTTGTTGTCTACACCACCTGTCTTCGTCTTTTTATTTTTTTGTGAATTCTCCCCTATATATATATATATAAATATATATATATATATAATTGTTAAACAGGACAGCAAACATTAAGGCAAGGCAAACATCTCAAGTCGTATGCAATATTATTATAGGAAGAAATTCAAAGTCTTACAGCTGTTTCTAGGATATCCCAGAAAAGATTTTGAATTTCTTCCTATAATAATATTGTATACGACTTGAGATGTTTGCCTTGCCTTAATGTTTGCTGTCCTCCTTAACAATTATACATCCGCTGCATCAGAAATCTGCAATGGCTCCATAACTACCATCACAGCTATAATCTTGGAGTCTTAGTAATCCATTACAGCACTTACCTATCGTACCTAACCGTTTAGGTCACCTGTGAACTAAACCCCACTACTTTGTATGTGTGTGTATATGCTAATATCAAACAGTGGGAATGCGTACTCAAGACTGAAGTGGTGAATAAATATTCTTTATTTATGGGTTAACAAGGTTACCGATTGTTTCACATTGAGAGGAATGTCTTAACAATTATGAAGCCTGCCACATGGAAATTCTAGTACTACTCAGTGTGTGTGTGTGTGTGTGTGTGTGTGTGTGTGTGTGTGTGCGTGTGCATGCGTGCACTCTTAAAATAAATGAAAGGTATGGAAGAGACTCATTCTTATGACTCATCTAGGAGAGAATTATCTCCAAATATGAATTAACTTGGGCTGTCACAACCAGACCTACCTGTGCTAGTACAGTAAGCAGGCATAAAACAATGATAAATATATATATATGTACGAGATCTCAATAAGTATCTGGACTGTTGCCATAGTAATGAAGCTGAAGCATGCAGAGTGAAGTTGCTTGGCACAGATTGACCTCGGACTCTGCTGTGCATACACACTAAGTTTTAACATTCTAGCTCACTTCCACTGTTTACAGCAGTGCTTGGAAGGAACACGTGTAGCGTGTGATCGTCAGATTGACCATGATAGAGAAACTTGTCATAGTGATACCTGATCAGAGACCAATGCAAAGTTGCAGAAAGTGCATGGAGAGGAGTATATAAGCTGCACACAAGTATACGAGTGGTTCAGACGTTTCCAAGAGGGCCGAAAAAATGTTGAGAGTGACGAACGTTCTGGGAGACTCGCAACCAGTAGAACTGACAAAAACGTTGCAGATGTGCAGGCAGCTGTGAGGAGAAATCGTTGAATTACCATTCGTGAGTTATCAGAAGATGTACAGATTAGTTACAGTTCAGTTCAAACCATTATCACTGAAGATTTCAGTATGAGATGCACATCTGCCAAGTTTGTACCAAAACTGCTTTCAGGTTTCAGTTGCATAAAATCTCCTTGATTGTGTAGAGAACGATAAAAGCTTTTTGAAAACTTTGTGTAAGCCTCAGAGCAGATATCACCAAGCTTTTGGAAAAATTTGATGTCTGATTCTCTGCTCAACTTTCTCTGTCATGCTCAGTGCAACAATTACACGCTACACACGTTATTTCCAAGCACTGTTATAAACAGTGGAAGTGAGCAAGAATATTAAAACTTAGTGCACATGCACAGCAGAGATCAAGGTCAATCTGTGCCAAGCAGCTTCACTCTGCATGCTTTAGCTTCGTTACTATGGCAACAGTCCGGATACTTACTGATCAGACCATACACACACACAACACACACATATATATATATAGGTTTGCCAATATAAAAGCAGGATAAATATATTTTTAATTGACAAAAATTATAAAGTAATTATAAAATTTTGAAGGTCAAGAATTCCATGTATAGCACTTATTAAAGTGTCAAAATATGTATGTGGGTAAGTGTGTGTGTGTGTGTGTGTGTGTGTGTGTGTGTGTGTGTGTGTGTGTGTGTGTGTGTGTGCATGCGAGTGCGCGTGCACACGCATGCAAAATTTGGCATACATACATTTAGCAATGTATCTTTAATCTTTTACCTGTTGCAGTCATAGGACTGTGTCCATGCTGGGGCACCACCTTGAATGGTTTAGCCAAACAAATCAATCCAAGTGCATATCTTTTAAAATCTGGTTCTTACTATGTTAGTCTCTTTTAACAAACCATTAAGTCACTTGGACACAAACAAACAAATGTAGGGGTCAACTTGTTTCAGTCATTTGACTGTGGCCATGCTGGGGCACTAGCTTTAGTCGAGCAAATCAACCCCAGGACTTATTCTTTGTAAGCCTAGTACTTATTCTATCGGTCTCTTTTGCCAAACCGCTAAGTTACAGGGATGTAAACACACCAACATCGGTTGTTAAGCGATGTTGGGAGACAAACACAGACACACAAACATATACACATACACATACATATATATATATATATATATATATATATATATATATATATTACGGAGATGTACTCGCATAGCAAGTAATTTGATCTGAGATCATGTGCTGAAACGAAAACAATTGCAGCGTGGAAGGTGTTTATAAGCCATTTAAGAAACACACAAAAGCCGTTCGATTCACTTCAACATTTAAGTTTAATTTGTCAAAATATTTTCTTCGCTAAAATCCACAACCTGTTCACTGACAAAGTCCGTGCTGCATATATATATATATATATATATATATATATATATGATGGGCTTCTTTCAGTTTCTGTCTACAAAATCTGCTCACAAGGCTTTGGTTGGCCCGAGGCTATAGTAGAAGACACTTGCCGAAGATGCCAAGCAGTGGGACTGAACCCGGAACCATGTGGTTGGTGAGCAAGCTACTTACCACACAGACACTCTCTTGTTAACAATTAACACAGAAAAAAATATATAAATATATAACACATAAAAAACAAATAAATAAATAGTTGCTTTGGCGGTGAGATATGTCGAATGTACTCAAAAAAACCCTATGGAAAAAAGCTTTCACACCGAGGTTAAAACAGGTCTTTTATGAAATATTTACCAAATTTTTAAAGTCATTTTCACTTTAAAATATTTTTTAAATATACCAGAAAAAATTTTGAGAGGAGGTAATGAAGAGGGGAGGCCAACTGAAGACAGGAGGGGAGTTGGTGAAAAGGAGCAAAAAGAGAAGATTAAATCCTGTCCATGGCGAAGGCAGGAGTGTGGATGGCTTCTGTGCAAAGACAGTCCAATCACAGACAGATGTTGTAGTGAAGGACCAGTAGAGCAGAAGTGGCGCAAAACTAGGGCGTCATTGCCAAGTCTTATATATACATATATATATATATATATATATATATATATATATAGTTAATCCAAACATGAAAACACCAAGAGAAAATACAACAACGCGAGGACGTGGAACAAATATAGTATTATTGGATGCGGAGCTCTTCATCAGAAACATATCAGGTTGTGTAAAAAGTAAGCAATGTTTTGAAACATGAAATTTATCACAACATATTTCAACAATGCAGAAATTTTATTCATCAAAATAAGTATCATTACAATCAACACATTTTTGCCAACGAGTGTGTTTATTCTGGTAACACAAAAATTTGGAGTTCTGGAGCTGATGAACTCTTTGAATGCACTTTTAACTCCTCTGGCAGGAAACCATCAAGGTGCTTGAAAAAGCGGTAGTCAGTAGAAAGGTCTGGGGAATAAGCTGGGTGGGGAAGAACTTCGTAGCCAAGTTCCCTCAATTTCTGCAGCATCATTAGTGAAATGTGTGGTCAAACATTGTCATAGAGAATGATTGGCCCTCTTCTGTTGGCAAGTCTGGGATGGAGGAGTAGCAATTTTTCATTCATTTTGGCAATTTCATGGCAATATGTCTTTGCAGTAATCGTTTTTCCAGATCTTAAGAAGTTATAGTGGATGAGTTCAGCAGTACACCGCCAAACAGTCACCATAACCTTTATTTTTGAAGAGCTCAGTTTTAGGAAAAGTTTTTGGTGCTTCATTTTGGTCCAACCACTGCAAAGAATGCTTTTTATTATTGTACAGAATCCACTTTTCATTGCAAGTTACAATATGGTCAAGAAATGGTTATGGAGAAGAAGCAATGAGCAAATTTCATATCTGCACAGTTTCTGATTTTCATTCAAATCATGTGGTACCCATTTGTCAAGCATTTTTTGATTTTCCAATCACATGCAAATGGTTGCAGGCAGTTTTCTGGCTAACTTGAAGTTCTTTTGCCAGTTCTCAAGTGGTTTCATATAGTATATAGATCTTTCTCAATGACAGGCTTTAATTGACTGTCATCAATGACAGACGAGCGTCCACTATGCTCACGATCTTCAAGGCTCAGGTCTCCACTGTGAAATCGTTTAAACCATTTTTGAGCTGACCACTCACTGGTTATTTCCTCACCAAATGTTTCATTGATATCGCATGCAGTTTCAGCTGCTTTACGTCCTTTTTTGAAGCTGAATAGCAAAATTGCTTGAGTATATCACTTTGACAGTCCTATTTCAGATGATTGAAACAATGGTGAAAAAAACATCAATGTTAATTTATAGATGCATTTGGGCAGGTCTATGTCTATATTATCAGACAATTGCAAAAAAAATGTTTCAAAAAATTCAAAACTCTGCAAAAATCCGGTACAAATTCTTCATAGTTCAAAACATTACTTTTTACTCAACTTGATATGTATGTATACTGGCTCATGATAAGTTCATTCTGAATGCTGTGGGGACATTCAAAAGTAAAGAATGCACACAGAGTAATGTGATGAATATATCAGAAATAGATGTTATAGTGTTGCTTTCAGCTGATGAGTTTAAAGTATGATTTTTCATACAAGAAGCAAAATCAATTGATCCTGAAATATACACATTCCTTACTTCTGTATTCCACGCAAGGTAAGCCTGTTTCTGTTATCTTTATTGCATTGGCCATGTGTATTTTAATAGTGAGCAATTGGTAGTTGTGGAGTGATGGCTCCATTTAGAGCAAGTGGTATTTAAATACCCTATTGAATTTGAATTTAGTTAATATTTTAACTTGTTAGCCACCTCATTATTATCATTATTAATATTATCAATAGCGGTAATAATACTTATTTAAATTTGTGCTGGCTCACGATAAGTTCATTTTGAATGTCACAGGGACATCCCAAAGTAAGGAATGCACACAGTGTAATGTGATAAATACTTCATAAATTTTGAAGATAGAAGATAATGCATGATTAATTTAAAACAACATAAATAAATAAGCATTATATTTGACTAAGTAATATGATTGCTAAAGGATGGTGCTCCAGCATGGTCAGAATGCACTGACCAAAACCAGCAACAAAATAAGGTGTTCGATATTTGTAACTATTTTACACAATTGTCTATTACAGCCACCATGAGAGAAACTATGTTACAATATAACTGTTGGTGCAAGCATAGCTGAGGGGTTAGAGAGTTTGCTTCATAACCACATAGTTGCAGGTTCAGTTCAGTCAAACTGCACTGCACTTTGGGTATGTGTTTTCTACAGCTAAAGTACTTGGCTGACCAATATCCTGTCCTCTGAGTGAAATTTGATAGACATAAAAACTGTTTAGAAGTGTGTGTGTGTGTGTGTGTGTGTGTGTGTGTGTGCGTGCGTGCGTGTGTGTGTGTGTGCGTGTCTATGTTTGTGCTTCTTTGTGTTCATCTCTCATTGCCTGACAATAGGTTGTTGCATTGCTGCCATGCTCATAACTTAGTAGGTCTGCTGAAAGACACAAACAGATTAATTACCAGACAAAGGGATTAAGTCGATTACATCGACCTTGGTGCAAAACTGGTACTTATTTAATCGACCCCGAAAGGATGAAAGGTTAAGTCGACCTTGATGGAATTTGAACTCAGAACATAGCGGCAGACGAAATACCACTAAGCATTTCACCTGGTGTGCTAATGTTTTGCCAGCTCTGTAAAAATTCGGTACAAATTCTTCATGGTTCGAAACATTACTTTTTACTCAACTTGATATGAATGTATACTGGCTTATAAGTTCATTTTGAATGCCGTCGGGATATTCAAAAGTAAAGAACACACACAGCATAATGTGATGAATATTTCAGAAATAGATGTTATAGTGTTATAGATGTATAGTATGCCCTTGTTTGTCCCCTCTATGTTTAGCCCCGTGTGGGCAATAAAGAAGTAAGATTAAGTACCAGACTTAAAAAACAAAAGAGAGGAGGGGCAATCTGATCAATTAATATACAACCCTTCAAGGTGGTACCCCAGTATGGCAGAAACAAGTAAAAGAATATGTAGGAACATATCTTTGTTGCATTTCGTTTTGGTAGTTTACTCAACATATAGCATGCTAAAGAAATACATCGTCACCACACAAATCATCTGTTTTAACATTCACTTTTCCAGATGAGATTTATTAAGAAAATTTTTTAACAGTCAAACACCCTTCCTGTTGCCAACCTTTACTTGTTTCCAAGTAACATAACTATTTTGAATAGCTCAATGGCTGGACATGCTTGTGTGACAGACGTAAACAAAGACACCATCTAAATGATGATATTGCCTACACAGACCTCGTAAACAATGTCTACATGATGGGGAGTCACAAACATACAATCATGCACACACAGGTATACATGTATATCTGTGTGTGCATGTGTATATGGGTATGTATGTATGTATGTATGTATGTTTGTGTGCATGTATGTATGTATGCATCTATGTATGCATAGGTAAACTTGCCGGACTTGTTTGCAATGAATAGCCAACCATGCTGACTTTTACCTCTGATACAAAACAGAACAGACAATGTAAGCATTTTAGACACACACATATAATATATCTATTGTGATAGATAGCAGCTCTCATTACCATATATATATATATATATATATATATATATTTATACACACACACACACACACACACACACATATATATATATATATATATATATATATATAATTAAAAATATATTATAAAAATGGTAATTAAGTCAGTTATACTATAAAACAGTAATTAATCTTTGGAGTCATCACGTGTAAACAATGCTTGTAAAATATAATATAAATGGCAATTATATCAGTTTAATTAACCTTAGTGTTTTCTGTTAATAAATAAAATATATTATAAAACAGTAATTGAATTTAGTTATTCTTAGTAGTTATCATGTGAAGACCAATGTTCAGAATTATATTTATTGTGAGGTGGATGAAAGGTCAATAAGATTGGTTTCCAAAACATATATTTCTGACAACTCCACCATCTGCATAGTTCAGTGGTTAGAGTGTCAGGCTCACAATTATGAGGTATTGAGTTTGATTCCTGGACCAGGCTGTGTGTTGTGTTTTGAGCAAGACACTTTATTTCCTGTTGCTCCAGTTCACTCAGCCGTAGAAATGAGTTGCGACATCATTGGTGCCAAGCTGTATCAGCCTTTACTTTTCTCTTGGATAACATTGGTGACATGGAGAGGGAAGGCTGGTATGCATGGGCAACAGCTAGACTTCTATAAACAAGTTTGCCTAGACTTGTTCTTTGGAGGGTAACTTTCTAGGTGCTATCCCATGATCATTCATGACTGAAGAGGGGTTTTTACCTTTTTTATTATGATATACACACACACACACACACGTGTGTGTGTGTGTGTGTGTGTGTATAGCCACAGTCATGGCTACATGCACAAGAAATTCACATCTGAACCATAGAGTTTTGCCATCAGTCCTTCTGTGTGGTACCTTGGAAAAGAGTCTCCTTTACAATAACTTCAAACCAACTAAATCCTTGTAAATAGATTTGGCAGACAGAAACTATACCCCTAGACTACCCTTTGGGTTCAGTCCCACTGCATAGCACTTTGGGCAAGGTGTCTTCCTCTACAGACCCAACCAAAGCCTTGTGAATGGATTTGGTAGATGGAAACCAAAAGAACCCCATCGTGCACGCGCGCGCATGTGTGTGAGAGAGAGAGAGAAAGAAAATGTGTTAGTATCTCCTTGTCTTGACAGCACACTTGATAGTTGTAAACAAGAATCACCATCATATAAGTGGTGTCCACTATTTCCAATCTCCAATGTAAACATGTCCAGCCATGTGGAAATATTACCTTGCTCAGAAACAGGTGTTGGCAATAGGAAGGGCATTGAGCTGCAGAAAACCTGCCTGAACAAATTCTGTCCCACCTATGCAAGCATAGTGAACATTAAAACAATGATAATCATCATCATGGAAAGAAACCTATCATGGGTGTGGATGTGAGCATGTGCAAACATGCACATGTGTGTGCATGCATAAGGATATGCATGTGCATTTGTGTCTCTTTGACTCAACATTATGCAAGAGTTATACATAAACATCTGAATGATACAAATGGTGTTAGGTTTCTGATCTGTTGTGAAAATGTCTGGCCATAGGGAAATATTACCTTACTTGGAAGGAGGTGATGGTTGGTGATAGTAAGAGCATTCAAACAGAAAATCTGCCTCAAGGAATTCAGTTTGACTCATTGGAAGAGTGGCCATTAAAACAACAATGACGAAAATGATCACACAAACACACACACAAAGTTTTTTCAGTTTCTGTCTACCATTTTCACTCACGAAACATTGGTCAACCTGAGCACAGGGGTCACCAAACTACAGCCCACAGGCCGGATCTAGCCTGTGAGATCAGTTCATCTGGCCCACTGCCACACTGTACTTATTATGTAAGTACCTGCAATTGAAGTTCATTTGCCTCTGGTATGGCATCAGTGTTTGGAACAACTTATGTCTATGAGCAAATATTTTCAAAAAGTGAAGTATGTAAAGTCAGCACATCGAACAAGGTTGACTGATGAACATTTGAAAGCAATTCTCTTGGTTGGATGCAGCAATTCCAAAGCAAATATTGGTGATATCTTCAAAGTCAAAGATGAATTTCACAAATCTCACTCATCTTTTTTGCTGCTTAGTTTGTAAGATTCAGATATGTGCACACTGGGTGTGATATAACTATCTTATTGCTAACGTCACCTTCTTTGATAACTTTTTGGTAAATAGATATGTTGGTAGTCCTTAGTTTTTGTGTATTCATTGTACTGAACAAAATGGTTATGCGGCACTTGCTCGTTATTCTTTCAGTTATCTCACTGTGAAGAACTTTGGCCAAGTGTCTTCAGCCGAAGCTACAGAGCCAACCAATACCTTGTGAGCAGAATAGGTAGAAGAAAACAGTATGGCTGTGTGAATGTGTGTGTGCATACATGTATGTGCATGTTTGTGAATGTTTACAATTTGTGTTTTCCCATAAAAAAAAATAGCAAAATTATGTTGACATACTCTGTCAAGAAATCATCAGCTAACTCTATTCTTTCAAACACAAGTGTATTAAAAAAAATTCCCTTTCTTGCAAAAAAAATATGTAATGGTTAGCAACAGGAAGAGCATCTTGCTGTTTACACAATGCTTCAATAATTATGCATTTCTGCAACCCATGCTAGCACAGAAAACATGTAAAATATACGAATGAATAATAAAATTTCCTCTCCACTTACGCCGACTGATCTTGGGTGGAGTCTTAATGTTTTTCTGCAGATCAGTAGGGGATAACACTAATCCTGGACTTGTCGTCGTGGTAACTGATGAAGTGACAGCTGAGGGGCTGGTGGTGACTGAAATGGGGTTCAAAGGAGTAGATATTGTCAGCCGAGGTTTCTTATCCAGAACAGGATCCAATGATCGCAGCTCCCCTGACCTGAAATGATGGTAAACTTAATTAAAAACAAGATTATAAAGGAAATGAATGTGTGTGACCACAAAAATTTGAACTGAAGCCACATGAAATAGTTTTGCTGAAGAACACAATGTGCCCATGTAGTCTGAGAATCGAAACCACAACTTTACAATCATGTATACAGATATGGAAATGTGTCTGTATGCAGATGTGATGATATGTGAGTAGATATACAACTGTGGTTATATGTTAGTAAATATAAAAATGAGAAAAGACAATATGAATTCATAAAAATATAGAAAAATGAACATCTAAGTGAAATTATGGAGAAGAAAACTTAATAGAAATCAGATACTTACGGCAATTGTCTTTTAGGAACCAACTTAACGGGGTCAGTACTGGGTTTTTTCTTAGGCAGAATTATAGTGGCTTCCTCAAGGCCTGAAATGAATTCCAAAGATAAATAAATATATAATTATTATTAGCAACAGAAAACTGAAAAAAAAAAAATAATAATAAAAGAGGGTTAGAATTTATCAAATAATTGATATATCCATTTCGGTAGACAGAATATAGAGGGAGAAGAAAGAGATCGACAATAACAATGATAATTAAAAATTATCAATGAGCAAATGACCCCATAAATACAGATTGGAGAAGTGGAAACCAATACTACAGAAGAATAAGAGATGGACACCACAGAGGAACAGAAGGCAACACTATAGAATAAGAACTAATAGCATAGAACAGGAATTAATAGTACTATACAGAAAAAGAGGCCGACACAATAGAACAGGAGCAAATGCTACTATAGAAGAAAAGACCTATTGTATACAAAAGAACCAATACAATAATAGGACACCAACACTATAGAACCAGTGAATAGGAGACCAACACTACAGAATACTAGAGAAGGTCAACACCATACAATAAAAACTATTATTATTATGGAAGAATAGGATATACTGTAGAACAATAGGTGACTGAAGACCAATACTGTTGTCTGATTGGTAGAATCTTATCACTAGTGAAAATATTGACCTGCTATATTTTCTTCTGTAACTTTTTCTCATGTCAGCAAAGAAAACTACTTTCTTTTGTTTAATCTTTATGAATTATAAACTCTCTTTCCTTCCAAGTTTTAGAGATCTTCAGTTGAAACTTCATTTAAAGTGAGTGTTAGGTTATAAATGATTTACTATACCAATTCAACCATATCAGATTTGCTGTAGTAATATTTCATTTCTTTCTTCTTTGTATTATTGCTTGCTTAAATAGTTTTGCCATTTCAAATAGTTTCATTTTGTCATTCATTGCTGCTGGTTCAATCAAAGTTGTGTAGTTTCATATTACAATCTAGACAAAAGGCTATTAATATAGCAATAGTCACTATCAGCTGCTTTTCCAGTAATATTGTTGAACTAAAGAGATTTAATACTTAGTTTGTCATTATTAATTGCTAATAACCACCAGAAAGTAGACCTGAAAACTGCTCCAGACAATCTCTTTTGAAATCATCATCCTGTTTGCTTTTCATACAAGGCAAAGAAGCTTATAAAAATTCGGTCATATACATGCCCAGATCCAGACATTCATCCATCTCGCACTGGTTTTAGTGTAGCGATAACACTAAACTGGATGCAGAAAATACACATCCATTGAATGTCAGTTTAGAAAATATGGCTTTAAACGTGGTTCCTTTCTTCAAAATGGCATGAAGCATATAAGTAAATTGCGACTAACCAGACTTAATCTGAAATTGTCATCGTTGTCTGCCAATCAAACTGCAACAGCATCTCACTTTTGGCACTTTTAAACTAATAATGAGTATCTGGTGGCCAAAGATCTTTGAAGCCAAAGAGTTAAAATTAATTCTTGTTTGAAATAGGCTTTCTTCAATTGGCCAAAAGTATTATAGGAGAGTTCTTATATTGAACTACTTGGCCATTTTTTATCTCCCTTTTTAAAATGGTATATTTTTCTGCTGAGTCATTTATCTGTACTCAATGACCTTGGAATCATATCAAATCCAGAAGTACCTTGTGGTTTCCACCAAGACAAAAAACAAGTGATTATGTCAAAAAGCTGTCTCAATTACACAAGGTTCCATATATTTTTTTTAAGAGTGAAGTATTTTTTCCTCAAGCTAAATTTACATTGAAATTACTCAGTTATTTAATAATAATAGTCACACAAATCTCTTACAAATCTCAGTGGTCAAATATTTGAAGAACATTCTCATGAAGTCTCCATAGTCTTTTTGCAGAACAGCCAAAAGATTCATGATACAAAAGGTTTTATGTTTCTATGTCTAAATCGGTATCTTTAAGACACATTGGTTAACATTTACATATGTGTAAATGTAAAGAAGTTCTCTTATTTCTGAATAATTCTTTTTGTAGTTTCTATGAAGTCTGTTATTGTTAACAAACCCTTTCAACAATGTCTGTGAAAACAACTTGAAATTCTGTAATTCACAACAGAGCATAACTAGGCATCATCCAATTCAACTTGATACTACTTGGCAAGCATACTTTGTGAATATATATTTCTAGTTTACACATAAATGCATGTGTGTGTATGCCCACACACACCAAAGTTTCTTCCTCTATATATATTAGGGCAAATAATAGCCATGTAAAGACTCATTGTCAAAGAAATTCAATTGGTACTTGGTGCAACTAGTTGTTGACACTGAATTTCATTAGAGAAAAATAATCACATTGGTTTTTCTCTATTAATACCATGTGTAAAAAAAATTCTGAAAACTTCAATGAGGATGTTTCCAATATAATCAGCCACTGCAGACATATCTCAAAACAACACACGGACAATAAACAAGGAGTCAGAATGTGAGCAAAGTAACTTTCATTTATTGTATTTCATTGTCCAAACACCATACAGAGGCTATTCATGGGTTTCTTGGAAATATTTCTTAAAATAATTTTTTTTTTGGTATTTTTTCCTGACTTTCACATTATTCAAAGATAAGCAGTAAAAATGTCCACCCTAAATAAAGTTTTCAGCAATCTGTAAAGATTCCAGAATCAAGGGAAACATCATTGGCACCACTCAAAGAGTATAATGAACCAATACAGAACAGAGTAAGAGCTGATAAAGTGAAGAGGTAGTCACAATGACAAACCAAAATGTAGCTTTCTTGATGATTTTAATCAACCACATTATGGAAGAGCTGTTATTTTTCATAATTGCAATAATAATGTCTGCATTGGAATACACCAAAGTCACCTGATATGAATTTTCATTTCAGACAAATAATTCCAAAACTTTGGACCTTGCAGTAAACAAAATGCTTTTGTTTTCCAGCTTTTTCCAAAAAGCTTATAACATCATACATATATATTTTTTAAAACTACAATCTGCTAACTTTTCTTGATGTTGTGCAGTAAATTGTGGCATGATGTCCCATCAGAACACCACTGCTGACCTCTGGAAAGTACTTACCTTATCATACACCAGAATTCTTCAAGTAGTTTCACCAACTTGAGGGGAAATATTTTCAATCACGTTTATTTATATACCAGTCAGACTGTGCTGTTGTTTCCAAAAACCAATGAGATGGTTACAACTAAAGCCACCGAAATCATTTCAAGTTAACCCAGGTGTCTTCTTTTCTCCATTTCATCCAATATCATTAAAAAAGCTTTTATTTCTCAGCAATTTCTTACCTTTTTATCCCTTTTCTTTCTTTTTTTTCCCCACTTTAAATTACTCATTAAACAGATTTCCTTAGTTTTAATGTTTAAATTCTTTTTAACCTCACAACTTACTTAGAAAGAAGTTTCAAATAAAGATTTATTTGTAACAAAGTGTTTAAAAATGTAAAGGAAAATATGTTTGTAATGGATAACTTGTCAGGTCATTAATTATATCTAAGTACGGTCTTTTTTTTTTTCTTTCTTTTCTTTAAGCTGATTTTTCACCGAAATACTGCAAAAGTAAAGTCTAGAAATGCCTCTGAACTTGACATGGGTTTACAATTACGATATGCAATAGAATTGCCAGACACCTGATGTAGTAAAGTATAAAGAGAAATTGTTAACATATTAATAACTTTTATCTATCGGATATTGCCTGTATTTTGTTTTACTATTTTCAGTAACAAATTTACATACTGTCTTAAAGAATTTTTTTTTGGTTCTAAGTTAGTAAAATGAAGTCCAGCGGCATCAGTAAAAAGTCAAATGTTTTCTACTAATCATGACATTTAAAAGGAAAAGTTGTTTTTATTTCTTCTAATTTTTGTATTTTTCATTTGTTTTTGTTCCATATGTAACATGTCATTATCGTGTTTAGATGATATCTGACTTTTGACTGGATTATTTAGATGCAAATATACAAGTTTCTCCTTGAAGACTTTATTTTCATTATAAATCACTTTGATTAAACAAGAGAGAAAAGAACTTAATTTTCTCATTGAATCTGTAGAATTTGATTCAGAAAGAAATTTGACTCCAAGATCCATGGACATAACAGTCAATCTTGATACAACAAAGAGAGAGATATACTAAAGTTGAAGAGATTTTGACAAATGATAGCTGTGAACAACAGTAAGGTTACATCTGCAGATATATTTTGTTCGCTCTCTGCTCCTTAAAATAAGTAAGAACCTTTGGTGAAACCTACCAGAATCATCATTCTAACATTATAGTACTAATGATAAGATAATATTTTTGAGAAGAATTTAAATTAGAAAATCATACTCAAATTTTTTTTCATTTTTAATATTATCAAAAATGTTGTTTTTTTTAATTTCTGGACTTCAATAATAGCAACTTGTCAATATCTATTTAATGAATAAAATTAAATATTTAAAAAAAAATAATGGTATAAAAATATTCAAGATATGATAAAGAAAGATGATGTCCAATTTTCTAATAACACAATGCTGAAACTTCATCAGAAATATACCAAGAATTGGATGCTTTTTGTTAAGAGAAATAACAAATGTAGTCACAAACCAAATATTTATTAGCTATCAGGGTACTAAAGTTGATAGAGAGATCTTTGAAACTTATCAGGTGATGTTATGAAGGCTATCAAACAAAACAGGTTTCTCTAAAAACAAGAAATTACATAAGATTTTCGTACTAAGTGCAACCAAACCTAAAGAGCATTTGCAGAACCTACCATTTATTGAGGAAGGTTTTAAAGAGGATCACCAAAACCAATGACATCACACCATTATCTAAACTCCAGAATAATACAACTACCAGTCTCTTATCAGTAATGTCACAATCGAACAATATATAATCTATTTCACAAAAACAAACATTATTATTCTTGAATGTTAAAGCAGATTTTTCTCAGATTCTGATTAATTAGCAAATGATGAGTGGAAAATTTTTCTAATAAAAGAAATAATTACAAATTTTTTTTTTTTTTTTTTTTTTGAAATTTAATTTATGTAAAGCATAAAAATATTTTGATTTCACTGCTATTAAAAAATTTAATTTCGGAAGATTAATAAATGAGAAAGAGGTTTTTAAGAAATAAAAAAATTTATAAAGAAAGCAATTAGAAAAGTGAGAGATGAATGCAGCAACTCTCACATCTGTCCATTACTCATTATATTGCTAGAAACTTAAACAGAAACAGAGTTGGAGCAAAAATGAAAAACAAAGTGTAAACATTCAGTAATTTATGTTAAGTGCATTATGTGCATGTGTGTATATATATATATATATGTGTGTGTGTGTGTGTGTGTGTATATATATATATATATATATATATATACATACACACACACACGTATGTACATACATACAAACACCCACACACACATATATGCATGCACATACATCACAAACACAAGACCACATCTCTCAAAAGAATTTCAGTGAAGAAACTCCAAGCATCTCAAACAAGCCTGAAAGACCTCAAAAACATATTTCACATAATCAAACACTGACTTTTCTCAATTTTTCAATTAATGGCATCAGTTTCTATTTTCTTTTTTTATTATCATTATAATTATTTCTCTTTTCTCAAAAAAGTTGCTACATTTTTTTTTTTATGTAAAAGTCTTTAACAAAATAAAATATATTTCTTTTTTTATCATCAAACAAAACACTGGTGTCCAATCAGAAATTAAAATACTGTAAAAAAAATATTCTTCAAAGATGGCCAGCTTCTCAATACTTCTCAACCCAGAACAATAATTCAGATTGTTCCACCAGATTCTTTGATGTAAACACAAAGTGTTTGCTTGTACGTATGTAATAAGCCCATGTCATCTGATTCTCTTCATAAAGGCAAAATTTCTCAATGATCAATGACAAGTTCAACCTCAGACTAAAATCATTAAACCTAGAATGTAAACTGTTAAACCAGCATCAAAGACATACTCAAACTCTGTAAGAATTTTTTTTTTCCTTAACAGGCAGCACAAAATGAGAAACGTTGAGAATACATTCCTTGGCACCTTGAAGAAACCAACAGAAGTAATTCTTGTTTCCGCTATATAAGCCAGGCGTATTCTGAAAAAACTCCCAGAGCTGCTGATTCCATAACGAATGGCCTTGTTGCTAATATGACCAAGCTATATGTATGTGTGTATGTATATATATATATATATATATATATATATATATATATATATATATATATATATATACATATATATATATATATACATACACACATATATATATATATATATACATATATATATACATATATATACACATATATATATACACACACATACACATAAATGCTGGTCAATGTTGCCTAACAACAATGGCAAGAGTGCTCCCTTCACTGGCCCCAGCGCTGTGAGCAGTTCTCAACTCCATACCCTTTGATGGGAAACCATTTATGAGGACATATCCTCGAAACAGGCGTTTCAATATCAGGGAATTTAATAGTTGAAAGTTGGCGGAGACACAGTTAAGTGTCACTAAAAAATTTACCCACCTGTTGACCTAAATTTGGAGGGGTAGGATTTTACAGTGTTAGGTCGTTTTCTCTCTTCCTTTGGTGCTTTATCAGGCACCTTATTTATAAATTTATTATCCATCACAGACTGTTCCGAGTCCATACTCTCAGGTGGAGGAGGCTCATCTTTGCTAGGAACCTCCCGCTTTTTATTATTATTACACTCTTCATCTTTTTTCTCTTTGCATTCTACTTTCACTTTCTCTTCTTTATGCTTCTTCTTCTTCTTCTTCAGAGACTTATCTGTAAGAAAAACAACAAAACTTTTATTGTCTCAAGTTCAACTCCACCAGTAAAACAAAATACAAAATTTAAAATTTGAGTAAGGGATTAAAAAAAGATGGTGAGAAATTTTGGAACAATTTCCTACATACACGATTTTATTATTCTTACAACTACATTTAAAAAGTACACAGTTTTCAATAAACTTTCCTTTCTTAAATAGTGAGAATTTACATTATTGTATTTTTCATTCCTCTGTTTGATCAGAACATATAAATTAATCAAGGACAATTAAATTAATTCAAGAGGAAAGAATCAACTACATTTCACTAAACTCTCTATTTTACTAGATGATAATCCAAGATCAGAAACAATGACAGTTAAAACCAAAAGCTGATAAATTATGTGGTTCATAAATTATACAGCTTTATATGGTCCATCATGGAAGCATGGTAAGAATGCTAGTGAAACTGATTAATTTATCAGCATTTTGGTTTTAACTGTCACAGTTTCTGATCTTGGATTGTCAGTGAGCAAAACAGAGCTTAGTGACATGTAGATGATGTTTTCCTCCTAAATTAATTTAATCCTCCTTGATTAATTTATAGGTTCTGATCAATTAGGGGAATGAAAAAAAACTAAAATCCTCCAAATATTACATGTCTCAAAACCAACAAAACACCCATCAGAAGGTACCTAAATCTAAGTATCTATTGTCACATGTCCCTAAATCTGAGTTTGTGTTGTTTCAGTAAACACTTCATTAAATCTTAATTATGGCCATTAATTGTAAGCATTTAGTCCTAGAATTTAGAATGTGCTCACCACTTTAACCCTTCAACATTCAGATTACTCAGTCAAATGTAATGTGAATAAATATTCACATCATTTTCAATTACTCATGCACTATCTTGTAGTTTCAAACTTTCAATGATGTGATTGTTTATGTTTAGAATGACATTGTAGAACAAGAATGAGAGGCCAGATCAGATCATTCTGAACATAAAAGAGGTAGACTGCTTGAGCTAGATATGGCTGGATTAAATGCTAAAGTTAAAGACAGTGTGAGAGAGTTTATGCTTTCATCCAGAGTAAAATCCCTAAATCAAAGCACGATACCCAATTTCCAAATAAGCAACCGATTTTTACATTCCAAGAACTTAAATATAATCAATCACACAAGACAAAACCATTATACAAAAGCTTTTACCTTAATGACAATCTATATAAACTACTTTAGACTGAGGGAACATGTTGCACCATGTAAAATAGAACTGGTTATTTTTAAAAATATAAAACATGGTACACCTCAGTGAAGAATGATCTAGAGACAGTATTAGAATGAATAATTTCTAGAAATATCTTTATGATAGAAAAATGCTTACTGCTGATGCAGTTTTGAGCAAAAGCCAAAATTTGCAAGAGTGGAGATAATTTCATTGCCAAAAAGTCTGAGAGGAAATAGAAAGAAATGGTAACACATAAATTAAGGTTCCAGATGTGTTCTGTGTATACTGACAAAAAATTTCTTTTCATAATTTTTATACAGGTTACCATAGACACCTGCTAGGTATATTAACAGTTTCATATACCATTTGTTGAAATGGTATGAAATATAATTACTTTAGTTCTAATAAAAGCAAAGCAGGGTATCATCCATGCTTTAGCATACTTTTTAATGCAATCATGGATCAGATTACATTTTTTTTATGATGCTCTAATATTTGTGGAGCTTGGTTTTGTATGGTTTGTTGAACTACATCCTTTGCACCCCACATTTTTTTCACAAATTTGTAATTTGTAATGTTCTCTACTGCTTTTATTTATGGAGCTTTTTCACTCAGTTTCATACTTTTACATATATGGATACAACCCGCTTTTGTCTACACCTGTTGGCTGCCCAGTCAGTTTCTCAAAATTAATAGAAGTCTTAACTAGTGAAACTGATTACAAACAACAGCAAAAAAAATCTATGGTTAGAAGATGAAATAAACTGACAAACTGAGGAGATAACACTTTAAAACTACAACCACCACTAGAGAAGACGAAACTAGGAGTTTTGATGAGGTTCAAATACAAGGAGTAGAAATGAAGTTCTCAAGAAGTACTCAAGAATAAATCTTTACATTTTTTCTTTAAAGTACAAAGAAAATCAAATACTTTCATTCTTCATCCACTATAATAGCTTTGTATTTAGGTTTTAGTTTATCCAATTATATGTCACACTCATCCCACCACCATCCTGATGTTACAAGAGAAGCAAGCAACTCGAATGATAACCGACTATCAAGAAGCAATGAGTAACTGCAAGCATAATGTATTAGTTACACCATTTGCAGAGGCATGTTACAGAGATCTGACTTGGGACCAGCACAGTTTAGTTTCAGGACACCACTGATACTACTTACCTGACAAGTTCTTTTGTTTAAGTATGCAACCGTTAATATATTTTATTAACAATGACAAGTTTCAAATGTAGAACATACAGTACTTCTTGACATATCAAATGATAATGTACCAACAAGTGATTTAGCATCAATTAATTTGAACAGAAGCTCTTAATAATGATAACAGTGAAAGAAGTTTTCTCAGCACTTGTTCTAATAGTATTCCCAGACCTAAATCCTTACCGACCAATGTCTATAATTAAAATGCTATATGCTCTGGCAAAGATATTAAAACAATCTAATAGACATCTTCAAATTTATTCCATCTTTCTACTGAAAAATGCCATAACTAAAGGCAAACTTGCTTTCTTCTTTTATATTCCCTAGAACAGTACTTCTCATGAGACAGGGAGAACTATAAGGATCGAAAAGCTGGAGGACAACTGCTACATTAAATATAATTAAGATGGTTTCTAATATCCTTAGCTGCTGATGCTGGTGCCATGTAAAAAACACCCAGTACACTCTGTAAAATGGTTGGCATTAGGAAGGGTATCAAGCTGTAGAAACCAAACCAAAACAGACTATGGAACCCGATATGGTTCCTGACTTTGCCAGCTCCTATCAAACCATCCACTTCATGCCAGCATGGAAAACAGACATTAAATGATGGTGGTGGTGGTGGTGATGATGTGCTTGAAGGAGAATTATATAGATGCAAAAATCTATTTTGTCATATAATTAGCAAAAAGGGGGAAGGGGTGCCAAAATACTTCCCTACTACATTAGGATGGACCTGGTACTTGTCAGTTTAAGAACCAGTGTTCTAAAGTACTGGTCATAAACTATTTTTTTCTCTTCTAGTGAAAGAAATATTTATGCCTATTTTCTGTTTCCCCGCAGATCAGTCTAAATATTACATGACAATTATACAATACTTACCAATTTAGATTTACAACACAATAAAATCTGCTACCTTAGCCCTCACCATGGTAAATTCTACAACACAAGTACTAATACTTTCCTTCCTTCAAGATTATACTAGTTTTATTTCTTTACAACCTTTCTAGTCCTGACCTGCCTGAAACCAATATGATACAAAGTTGCCTAGTTTTAAATGTTCTATATTTAAATTATTAACTTAGCAGTTGAAGTTATGCTTCAAACACCACAATGACATTAGGTTTACAATTTAGATACAAGGCCTAGCAATCTTTTTACATTGACCCAAGTACTAGACTACTACTTTATTTTATCAGCCCTGGAGGAATCAAAGATAAAGGTGACCTCAGCGTGATTTGAACATAAAAAACCAAAAGAAATACAGCAAAGTATTTTGTCTTGTGCTCTAACAATTCTACAATTCCACTACCCTTGAAACACCTATTTAATAATGAGAGAGTTTCTTATTTTTACTAAATCTCTTCAAAGTCTTGAAATGCTTTCCAAGCTTAACCAAAAAAAGATACGAAGTGTATATCATTGGAAATGTAATCAAGGAAGGGTTAAGATACAATGCATTTGGTTCATGACAGTGTTTCAATAATGTTGGACTGGGTTTTCATCCATCTACATTTTTCTTTCCATCCCTCCACGTTTTCACAGGAATTGCTAATACTGTGGAATGACAGAATCTAACACTCTTTCCTGAACCCAATTTCTTCAGAGAAAATGGTTTATGTATGAAAGAGAAAAAAAGATAGTTTTTTTTTTTTTTAGAATCTCTTCAGTTTGACATTTTGTATAATAAACATACTCCTATGCAGGCATAGGAGTGGCTGTGTGGTAAGGAGCTTACTTCCCAACCACATGGCTCTGGGTTCAGTCCCATGACATGTCACCTTATACAAGTGTCTTCTACTATAGACTTGAGCCAACCAAAGCTTTGTGAGTGGATCTGGGACATGGAAACTGAAAGAAGCCTGTCGTATATATGTGTGTATATATATATATATATATATATATATATATGTGTGTGTGTATGTATGTATGTGCATGTCCATAACTTAGAGGTTTGGCAAAAGAGACTGATAGAATAAGTACTAGGTTTTAAAAAAAATACTGCAGTTGATTCATTCAACTAAAACTTTTAAAGGTGGTGCCCCAGCATGGCCACAGTCTAATGACTCAAATAAATAAAAGAATAACTGACATAGGAGTGGCTGTGTGGTAAGTAGCTTGCTAACCAACCACATGGTTCCGGGTTCAGTCCCACTGCGTGGCATCTTGGGCAAGTGTCTTCTACGATAGCCCCGGGCCGACCAATGCCTTGTGAGTGGATTTGGTAGACGGAAACTGAAAGAAGCCTGTCGTATATATGGATATATATATAAGTGTGTGTGTGTATATGTTAGTGTGTCTGTTTGTCCCCCTAGCATTGCTTGACAACCGATGCTGGTGTGTTTAAGTCTCCGTCACTTAGCGGTTCGGCAAAAGAGACCGATAGAATAAGTACTGGGCTTACAAAGAATAAGTCCCGGGGTCGATTTGCTCGACTAAAGGCGGTGCTCCAGCATGGCCACAGTCAAATGACTGAAACAAGGAAAAGAGAGAGTAAAAGAGTAAAGAGTAAGAGTATAGTAAGAAAATAGCAAAAATAAAACTATAATAAGTATACATTGGACCAGTGATAAAGACTTGATCTCATGGCTGTGAGGTTAAGGAAGTCAATTCTCAACCATGTGATTCCAGGTTCAATTCCACTGCACAGTATGTTGGCCAAATGTTTTCTTCCATAAACATGTAAATAGAATTTTGGCTGGCACAAACAAAGCAAAAGCCCGTTATGCATATGTGAGTGTCTTTCGACAATGTATACTGAAAGATGACAACACTGCAAGACATTAAAAAAAACTCAGTGCTTTTAGAATCAAGTCCATTGCAATATTTATTCTGCAGCTGGTTACAGGCACTCCCTTATCACTCTCATCATCAGAAATGCAATGAACCAGTGATTGGTCTCCTACAAACTAATAACCAATAAATTAAATTGTTCACTAATTCAATATGAAAATAGATTTTTTTCTTTCTTAAATACAAACCAGCATTTTTTTCATCTCTGATTTATCTAATACCAAAATATTTTCTTACTTAAAACTGTCCCAGTCCATCAATCTATATTTTTATTTCATGCTTTTTTATGTAAATCAACATTTTACAATGAAACTTGTTATATGCAATTAATCTAAAGGTTATACAATCTTGTAATTCTTTAGGATAAACTTAATAATTCCTCATCATATACATACATATATCGGCATGGTTTTACAGGCACAGACATGGCAGTGTAAGAAGCTTGCTTCCCAACTACATGGTTTTGGGTTCAATCCCATTGCGTGGCAGCTTGGGTAAGTGTCTTCTACCAAAGACCAACCAAAACCTTGTGAGTGGACTTAGTAGATGGAAACTGAAAGAAGCCTTCATGTCTGTGTGTGCACGTGCACACGTGTATGTATGTCTATTGTGTGTGTCCTTTTGTCTGTGTTTTTCACCACCACCACCATTTGACAACCAATGTTGGTGTGTTTGTGTCTCCATAACTTAGCAGTTCAGCAAAAGAGACTGACAGAATAAGTTCTACTTCTTAAAAAGAAGCGCTGGAGTTGACTCATTCAACTAAAAATTCAAGGCAGTGCCCCAGCATGGCCACAGTCTAGTGATTGAAACAAATAAAAGCTAAAAGGTGGGTGTGTGTAAATGTGAAGGTGAGTGACCTAGTGGTTAGGCTGTTGCACTCACAATCGCGGGTTCGATTCCCTGACAGGAGGGTACATTGTGTTCTTAAGCAATACACTTCATTTCAAGTTGCTCCAGTCCCCTCTTTGATCAGCGGGGAAAGTTGACCTGCTCACCTAGCCATCAGGATAGCATCATTTGAAGGCTAAAACAATGCAAAAGCATTGTGACCAGTGGTGTGTAATAACATCTGGCAGCCTAGTTGGTCACATGATCATGTGATATGTGTGAAAATATATAAACACCCCCTTGAAAGGTTTCGTTGAACAAACTGACTCCAGTATATTCTTTTTCCCTATTTTTTTTTTTGTTTTTTTTAAAGTTTGGTACTTGTTCTTTTGATCTCTTTTGCTGGACCACTAACTTACAAGGACATAAAGCAGCACTGATTGTTAAATGGTGATGGGAGAACAAACACAAGAAGGCAAACAGACAGACACTGGAATACAACAAGCTTCCACACAGTTTCCAACTACCAAATTCACTCACAAAGCATTGGTCAACTGGGAGCTATACGAGAGGGCACATGCTGAAAGTGCCATGCAGTGGGGCTGAACTGGAGCTTCTTAGCTACACAGCTCATCCAGTAGCAAGCATCCTGGAGTTTCCTCTTACAAGGAAACAAATAACAATTAATGAGTATTTGCTTGATAAGTACATGCAACTGACTAAATGGTTGGGCTGTAAGTGAACAACCATCACACACATATGTGCACATGTCTGTGTGTATGAGGCAGGTACTTATGCACAATAGTTTATCAGCTACAGCCTGACCATCTTGTCAATCACAGATTACTTGTCCAAGACAAATAGTCTTTTGGTGATACTCAATATTTTTCTGCTCATGGGACACCAGAGAAATTCCAGAATGACAAGAGGCTGGATAACTGGCACTCCATAAGTTGCAACAAGGGTTCCAGTTGATTTGAACAATGGAACAGCCTGCTCTTGAAATTAACGTGTAAGCAGCTGAGCACTCCACAAACGTGTACCCTTACTACAGTTCTCAGAGAGATTCAGCATGACACAGAGTGTAACATGGCTGGTTCTTTGAAATACAGATGCTACTCATTTCAACAAGCTGAGTGGACTGGAGCAACATGAAATAAAGTATCTTGCTTAAGGACACAGTATGCTACCAGGTATTGAACTCATGAGCCTAACCTAACCACTCAGCCATGTGCCTTCATTGGATAAGCCAAAATAAACTAGACTATTTTGGTATCAAATACTTTTTCTTCCATTTCTTCATGGCCACACACACACACACACACATCAATGGCATTTGTTGTCTATTCTAGAAGTAAAGTTCACCAAGAAAGATCCTTTCTAAGGTGCAGGCCTGAGAAAGGTTTTTTATTTCTTGTAGAAGACTAACAGTTGCCCATGTAAGCCAAGTCTCTTGTTCCCAACAACATCAATGTTATCCTAAGCCTGGTACCATTGTTGTCACAGATGTTGCCATCAAAACCAGAATGCACAAGCAGCACAAGGCATCCCATCCAATTCTAAGAATCCCACCACTGCAGTACACTTGAGTTGGTACTTTTCATCAGTGTAATGCAGAGCTGACCCCCAGCTTAGAGAACAAAGATAAATACTGCAAGGCATTGCCAATTCACTATTTTGTGTGTGTGTGTGTGTGTGTGTGTGCACACATGCATATATATATGTAAGTTCACCATATATATATATGGTAAGTTCACTTTACCATTTTCGCATGGGTTGGATGGAGTATGCTGAGGCAGATTTTCTATGGCTAGATGCCCTTCCTGTCACCAACCCTCAACTCTTTCCAAGCAAGATTAATATTTCAACAAGCCCAGAATATTGGAAATGAATGACACCACTTGTATGATAGTGACAATCATTTTGCAACTATTACACCATGTCAACACAAGGATACACAAACATAAGACACTCATTCACACACAGCAGGCTTCTTTCAGTTTCTCTCTACCAAATCCACTCAAACAAGTTTATTTGGGCTATAGTAGAAGACACTTGCCCTTGTTGCATGCAGTGGGATTAAACCCAGAACCATGTGGTTGTGGATCAAACTTCTTACCACACAGCCACACCTTTGCCTATTTATAAAGGTGTTGTTGTTTGTGTGTGTATACATATACATGTATGTATGTGAATATATATATATATATATATATACACACACACACACACATACATACATACATACACGCACACACAGAGTTTTAAATGTTGATAGGTTTCAAGAGTTTTTTTTTTTTTTTAACTTATATTTCTCGACATAGCCAAAATAAGCAAAATATTCATTTCAAGGAAAATATTTTGCAGTAAAAGCTTGTTGCATCATTTGATATCCTACAATAAATGCTTACTTATATTGGAATAATTAAGATGGCAAATGTACAATGAGAAGTTCTGACATTTACTACAAAATATTTAGCAGTTATAATAAAATGACATCAAAAATATCTGATGTTTTAAGATTAACTGACTTTTGGTCTTTGTCATTTGTTACAGGCAGTCTAAGTATCTACACCTAATAAATTCTCCACTCTAAAATGGAAGCTTGGACAAAGTCTTTTCTGGAAAACTAGAAGTTGTCCATGCATACAAGTCTACCCTCTTCTTACCATTGTCATCCAAGAGAAAGACAAGTCCAATACAGCTTGGTACAAGTGATGTTGCTGTAAAAACACTGGGAATTGGAACAAATGTTCTTACAATTACAACAATTCACAGCCTTGGACCAGCACATTTTTTATACTGACCCTAAAAGGATGAAAGGTAAAGTTGACCTTGGCATGAGCTAAACTAAAAGCACAGAGAGGTGGGCTAAATACTACAAGATATTTTATCAGATACTCTAATGGCTCTACCAATTTCCTGCCTTAAGGTGATTGACCAATTAGTCAATATGAAGATTGATGAAGACTTAATCAGATCTTAAAAGAGGAGGGATTCTTGTCAAACATAAATTATTTTAGTTAACATCCCAAACCATTTGTTTATAGTTTAAACCAGTGGTTCTCAACCTGCGACCATATGACCTTTGGGGGTCTACATAAGATTTTGTTGTTAAAGTTTATGTGCAATAAATTGATTATATTTCTCCACAATAAAATATTTTTACAATTCTTTTTATACAATTCCTAATACTATGTAATTATAAGGAAAAAAAATGGTTTTTTAAAGCATTGAATAAGTATGGGGTTCCAGCCAAGTAAAATAGCAATCAAAGAGGTCAATAGGTAAATACTAGTTGAGAAATACTGATCTAAACCATCTAGATTTACAATCAAAGCCATTTTGGTGAACATCTCATGATTTTGGAGTCCAAGCCGTTTTCATTAACCCGTACCACTTGGCTAATACCCTAAAATATTTTGGTTAACCACTCGAATTTTGCTTATTATTTTACCTTTACGTCCTACAATTTTGGCCCAAAGTATACAAATAGAGTTAATAATTTAAGGAAGTTCAACAATTGGCAGAGGTAAATAAGAAAAGTTTTCTCTGCCACAAACTGTCTCCAGATTGGAAACCCTCACTGAACAAAGATATAGTACTTGCCTCAGCTGACTAGCAAACCCTTCACTCAAATTACCGCCAATCTCTATCTAACGTTACCACAAGCCAACAAGAGAATCTCAACACAGTTGCTCAACTTGCAAGAAATAGCTACATCACCCTCAAATTACACCCTACCATTTTAAAAGGAAGAAAGGAGATTGTGGGTTGTGTAGGCTCAGGTACACAATCTATGAAGAAGTGAAAATCATGCCTTTGATTGTATGCTTGACTGATTAGAGTTGACCTAGATAATGATGACATACTACCATTGATCAAAATTTTTAACATAACATCAGATCTCATTTTATTAGAAGCTTAACTTAATATTCAGCCTTTGTGTTTTTACCAAAGTATTCATCCAGATTAATTAGCATCTGACACCCTATTACCATTGTAACAGTTTAACATCAATTTTCTCAAGCTGACATGGTTGGGTGGAGAGTAATATCTTACTCTCTCTCTCATTAGTGAGGTTCATTTCTTTTAATTCACAGGCATGGCTATGTGGTAATGAAGTTTGCTTTACAATCACATGGTTCCAGGTCCAGTCCCACAATGACATCTTGGGCAAACAATAGCTAAAGTATCAAGATGGCCAATATCATATGAATGGAACTGGGCAGCATAAATTAAGAAGAGGTTCATCCTCCACGAGTATGTTTGTGCATGCACACACATCATGTTCTCATAAACACCACCCGAGTGAAACAGTTACATTCTTTGATAAGGAAAATTTCCATCATTTCCAGAAGAAAAAAAAACTGGTAATGGTTGGTGGGAAGAAGAGTAGCTAATCGATCATAGAAAAATTTGCTCCAACAAGTTTCATCTAACTCATGCCAAGATAGGAAAATGGATGTAAAAACGATGATGACAATAAAGATGGTGATCAAATTGAGTCACACTAAGACTTTTTTTCACAGTTCTATACCTGCACTATGTACATTTATCACTACCACTCCCAACTTTTTAGGATCTACACCCACCATATTATAAGTCTAAGTCAATATCCACTTTACCACAAGCATTCTTAACCTTTGGCGTAATTTAAATACATCATCCAAACTCTTGTTTTACCTTATAATATGTAGGGTAGAATAACATTTAGTGCATACAATGTACGAATCTGAAGCATTTAGTCTCTCTCAATGTTCCCAGGTTAACATCATCTTGGTGCCACATTAACACAGGTCAAATGGTGACCTTTGCACCCAGCCACTCTGCTCTAGTAAAACTTAACTTTGATAAACTCCCAGTAATAATTCTACATAGTCTTATATATTTTTATATTTATTTATATATTTCCACCTACTTCCAAGTATCAATCATTAACAGGTATATCCTATTTTTTCAAATGTCAAGTGGTAACAGGTAAATCTCTTTGGTTTTCAATGAGTGACACATATGTTGTCCTTTTTCCATATGTCAAAAAGTAACAGCTATGTCCTTTCCCTGCAAATGTCAAACAGTAGTACATGTGTCCTCCCCACAAATGCCAAACAGTAATAGGTGTCTCCGCTCTCCAAATGTCAAACAGTAATAGGCATGTCTTTTCCTGCAAATGCCAAATAGCAACAGTTATGCTCTCTTTCCAAATGCCAAACAGCAACAGATATGTCCACTATAAATGTCAAACAGCAATGGCAAAGAGTAACAGATATGCCCTCTATGCTGATGTCAAACAGTAATAGGTATTATCATCATCATTGTTTAACATCTGCCCTCCATGCTGGCATGGGTCCCCAAATGCTAAACAATAGATATGGCCTCTCTCTCTCCTACTACTCCTCTCTCTGTCTTTCCCTTCTGAAACACAGTAGCAGATATGCCTTCTTTCTACTAATGTCAAATTATAATATAGATGCCTTCTCATGATTCAATTCACTTATGCCAGGATTGCCTGTTCCATCCCACTTCTCTCTGCTCCTTCTAAATTATTTCCTCTGTAACTATCTTACCACTTCCATTCCTAAACATTGTTTAATGGCCACATTTTCTTAACAACTTCGTAACTACTTTCCATAGAAGAAATGTTGGAATTAAGTTTTATTGAAATGAAACTTTCCAAAACTGGAAACCTTTTCCAAATTGTCAAGAGTTCAACTTTTAGTATTTCAATCATACCAACTCAGTATAATCCAGATTTTTATCTGGGGATAGACTCTTCTGTGGTTTTATAATTTGGGACTTTGGTTTTCATAATTCTTTCTAACATAAGCAAAGCCAGAGTTCCTTTTCTTTTTTTTTTTAGAAAAGGAGAGGAGTTAGTAGATTAAATCAAGCCCAGTACATCACTGGTTCTTTATTTTATCAACCTTGAAAAGATGTCAGGCAAATCTGACCTCAGTGGTATTTGAACTGAGATTGTAACGAGTCAGGAAAAATACTGCAAGGAACTTTTCCAATGCTTATCCACTCTACCAATCCACTGCTCTGAATTTTGGTTTTAGCAATCAAAACAAAAGCTGGGCTTAATATTTATCACCACATTGGAGAGATTCTAAGAAAGATGCTATCTGCAGTTAGTAATCTGGATTAAGTCATTACATGGAAAGAAATATCCAACTACAAATCATAGCTACCCATTTTTTTAGACACGTGTAGATTCCTTAAATTATTGATTAAGCACTCATACTTTGGATTAAACAGAAAACATATTGGTCAAAATTATATATCTATATGTTTCAGATTAATAATTACTTTTACAGAAAGAAATTCTAAGGACTGATAAAGTTGTGTGTAAGGAAATACAATCTCAACAAAGTTATACCCCAAGATTGAAACCATTTTGTTCCTTGTGCAAATTAATCAATAATTTCAAATTTTTTCATACATTCAGTAGTTTTCTATGCCTCCATCAGACTCTATAAAACCTATTTAGAATTAACTTACATTTTCCTAAATCTTAGCCATCTATAATTTTACATTCAGCTACCCATACAAATCAGTTCCAACCTTCAGTGTATGCTTACTCTTATTAGCTTAAATAGAAGCTAACTATTATCAATCCCTTAGAAAGTAAAAAAAAAATTATTAAAAAAATTGTCTCAATTGCCAACAAAAACCAATGTCTCTATTGGATCAGCTAACAATCTGACTGAGGCATTCATGCTTCTTACCATTACTAGTATCGAGATTACTCTTTTCCCTTATTTTTTTCATCCATTGGTCCACTATTCCACCAGCCAAATTTTTGATTCCTAAAAACAAAACAAGAAAATTAATTAACATAAAATATTTAAATTTGTGATAAGTTAGAGTAGATGAAACAAAAGTGGTGGAGGTTTGGTAATAGATAAATTTGATTTCAACAGACACGAACTGAACTTTACTCATCCTTTACCATATATATCAGTTTATAAGGCTAATTGGGCATATGAGACAACTGCAGAATTTCCTTGAGCTATACTCACAGAATAAAACTATGTGGCAATATTTCACTCTTGAGAGGTCTAAGAGGTGTGTGAAGCAGGTTCCAGTATCTCTGTAATTGTTGGAGCATTGTCCTTATCAGCCAAGTGTTTTTACCAGAAGCAGGTTTTAATAATACATTGAGCAAAAAAAAAAAAAAACCTCTTGTAACCTACTTATCATAAATTCATTTTACTGCCCACAAAGTTTACACAAAGATGGCCCCCAAAGGGTTTGTAACCTACTGTGATATAAGATTACCAAGATTATAATGGTTTCTCCTTGGTGACAAAGATGATATTATTGGAACTCTACCTCATACACTAATAGTTTAATGTCTCAAAAAGTCCTTTGCCAAGCATCCCACTAATCAGTGGAATGATACTGTTAAGCACACTAGTAAGCAATAGTCTTGGTTATTAAAAAAATCGACCAATTCATTCAAATACTGTCAACCACCTACCATAATATATATCAAACAGCTTCTGAAGTGACAATACGTAGGACAATAGGAACTATGCAAATGTTTAATGCTGTTCTCTACCACCATTGGTGACACTAAACCACAGCATGTTAAGGTTTGGATAGTGTTTAAGATGACCTCTAGTTTGGGGGTGATATTTTTAAGGTTCAAATTCCTTCTTGTGCACTGACATATATGGTATTAGTCATCCGTTTTTGTTCCCCTAGTTCAGACAGCCTTGGAAAATCAGAACATTTACTATTGATTTGTCAATGTTTAAAAGGTAAGCAACAGAAAAACATCCAGCCATAAAATACTACCACAAATAAGTACTCACCTAAACCATGCAGGTACATAAAAGTGAACATAAACAAATGAAATAATATACAGGCATACGCATGATTATATGTGGGAATGGAAGAATAAGGCTGAGGATACATTAGCATTCAATGTATTAGGAAGGAATTACAACTGTGTTTCGTGGTCTGCTACCACAACAGCTCCTTTATAGGATCCAGTTAGCTCAACACATCATCAGGAGGAACCACGTCTGGTTTTGGCCCCTACTCTTCAACCGTTTTGACGTAGCAGCCCCTCCCCTTTCGGAGGTGTCTTCAGCTCTGGTGTTGGGTGCATGTCTTCTGTCTTCTGTTCCCTGGCCTCTTCGCGAGTGTCAGCTGGCAACTGACTGGCTCGTCAAATTTTTTCCCATTAAAATACCTCCTTTTAGGCTCCAGCAGGCAGCCCCAGCAAGTTGTCACGTGACACTGTCTCAACTTTAACTGACCAATGAAGGCGTGTAGTCTTAGCCCACGCATTCTCTAAACGACCGTCACCTGTCAGCCAACGAAGCTGATTCAGTGTCAGCTTGTCTCACCTAATGATGTTATTTCCCGCCGGCATGTTATGACTTTCAAGCCATTTTTGGTCTTCCCGCTTCAGCCATATATAGAAGCTGGCTTCTTTGACCGCCTCCTATACTCTCCTTATTAGTTTTCGCAGCTCGGAGCTAGAAAAAACAAATTTTCTTTTGAATAACGTTGTCATTTTCCTTTCAATGAAGCCTCTAGCCCCCACTGCCAGGTGGTAATACTCGACATTCCATCCCTGTTCTCTGCACTCTAAATAGATGCAGTTATGGCCAAGTTGCTAAGTTCACTTCCCAATCATAAGCTCCTGGGTTTAATCTCACTGCATTGCATCACAGTCACCTTCTACTTTTACCCACAGATTTGGATTGACCCAAATCTTGTGAGAGAAATCAAATAGATGAAAACTGTAGAAGTCTGTTAGTATTTTTTTTATTGAATTCAAAAGTTCAGTTTTGCCACATATTGTGTCACAATGACACTGCCCTTGAGAATTACATTAAGAGAACATGAGTTTATGAGATACTCAGTTACTTACTATATTAATTTAAAGAGTTATGTAATTCAGCTGATTGAACAACTAAATGCTTAGATGATTGGCCATCATCACCTCATGTACTTTACAATGCAGTCATTGCTTCTTAGCTCTGTTGATACCAAATAACTTGAAACTGTCTAGAGTCTTATCATACAAAATGTGAAAATTCTAAGGTGTTCTTATTCAAATTAGTGTAGTCCATCATAATTTTACCAAAGAATTTGTTGTGCTTTGTTATATTCCACACACATGCTTAATTAAAAGTTCATTCGACAATTCCTTGTAAACAGATCATCTGATAGCTTACCGTTTTTGAAAATGTATAGAATAAATATTCTCTTACTAGAAAACCCAGAGTTAACAAAAGAAAGGGCATCTGGCTGTAAGATAAAACTTCAGAAATATGTATTTGTGTAACCCCTGCTAGCATGGAAATGCAAATGAACAAATATTCAAGGTGTCGAGCAGAGGCCACCGGTTCAGTTTTCCTGACATTCCTATACAGGTACATGCACACCTGCATTATTTTAGATAACAAATAAAGAGTGGACAATAAGATGAGTAATAAAAGAACTAAGGACAGAAGTAGTGTCAATAAAATACAATAAACCAGATGAAAATAAAATAGCTAATAAAATGAAATGAATGAGATGGTAATAAAAAAAAAGCAATGAAAACATTGAAGTGAAGGAAACCATCACTATTAGGCAAGTTAACCTTGAACTTAAAGAGATCAAGGTTACAGTCTCTGCAGAAAAAAGGAAGTGGGGAACAATGGCATGAGAGTTTATTCCCCGATTCAGCTGTTTGGGGAAAATGTCTTGTGCGTGCAACTTGCAATGATTTTATCTATGAAAAAGGGATGCGATTTGCTATGCCTGGCCAACCAAGTTTAGGAATGAGATTTCAAGACTAGGTGGACCAGGGAATGAACATGTTTTATGAACACAGTATAAAAACGGACCAGAACTGCAATATTCCATCAATGATAGAGCAGTTGGAATGATAAAAGAGATCATCAACATTAGACTACACATTCAATTTTTGCATTCTATCAAATATACACGTCTGTGAGGAGACATAAACAAGAAAAGCAAAAATCTTCTATACCAAAACAACTGGTAATACATACATTACAAGTGTTCTATGAAGAGAACATAAGATTGCTGCATAATTCAACATGAATGTGAAACAATATTAAACATCGTATAAGGTAAGTGAAGGTTTCTGTAGGAACACTAAGTCACATTCACTTAGTGAGTTTACATGCACAAGGATGAATGATGTTGTTGGTGTTAATGCATTTAAAATATTACTAAGTAACCACCACCAACACTAAGATAGATTTGTTGCTGATGAGCATGTTTTAAACTTTGCCTATAAAATAAAACTCCCAGGAAGAAGGTCATAAAAACAAGAGATGAGTTCGAACACAAAACACTAAAACTACAAAATTAAAATAAAACTCCGCATCCTATAATGATGCGAGGTAATAACAAAAGCAAAAACATTACACTGCAAACACTTGTATCTAACACAAACCATAAAAGTAATAGTCAATCACTCTCCAGAGTAGCTTCGACAACAAGGGTCGCAGCACACTCTTGTGTTACATTACTGACCTCAAAGTAATATACTCACACTGCAACAGCAAGGAAGTACCCCTTATCAGATATTTCTTGAAAATACAACCTCCAAAGCACACACAAAGAAGACAAAAATACTTTTTATCTTTTACTTGTTTAACTCACTGAACTGCAGCCATCCTGGGGCACTACCTTCAAGGGTTTTAATCAAATGAATTGATTCCAGTACTTTTTTTTTAAAACCTGGTACTTGTTCTCTACTGGTCCCTTTTACCAAACCACTAAGTTAAAGGGGATGTAAACAAACCAACCCTGGTAAATAAGTGGGGCAGGCAAACACAGATACATGCACACACATGTAAGTGTAACACAGTTTCCAACAATCAAATTCACTTAGGACATTGGTTAGCCTAGGGCTATAATAGAAGATACTTGCACAACGTGCAGCACAGTGGGATTGAACCCAAAAACTGTGTAGTTGTAAAGCGATCTTCTTAACCACATACCCATGCCTATGCAAGATCTGCTCAACTTTAGTCTTGAACCACATGGATGATCCTCCCTACTTTTTTCCCCATCAGACAACTCCAAAACAAATATAGAAAATTAAAAACTCAAAAGCCTCTGCCCCAGCCAAAATCACAACAACTATACATCCTTTTCTACTCTAGGCACAAAGCCCAAAATTTTGGGGGAGGGGGCCAGTCAATTAGATCGACCTCAGTATGCATCTGGTACTTAGTTTATTGACCCCAAAAGGATGAAAGACAAAGTCAACCTTGGCAGAATTTGAACTCAGAACGTAAAGACAGACGAAATACCTATTTGTTTATTACCCACAAATGTGCTAAACACAGAGAGGACAAACAAGGACAGACAAACGGATTAAGTCGATTATATCAACCCCAGTGCGTAACTGGTACTTATTTAATCGACCCCGAAAGGATGAAAGGCAAAGTCAACCTCAGTGGAATTTGAACTCAGAATGTAACAGCAGACGAAATACCGCTAAGCATTTCGCTTGGCATGCTAACATTTCTGCCAGCTTGCCATACATCTAAAACACTTAGGGGCCTAAATGAATCACTGAATTCACCAACTTCTACGATTACTCATATTAGCACTATCAAATTCCTAGAACTGGGAAACTGTGCAAAATTATGATAATTCTAAAAATCCCACCCAAAAAAACCCAAGTGAAATAACATCATTCATAGCCATATCCCTCCCATGAACACCTTCAATATATTGCTGTGATGGTAATGGCTGATGTATAAGTTATCTGTTTGCAGGTACTGCAAAACATTGTTACTCAATATCTTTAGTAAAAGAACATTAACAAATACATTGCACTCAGTTGTATTATACAGCATTGAGTCTATAATGAGACAATTGGGTATGATTATTTAGACACTGATGATTTGGTACAGCTGAGTGGACACTGAATCTGTTTTGGTGAAGTATTTTTTGGCACTAGAGGCAAACACACACAAAGAAAGAGACATTACAATTTCTTAACCCATATAGACCCCTGGTTGCATTTTCGCAATGCAAAACCTGTTCCTACTTGTTTGGACATGAACTTGCCAGGAAGCATCTCACTGAACATATGAAAAGGTCAGAAGGTAGTCAACACCCATAGCCAACAGTTGCTATCCTTCTCAACTGTCCTTCTCTTCCAGATTGTTAAAGCTTACCATAACGTTTAATCTAAATACAGTGAGATTTTAAGATTTCATTTTTTATGGGCATATGTGCGGAGTGGTTGGCGTTAGGAAGGGCATCCAGCCGTAGAAACACTGCCAGATCTGACTGGGCCTGACGAAGCCTTCCAGCTTCACAGACCCCAGTTGACCCGTCCAACCCATGCTAGCATGGAAAGCGGACGCTAAATGATGATGATGATGATATACGGGTTAATTGAACATGACCAACATAAGCACTTTCTCTCTTATACACAAAGAAAAAATATGCTTACACACATAAACAGAGAGATGGGATGGGAGAGAGAATGAGACAAAAATTAAAATGAGAAATGTCATATAAGTTAGTGTTAAAGTAACAATGCCAAAATATCTCATGCTTTACTGAGTCAGCTAGGCAGTTATTTATCATGATTACATGCTCAAGTGTCTGAAACAAATCACATAGTCATAAGATACCAAGAGGTACCATAATATACCTAGAGCTATCTTATGTCTACAATGATATCAAACAGTCAAAACAAATGCTCCAACAATAAGCAAATGACCAAATTTACAAATATGAAAGAGATGAGGAAAAAGCACTAAAAAAAAAAAAACAAAAACCCATAAACCCTAGAAATGGAAATGAAGACCAGCAATTTTAGCTTCAAGAGCTATGAAGCCATGATACAACCAATTTTTGTGTGTCCTAACCAAGATATATTATTTGCTCTGTTTCTGAATTAAGTGAAAGTTACCATCAGTTACTTCCCAGCTGGATTGAGTGATAATAGAAAGGATTATCAAGGATATTGCAGGTACCATTTTGAGAGCTCAGAAATCAATACCAAAAAACAACAAACAATTTACAAACTCCTGCAAGAAAACAACTATCTACAGAACAATGAATACATTCTGTTTCCATTGTGACATACAAGGTTACAATTTTGGGGGCAGTTAACTTTATCTTCAGTATATATATTCTGATTGCTTCTATCTCTAATCAGGAACAGGTGGTCTCATTCCTACATATGTATAAGATCCCAGAATTATGTTGAAATAGCTTTATTTGTTCAGACACTGACACATATACACTTTAAACATTCAAAGCTGTGGTGCCTGCTTTTTAACTTTTCTTTGTTTTAATATAGTGAAATTGTTAATAATAAGGAATACATTTAGTTGTTAGCCAAGTAACCAGCTGTATCTGTAACTACAATAAATAGCCAGAACGCAATATAAATCTTTAGAACCTTTTATATTTTAATATATTATATTAAGTAGCTTGCTAACCAACCACATGGTTCCGGGTTCAGTCCCACTGCGTGGCATCTTGGGCAAGTGTCTTCTGCTATAGCCCCGGGCCGACCAATGCCTTGTGAGTGGATTTGGTAGACAGAAACTGAAAGAAGCCTGTCGTATACATGTATATATATGTATGTGTGTGTGTGTTTGTGTGTCTGTGTTTGTCCCCCTAGCATTGCTTGACAACCGATGCTGGTGTGTTTGCGTCCCCGTCACTTAGCGGTTTGGCAAAAGAGACCGAGAGAATAAGTACTGGGCTTACAAAGAATAAGTCCCGGGTCAATTTGCTCGACTGAAGGTGGTGCTCCAGCATGGCCGCAGTCAAATGACTGAAACAAGTAAAAGAGTAAAAGAGCAAAGAGAGTATATGTGTTACAAAGTCTTACAACCTAAGTACTACAAATCATCATTTTACATCCAATTTCCATTCTGGCATGGATTGAACAGGTCATCAGAGTTCAAGTTAGATCTTGATTAAAGTTACTGCCCCCCCCCCCCACACATAACAAGGATCCAAATTCACTCGTCCATTTTCATTTTGACATGGTCTCCATAGCTGGATACTCTTCCTAACACCAACCGTTTTACGGAGTGGCACTTGCATTAGGCAAACCCCTATGATGTCCCCATACTTCTACCAATCACTTTACAGCATATACTAGGTACATTTGATCAAATACCAACCTCAAATTTTCAGAACTCCTTCAACACATGATCTCACCAGAAAATTCAAACATACAAATATATAAAGCAAACTTCGGCTAAAAAGTGTTGGTAACAGATTCTCTTTCACTTCATAATTTAACAAAACCCACACACAAAATCTTAAGAGTATGTAACTTTTTAAGTCAGATTAAAAAGTAAAGACTCCCTTCAGTCATGATTGATCATGGGATTGCTCCAAGGGAGTTACACCCAGAGGCACAAGTCCAGACAAGATTGTTTATAGAAGACCAGCAGTCACCTATGTATACCTGTCTCCCTTCTCTGCACTAGTACTGTTATCCAAGAGAAAGGCAATGGTCAATACAGCTTGGCACCAGTGATGTCACAAAATTTCCATAGCTAAGTGAACTGGAGCAATATGGAGAACATAACACACAGCCTGGTCCAGGAATCAAATTCACTACTTCATGATTTTGAGTCCAACACTAACCACTGGGCCATGCACATTATTCACACTACAATTATTTTCCTTCAGTTAGAATTTTTGTAGGAAATAAGTTAAAATGATCCGAACATATAACAACTCAATAATTCAGAAGAGATGAAAAGCAAAAGAGACAGTCGCAATGGGATTTGAACTCAAAACAGTAAAGCACCAAACTAGATAGATGAAAGCATCCAATCCTGCTCCCTTTCCTATCTACATTATCTTAACTTAATTGTATGTAAAAATCAAAGTTCTACAGATAAGAAGATGGGGAGGTTTTCTAAACAAATAAGTCATGAACGTAATTCACCCAACATTTACCATTGCACAAAAGCCACTGTACTAATAACACTTATTGCTTCTCTTATTTTACATCTTATTTACTTAGCATGCCCTACACCATTCTTATCAATACAGGAGTTACTCTTGAATCCATCAGTTAATGCAACCGATGATCAGTGACATTTTTTAACCCTTTTGATACCAACCCGCCTGAAACTGTCTCTGGCTCTATAGTACAAATGTCTTGTTTTCAAAAGTTCAGAATTAAAATCTTCCACCAAACCTTAGTCACAAGCTTAATGATAACTAAGTTATTTTACTAAATTCTTTGTTATATCTAAAAGTAATTGAAAGAAGCACGGAGCATCTCAACAGAAATATGGTAACAAAAAGATTAACTCACAATTAAAATTTCCAGAAATAACATTGTACTTCCACTAAAATGAAACACATTCAATGCAAAACTTTCAACTTCCCAACATTTACTATTTACTATTTCATTGTGTGTATATATATATGAGTGAGTGAACAAGTGAAAGAAAGGGCACTCCACACACACACACAGCATAACTTATCAGGAATGCAATCCTGCAATCTGATATGCAAGATGGAGAGCAGATGATGAAGTTGGACTCACAATAGGACTTTGACATGGCTGCAGCACAAGGTAAAGCATTCTGTGGCATTGACGAAGCAAAGGAACACTGCAGCACTGTACACTCTTATCTTCATGTTGCAGGCAAAAGCCTTTGTAACAGATTGTATTCACCTCTGAACTTTGAGTGAAAAGACATATAAAGAACTCCGGCAAGGGAGGAGAAGGCTCTGCAGCATAATGAATGGCACTGATCATTGAAGCTCGTTATTCCTGCCATTGAGGAAAAACAAGTGAGAGAATACAAAAGAGCACATGAGAGGCATCACTTCTCTGTTGCATCAAGTAGCTTCACCTACAGCAGATGTTATCGCTGCTGCCAATCAAGAGCAGGCCTTGTACCCCACGAGAGCCTGACAGAGATGATTACTGAACAGGAACAGTCAACACTGACCTACGACGAGGAGGAGGAGGAGGAGCAACAGCAGCATAACTTGTTTTACTAATTGCATAAAATGATCCTGCATACTCTTCTATCTATAAGACTACTCCTCTGATACTCTTCAGCTCTTATAAAGAAATCAACGAGAGAGAGATATAGAGAGACAGGAAGGGAGGTAAAGAGATAGAGGACATAAAACAACAGAAACAGAGAGGGAGAGATAACAAAATATAAAAAGATAGAAATGGCATCAACTGACCATCATCTTCAGACTTTCTCAATTGTTTAATAGTCTTGGCAGCATCATTCTTCTTCATAATATCAATGGTTACCGGTAGAATGTGATAAACCCTTAATATCTCCATGAGCAGTGGCGTATTCTCTGACTGGCGGGCATCATGCAACCAGTCGTTCATTATGTCCCAGCCACCATTAATGAGGAACCTGCAAAGATGAAAAGAGGAACCAGATCACTTAAATTTCCACTCATAGCTAAACAGCAATTGGAAGAGGTAAAGGGTAATGAGAGAGAGAGAGAGAGAGAGAGAGAGAGAGCAATACAAGTAAAACTGGTGACGAATTCAGAAAGAAACAACAAAAAACAAGGTGGTTAGTATCAGCCTGCATGCGCATGTGGTATAGTGTATATACATGTACGTAGAACAAGGACCATGCATAAAATGCGAAGTCACTTTTCTTATCAGCACTTGATTTGGTCTTCAATGACAGCAGCAAAGCAGACATTAACAAAACTTGTTTTGCTGTTGTCTAAAAAATTGATTTAAAAAAAAACCCAATATTCACAAAAGCAAACTATTATCTATTAAAAAAAAAATCTGAAAATTTGAAACTCGTGACATCAACAAAAGTTACTCCTCATCTGTACACCATCCACCTGCAGAGTATAACTAGGGGAAGTGCCAACATCTCCATTGTCCACTATATTGTTCCCAAATGGCAAAAAATATCCCTCTCCCATTCAAGGCTGTGTCTGAACAAACTTTTGTCAACACTCTAGCTGAAGAAGGAATATAGTTATCACCACTTAGGAAGAACTACCTGTGGCAGTGACTTTCCAACATTTTAAAAATGAATGATACCACTTGTTTTACAAAAGTGAAAAGACACACTGTAAATATTAGTTTTTAAATTAAGTATCAAACAGTTGTTAAATTGCAACATATTCAAGTCTGTGTATGTGAGTAAGCATGAACAGTCGAAATAGGCTAATCGATGCTAATTTTAATCTGAAAACGTGACCGGGGGGGGGAATATTCTGAGCCCATATAGTTTCATGTTCACAGGTTAGAAAGCTTTGGTCTATGTCAAGGCACATTTTAATGTCTATTTTCACATGCTTGCATGGGTCAAATGAGAGTATGTCAGGACAGAGTTTTCCACAACCAGGTGTTCTTCCTGTTGCCAATCTCCAAACGTTTCCAAGCAAGGTTATAATCTTGTAATCTATTGAACAACTTGGACATGCTTATGCAGAAAACTGGAAACAAACAAACTGTTTGAACAAACTCTTGTTTCCTAAGATCACATACATGTCAAGAAGCTCAGACACTCCAAGCAAATAATACTGTCAGTAAAACCAGTAAGTGAGCATATGTGAAAATGAGGGAAATATGAGCTCATACATACAAACCCCACATACTTGCATACATGACTAGCTTCTTTCAATTTCTATCAACTAAAACCACTAACAAGGATTCAGAGAGTCTGGGGATATAGTAGCAGACACTTGCTTAAGTGCCAGGCAGTAGGACTGAGCACAAAACCACATGGTTGGGAAGCGAACTTCTTAACCACACAGCCATGCCTGTGCTAATAGTCATGCCGGAAGTGAAACAAGCTGCAGCAGTCAGGGAGAAAAAAAGCAAAAAAGAAATTTAATGACATGCAAAAAAAAAAAAATCAGTGCTGCAGGTGAACTTGCTCAAACAGATGCAAAACTGCTCACATTAACAAAGTCACTTCCTAGTAATAAACTTTGGAGGACTGACCACCTCACACAGTCTCCTCTGAGTGGAGATGAAATGATGTCAGTTATCAAGTAGGTGTGCGTTAGTGTGTGTATCACTATCAACAATAGACATACTGGCATAAACAACTGCATAAAAAAAATACGCTTGAATCTTCCTTTACAACTGTACCAACCTTAGTTAGCCTAGAAACCATAACTTTTTTTTTTGTTTTAATTAGATAATAGAAACACTATTTACTCACCAACTAAAATTCTAACTACATTGTATAAAATATTTCTCACTTCTGAGGAATTTTGCTTCATTGTAACTATATCTAATACAAGTGATGATGATACATTATTACCAATTTTATGTAAATGTTGCAATTATTTCTATCTGTCCATTAATTGAATACTAATGTTGATATTAAAAATGTCAGTCACCAACAGAATCAGTTATTTAAAAACCATGAAATATGTGATAAGCATATTGCATAACTACAGTAATTATATTTGAAAGCAGCAGAAATAGAAATTATCAAGAGAATTCATAGATGGATACTGATACAAGCTGATATTCTTTAAAAATTTCCATTTAAACGAATAATGGAAAAGTAAGTTAACATACTAAATTGGCTTGCTGAAGTATGGAACAATCCTATAACCAAGGATGAAAATACTTAGTTGGTAAACAACTAAAAGGTTATTCGTTGCTTAAACATATATAAGCTTTAAATAAATTCTTCTAATACCCCTTGCCAGTCCAAATCAATGGACAAGAAGATTGAAAAGCATTGTGGGAAATATGTGAAATAAATTTTAATTGAAAACTATTGTCTGAATTCATAAAAAATAATAAACTATAAAAAAAAAAACACCTTTGACATCTGGCTTTGATTACAGAAAGGTAGCTGACTATTCGCTATTTAGTGTTGCTGGAATCATTATGTTTGGCAAAAATAACAAGCTTTAGTTCCTAACACTGAAAAGTTTGACATAGTCAACTATTCTCCCCATTCAACAACATTGAGAAATATCTGTATTTTGATAAGAACTTTCATTGATAAAAGGATGAAATTTGGGTAACTGAAATGTTGTTACTCAAAAGTAAAATGTGGAAAAACTGCTTTTCAAACAAATATAGTATCAACAATCTCTGCATCTCATATCAAAAAGTACTACAAATAACTGGGTATTGATTAAACTAATAAGTTATAGAGTGACTACCGAGTCAAACTGGACAGGACTTGCAATACTGGTACTAATATTTGAGATAAATAGCTTGGATAAAGAGGAAATCCAACTATTTATATTAACCTTTTAGCATTCATATTACTCAGTCAAATGTAATGCTTATTTATTCACATTGCTTTTAATCATTCATGCATCATCTAGTAGCTTTTGAGATTTCAATGTTGTGATTGTATATTTTTAGAATGACATAGTAGGACAGGTGTGGGAAACCAGATCTGGCTAGTTTGAACATAAAAAGGGTAAAATATTTGGGCCAGATACCTAAGGGTTAAAACCTTCAAAAGCATGATATCAACTGGCAGCTTCCACAAAAATAGTGATATCAATAAGATGCATTTAGGGAAAAGTCCAAGATCAAAGCAGACAGCTGTTAAGTGCTATGTTATCTGGAGTCACTTTGCTACCACCTGTTACACAACAGTGACAAAACCAAATACATCAGCTAAGTGAGGAAAAGTGAAATTTTTATAAGTTGGGAATGAAGATCTCAGACTTTGAAAATATTCCACGAGGCCAAAACTAAAGGAAAAACACTGCATACAGACATAAGTTTATGAATCGAGTTTGTTATTCAACATGAGATTGACACTAGTATCAATGGGAAGTAGAATGGCAGTCAATGGCTATATTATGATTACTTTAAATAGTTATACCATATTTACAAGAACATGGTAAACTGGGTGTATATGTATGTGTGTACAATATATGCATATTTCAAAAGATGCACACACATACAAGTATATATATATAAAGCTATGTACATTTATATTTAATGCATTAATGTACACTCAAATGTGGAAAGACCTTCGTTGTGGTAACAGTTCCAAAGGGCAATTCACTTTTTAAATAAAGTACGTGTAAACAGAACAAACTGGTCTATGACACTATCAGTGTGTAAGAGATACACATGGTTACACTTGATCAGCTATAAACACTGAATCTGTCGTGCGTAACCCACTGTTTATATTATAAACAGCAAAAATAAATTTGCTAGCATGTGCAAAGGTTTGTCAAGCTGGAATGAAGTGATTAAAGGTAAACCTAGCAATAATGAATAAATAAAATGCGATACATTTATACGTAACACATCTGTGTATTCATTTGACCCTTTCCTCCATTTGAATAAATGTGAATGCAAATTAGGTATCGAGGAAAATATATCATGCAACAATACTGTGAACAAAGAGTGACCAAGCACTATTATATCAAACTTTAAAAAATATAGTAATTGGAGCTTTCTCCTAAAAGGACAATATTCTACAATGCATTTGAGTATTAGTATTGATGCCAACATTTAGGATATTTGACTGGCCTGGACAAACTTCACTCCATATAGATCTTCAGGGCAACTGGAAGCTTACACAGAAGCAGTTATTTTGACAGTAAAAAAAAAACAGGATACAAACATAAGATCTGTACTGAGAGCCAAGTGTAGTGTAGTATCATGTAGAAAGCATCTACTAAAAAATATGTGTAAAATGTTCTGAAGTGAACCAAACAACATCCTACAAGTCAGTAGTACTAACATCCTTTTTGCTGTATATAGAAACATCATATTGTATATCTTGAGCAAACTATAGATACATAAGAAATGCAATGTTATCACAGGTAGTTTATCAAAGTAGAAGCTAAAATATGAGAGAGACGTGCGTGTGTGTGTGAGTGTGTGTGTGTGTGTGTGTGTGTGTGTGCGCGCACGTGCATGTATATATACTGTGGGCTCATGGATGCTGGTGCCATGTAAAAATGCCAGTGCCAATGCCGCATAGAAGTGCCCATGCCAGTTCTGCATAAAAACATTCATACCTGCACCACATAAAAGTGCCCATACAAATGTCACGTTACAAGCAGCTAGTACACTCTGTAAAGTGATTGGCATTAGGAAGAGCATCCAGCCATAGAATCCATGCCAAAACATACCAGATAGAGCCTGTTACCTCCCCAGCTGGCCACCAGCTCCTGCCAAACTATCTGACTCATGCCAGCATGAAGAAAAGCATGCATATATATATATATATATATATATATATATATATATATGTATATATATATATATATATATATATATATATATATATATATATATATATATATATATATATATATATATATATATATATATATATTGGGTTGTAATTTCAGTTTTTTAGTGTGAAATAAGTGTCATTTTTTTTTTTCATACAAAGAATGAACTTTAATCAATTATATATTTTCCATTTTCTTCAATGACCTTTTGCCATCTTTTGGCAACTTCATGAATCCGCGCTAACAGACCTTCTGGTCCTTAGCCAAAAAGTGAAGCAAGTGAGATTTCAGATCATCATCATTGTTGAAAGTTTTACCATTCAAAGAATTTTGCAAACTTTGAAATAAATGGTAATCTGATGGTGCAAAGTCAGGGCTATATGGTGGATGTGACATCAGTTCCCAACCAAGCTCCAATAATTTTTCACAAGTTAACAAAGACATATGTGGTCTAGCGTTGTCGTGGTGGAACATGATTCTTTTACGATTTGCCAATTCTAGCTATTTTTCTTTGATTGCTTCCTCCAGCTTCATTAGTTGTTGACAATAAACATCAGAATTGATCATTTGGTTCCTTGGAAGCATCTCAAAATACACAACTTTATAATCCCATCAAACTGACAGCATGACTTATTTTTTATGCAATTCAGCTTTCAATGTGGTTTGTACTGGTTCATTACGCTTCAACCATGATCGTTTTCAATTGATGTTACTGGAGACAATCCATTGTTCATCACCAGTGATGATTTGTTTAAAAAAGGGTCGATTTCATTGCATTTGACATGCATTTTGCAAATATTGATTCATTGTGTTAAGTGAATCTCTTTCAATTTATGTGGTATCTAAATATTAAGCTTCTTAACAAGTCCAAGATATTTTAAGTGATTCTCAATTGTTGTGTGATACATTTAGCCTCTCTGAAGTCTCTCACACAGTTATATGACAATCATATTTAATTATGGCTTTGATTCAGCCATCATCAACTTCTGTAGGTCAACCTGAACATTGGTCATCTTTGAGTGAAAAATCTCAAGAATGGAATTTTTAAAACCATTTCTGACATGTACATTCTGTTAAGCTATCAACTATAAATTTTGCATATCTCTTTCTGAGCTTCAGTAGCTTTCTTGCCATCATGGAAATAGAAAAGCAAAATATGGCGAAAATGTTTGTTTTTGCACTCCATGTTAAAATTGACACTGAACTAACAGTGGTGAACAAAATTACACGCAATTTGCTTCTAAAGTAAGCTAAAAGTAGCGGCTTTTAAATGTCAGAAGGGAAAAAAAATCATAACACTGACAAAAGTCATAACTCTATTTCTGAGAAATTAAATTATTTTCTTGCCAACGGAGTGGCTGTGATGATATAGGTGCAAGAGTGGCTGTATGGTAAGTAGCTTGCTTATGAACCACATGGTTCTGGGTTCAGTCTCAATGTGTGGCACCTTGAGCAAGTGTCTTCTACTAAATCTTCGAGCCAAGCAAAGCCTTGTGAGTGGATTTAGAAGAGGGAAACAGAAAGAAGCCTGTCGTGTATGTGTGTCTGTGTTTGTCCCCCCACCATCGCTTAACAACTGACGCTGGTGTGTCAACATCCCCATAACTTAGTGGTTGGGCAAAAGTGACCAAAAGAATAAGTACTAGACTTACAAAGAATAAGTTCTGAGGTCAATCAAATGCTGCAGTCAAATGACTGAAACAAAAGAGTAAAAGAGTAGGTATATCTGTGTGTGAATGTATTTATAACATGCATGTGTGTGTGTATATATATATATATGTTATCACCATTTAACATAAAGCCACCTTCCTCTCTACTACAACCTCACTCAATCTAAGGAGCTTTTCCTATTTTGTGAGCTACTTGTGCTGGTATCACAAAGATGTATCCAGTACACTCCAGTAAAGTGGTTGGCATCAGGAAGTGCATCCAACTACAGAAACCCTGCCAAAAAAGATATTGGGGATCAAGATATCCTCTGATTCAATGTGTCCGACTCATGCCAACTTGGAAGGGGGTGCTAAACAATGATTATGTATACATTTATATAAGGCAGTGCTTCAGCATGGCCACAGTCAAATGACTGAAACAAGTAAAAGAATATATATATATATATATATATATATATATATATATATATATATATAAACAGACAGAATTTTGAATAATTGTTTATTAGTGCTTTTGTCCGTTCAATAGGGCTCTTCAGATAAGTTTCATAGAAAATTTCTTCAGCCTTTTATACAAATTGAGAAGAGGATGTTGCTTTGGTTTGAACATCCTCTTTTCAATCTGTATAAATGGCCAAAGAAATTTTCTGTGAAACATATCTGACTGCCTCCTTTTTCTTAATATACAATATCTGTACATCACTTCAAACACTAATATATATATGTATATATATATACACACACACACACATACACATCAACACCTCTACTATCACAGACACTTATCACTCCAACCTTTTTCCCCCAAAACCATCATTGTCACAGCTACTCCCACTCATCTTTTTTTTTTCACCAGTACCCACCCACACCAAATAACCTACAACCATTGTCAACACTCCACTTGACTTAGTGACACTAACAATCTCAGCTGACTTTCATACATCACCATGGACACCAGCAGCTACAAAAGCTTTCTCCATCCCTACCATATTTGGCATTGTGTGCAGTTACCTACACTTTACCTATTTATCTATCTTTCTACGTAGTACTCTCTTTAACCAAATGAAGTACATCACATCCTTTAGTCCCTGACAAAGCCTATGGGTAAAAATATATTTTGCTGAACTTATAGTTGTGTGTGTGTGTGTGCTGAAAGAGAAGAAAAGAAACTGAGATGGATCCTTGGTCAGCACACCTGTGAATATTGGCTAACACACTGTATATCTGTAGATGGTTTATCTTTAAGAAGAAAACTATCTATACAAAATTAAATTCCAAGCTAATTAAATTGGTCAAAGAGTAAAAAATATATTAAGTTATGGGTTGGAAATTATAATATTACATTTAATTCTTTACATCTGTTTCAATATTATATGAAAAATACATTTCATAAATATATATATTAATATGAGCATAAATGAATTCATAATATCACATTCTTAATGCAAACCATGTGCATTTCATCAGTCTCATGTGCACACATACACACACATATATATATCATCATCATCATCGTTTAGCGTCCGCTTTCCATGCTAGCATGGGTTGGACGGTTCAACTGGGGTCTGGGAAGCCAGAAGACTGCACCAGGCCCAGTCTGATCTGGCAATGTTTCTACAGCTGGATGCCCTTCCTAACGCCAACCACTCCATGAGTGTAGTGGGTGCTTTTTACGTGCCACCGGCACAGGTGCGAGGCGAGGCTGGCAACAGCCACGAACAGATGGTGCTTTTTACGTGCCACCGAACGGCTACGTTCGGATGGTTCTCTTACATGCCACCGGCACTGGTATCACAGCTGCAATTTCCATTGATGTTGATCGATATGCATTATGTGTATGTATATACATATGTGCATGTGTGTATACATACATATACACACACAAACCTAAATGTGTGTATACCCCACAAAACTTAATAAATCATGCCAAAACCAATGCAAACGAAATCCCAATCTCTGCCTTACAGAAACTCTCACAATGAAAATTTCTCTGTAAGGCAGAATGAGGGTAAAAACAAAAACACATAAAAATATTCCATTTGTCACCATGCATAATCCTAGAAACCAAATCTTACATTCAGCCCAATGACACACATCCCATTTCTACATCAATCATCAAATCTCCAACAAATTCAATAATTCAATAATTGCAAAACATCAACAGCCCAAGACAACCACCAAATCTCAAAATACTCCTTAACAAGGGTGAGATTCATACAAGAATAGGAAGGAATTGAAGATAAATGCAAACATGAATTGTTAAACAAAATGCAAGAGTTACATTGCAGAAACAGGATCAAGACTAACCAGCCATGTGAGAATGCACAAACAGCAAATTAAGTATTCATCTATTAGAATTGTTCCATGTAATGTACATCTAGACATTTGTACATATGTAAAATTCCAAATATTTTCTTTTTTCAAAATAAAGGACAAAAATGATCAACTATGAAAGGCAGAAGAAGAATACTTTATAAGAATTCTAAATGTGAAATTGACCTGAAAAAGTCAACACAATAACTAAAAACAACTTCCTCTTTATGTATTAGCCCAGAACATGTTTTGAAAAGTTGTACAATGAAAGCACTCACACACAACATGAAACTTCTTCCCAAAAGTTTCATGGAATTTGTGTTTTTCAAAAGACATTTTTAAAATAGTTAATAACCTTCTTTTCGTATTTCATGTCATTTACTGTTTGTGACGTCCTGTATCCATATATTGCATGTATGTATGTATGTGTGTGTGTGTGTATATATATATATATATATAGGCAGTGCCTTTAGTCAAGCAAATCGACCCCAGGACTTATTCTTTGTAAGCCTGATACTTATTTTATCAGTCCTTTTTGCCAAACCACTAAGTTACGAGGACGTAAACACACCACCATCGGTTGTCAAGTGATGTTGAGGGGACAAACATAGATACAAACATATACACACACATACATATATATACATATATACAACGGGCTTCTTTCAGAGTCCGTCTACCAAATCCACTCACAAAGCTTTGGTTGACCCAAGGCTATAGTAGAAGACACTTACCCAAAGTGCCACGCAGTGGGAATGAACCTGGAACCATGTGGTTGGTAAGCAAGCTACTTACCACATTATTTGATTGAAAGCCACACATCCATGTCCAAGTAAGTTTATCTTAATCTTATTGATACAACTCTACCCTATACTGTTCTCTTTCCCCCATCATTTTCTCTCTCATCCTTTCTAATTCTTTTTTTCTCCCTTCACCGTTTCCTATCTGTCTCTTTCACTCTCCCCTCTTTTTTCCTTTACTCTCTCTTGTTGCTCACATGTTACCATAGTCCATCTTTCTTTTCCTCATGTGATCAGCTTCCTTTTCTTTTAAGGTTGGATGTATCCTATCTATCTCTCTCGTCAAAGAAAATATTTCTCCAGCGTTCACTATTTTACCTTCGTCTGGTCTAATGACCCCCCATGTTTGTTTTCGTTTGGTTTCCTTGTATGTCTCCACTGTCCTATTTTTGTTACTAAATTTTGTCCCGAATTTTATTTTGGATTTTGTGGAAGCAACTGCCTTTGAAGACTCATATTACCATTCAATGCTCGAAATGAGGGGCAGATAGGCAGCCGACAACAGATGAAGGGCCGTTCTTTATGTTACTTGACCTGTTTTCTTTTTTTTTCACTCGTTGCTTGCGTATTCAACTTATTTGTTTTTGTATTTCATGTTGTTTACTGTTTGTGATGTCCTGTATCCATATATGCATGTATGTGTGTGTGTGTGTGTGTGTGTGTATAGACATGCATATCATCATCATACATGCATATCTATAACTGTGTATTTATGTATGTGTAGGTTTACATATGTGGGGGTGTGGGTGTGTGTAAGTGTGTATAAATATGTGGGGGGTTGATTGCCACTTCTTATCAGAAGAGTGCCTTCTCTTCACTGAACATTACACAATCATGTGCACACAGGTGCCTTTTCAGCCCAGTTCTGTTCTGCAAGCACATTCACAGATGTAACAGATGAATTGTCTATCTCCTGGCATCACTTCATATGTGTTTTGCCATGTTTGCTCAACCCACCAGCTAACTTGCAAATTAAGTATGTGGTGGTAGGACCATCTCACAAGCAGCTTGCTTTCTCTGAGGCTCATGTGACTTTAGGTGGTTGACAAATCCAGCTCTTGCAAGAAGAAATCGTCCACACACATTGCACTTCAATTCCTGCTAGATTTTCACAAGCACTGCACTTAAGGAGTGAATGCTTCAAAGCAGCATGCTCTACTCACTCTTGCTCAAAGACACTAGATCTATACTTGATAGTATCTCTCCATGAAGTACAAACTTCAGCTAAAGTATCCCAGATATCCACATCAACATCCATAGCTTTAAGATTGCCTTTTATAACATCCTTAAACCACTTCCTTGGTTTATACTGAGGCTTCTTTTACTACTTCAAGAAATACCCATTTAGGCAGCACTCCACCTGCTCTCCTGACTACATGAACAGCCAAATGTATCTGGTTCAAAATTATCTTCTCAATATTGGTGCAGCTGGCTTTAAGTACAGTGATATCAGGTGTATAAGAGGACCACATAGTATAGGATGCACCAAATACAATATACATACATATATATATATATATATATATATATATATATACATACACACACACACACACATATATATATATGTACATACACACACACATATATATATAGACATACACACACACACATATATATACATACACACACACATATATATATACATACACACACACACACACATATATACATACACACACACACACACACACATATACATACACACACACACACACACACACACACACACACACACATACACACAGGCATAGCTGTGTGGTAAGAGGCTTGTTTCACAACTGGGTCCAGTCCCACTTCATGGCACATTGGGCAAGTGTCTTCTACTATAGCTCAAGGTCAACCAAAGCCTTGAGTGAATTTGGTAAACAGAAGCCAAAAAAGAAGTCCAGTGTGTGTGTGTGTGTGTGTATCATCATCATCGTTTTACGTTCGCTTTGACTGAGGGCTGGTGAGCCAGAGGCTGCACTAGTCTCAATCTGATCTGGCAAAGTTTCTACAGCTGGATGCCCTTCCTAATGCCAACCACTCTGAGAGTGTAGTGGGTGCTTTTATGTGCCACTGGCACAAGGGCCAGTAAGGCGGTTTTGGCAACAACCACGCTCAAAAGGTGTTTTTACATGCTACCTGCACGGGAACCAGTCCAGCGGCACTGGCAACGACCACACTCAAATGTTGTTTTTCATAATGCCACCAGCACCTGTGCCGGTAAAATGACACTGGTGACGATCACGTTTGAACGGTGCTTTTCATGTGTCACTGGCATGGGAGCCAATTTGTGGCCCTGGCTCGGATGTGCTTTTAACGTTCCACTGGCACTAGTGCTAATCAAGCGGTACTGTTATCGGCCACGTCAGCTATTTTGATTTTGATTTCACTTGCCTCAATGTCTTCACAAGCAAGGTTTATTGTCCAATGAATGAGGGGTATTCATAAATGGACTGGTTACACCCACTGGCATAGGCCATGAGCTATGGTCTCACTTGGCTTGTTGGGTCTTCTCAAGCACAGCATATCTCCAAAGGTCACCAAGTACACTTTGTAAGATGCCATAGAAACCAAGCCAATCTGACAATGAGTTTGAACAAAGCTTGCACCTCACCAGACCCTGTCAAACTATCCATCCCATGCTAGCATGGAAAACGGACATTACATGATGATGATGATGAAATGGTGTGAGGGGGTGCAGACTTGGTTTTGCAGTTAAGTCCACTTCCCAAACACATGGTTTGAGGTTCAGCCCCATTCTCTTGCACCTTAGTCAACGTTCAGCTACATCCCATGCTGACCAAAGCCTTGTGAGTGGATTTGGTAGACAGAATCTGGAAGAATCTCATCATGTATGTACACATGCAGATATTCATGTTTGTGTATGCATCTTTGTTTTTACATTGTGTGATAGTTGTAAGTAAATGATACCATCCTACAAGTGTTGTCATTTATTATTGGCAAGAAGAAAAGCATCCAGTCATAAAAAATACCTCAATAAAGACTGCCAAACATGCAAGCACAGAAAACTAGATCTTGCATACACACACACTCTTCAGTAAGCACTTTTTCCAAACTAACAGGGGACAGGCAAATGTTTTGAGGTATGTTTGCAGCTAGTTGCCTTTCTTAGCAATGTAGCAACATCAGTACAAAAATATATATAACTACACGTGTGTGTGTGTGCGTGCGTGCGCATATATATGTACACACACATAATAAAAGTATGCACTGTACACACACACACATGTAAATATGCATATATGTGTGTATATACATACACATTTGTCTACACACATACACGTGTGTGTGTGTGAGTGAGTGTTTATGCACATATATACATATATATACACACAAAAAAAAGATTTTTTTTTTTTAGAAAAATGAATTATATGGACATATCCGAAAACCACAAACATATCAACATATATAAATGTATCAACATATAAAATATAAACAGGATTTATATTCACAAGAATGATTAATTTTACATTAGTAATATAATTTAAGTAAACTATGCATATTTACTGTAAAAACATAATGAAACCTAAAGTAAATAGATTGTTATGCAGAAAGATCCTCCTCAAATGGTGAGGGCATCTAATGAATATCTTATTAAATTCATTAACGATATTTCCAATACATTTCATTATTGCAAGTGCCTCAAAGCAATATAATCTGCATACTGGCATAGGTTGGACAACTCAATAGAAACCAACATGCAAGAGGACTGTGCTGAGCTCCAGCATATTACATGGCTGCAAGAGTTGGAAGCCCTTCCTAACACCAACCATTTCGCAGAATATACATGATGCTTTCTCTGTCACAGCAGCACAAATGAGCTAACATATACAAATACACGCAAACCTCAAATATATACATATGTGCGGGTCATCATCATCATTATTTAATGTCTTGTTATGTTATATATATATATATTTGTAAGTATGTGCATGTATATGTTTATTTGTATTATTATGGATGTACATATAGCATGATCTTCCTGAGGTTTAGCACTCAAGAAAATTATCCAAATGCAAATTCATGAGAAATTAGGTATGAACAATGATGTAATTTGTCAGTAGAAATTTAAAGACTTTTACTAGTTTTTCAGTAGAATTTTAAGAAAAAATTCTGGTTTTGAAAAAAAGCCAGTTTCTATGTATGTTTGTATGTTCTGCCTTGTTCCTCATAAGTTGTTTTATTGAAAAAAAATCCTCTTGATCCAGGGTCTTAAAATGACTACTAAAAGGATACCATTTTTGGACTCTATATGACAAAAAAAAAACACTAAATAAAATTCGAGATTTTTTTACATAAAAAAAAACTTTTTCTTTTGTTGGCTTATGCAATTAGTCCCCTATCACACTGACAGCCCAACACAATACAGGTTGTATATAGTACAGACCAGTTTTCTGTCATAAATTAAGTTATTAGTTTTGAAAACTTCTTATTTCAAGGTTTCTATAGAAATTCAATTTACCTAGGAATGAGACATGTCTCCATACCAAAGGCTAAGTTTTTATCTGAACATATTATTTTGATAAGTTCTTACAAAAAAATGATTAGTCAGATTCATTTACGCATTCATATGCCTCTACAAGTGCACAAAAGACATTCCATTTGAATATATTGACCTCACACTAAGGTCACATTCACACTAACACATAATTGTACATATATACCCATGCCCTAGCAAGTCTGTGTGTAAGGCTTTTATGTTACAATCATTTACATTGTTACTAACATGTTGCTTAAGTTTTTGATTATTCCATTTGGAAATATAATATTCTTAAGATGTTGCGTAAGATAACTTAATCATGTCTAATAAATATTTTATATCAACTAAACATAGGAAAGTATTTATCCAATGCACAGGAGAAACCAGAAGCAATTTGAGAAGATACATGGATTATACTATATTATCTTTCTCTTACATAATCATTTACCTATTTGACTATTATTGTTCATGTTATGTGTGGTGTCTCTCTTCTTATAATTTACACTACTCCTTAAGTTGTTTTTCCTCTCAGCCTGATATGCTTCCAGTATTCAAATTGGCTTATCTCCTATTATTACTTTATCCGTCTATTTCTATTTTTCTTTCCCTTTTTTAGTCACTACTTATAACCAAGACATTAGGTTCTCGTAGTGAAGTTCTCTAAATATTAAATTTATTATTTAACTCTATTTCTCTGATCACTCCTATTGTTACTTATGCCCCCACTGACCATATTCCTATCCTCTAATAGTGGGACCTAATAATTATCATACTTATTTTGTGGAATGTATGGGTTTGTGTTAATGGAATTGTATGTCACCTCACCACTCAGGATGTATATCCTGCTTTGGTCAGTGCTTCATTAAAATAACTCAAATTCGACTTGAAAATTCCTTTGTTTGCAAACCATTTCAATATGTCATATGAAACATTGTTTTGTTAAAAGTTGAGTTTGTAATTGCATAGGGATGATCTGAGAATGTGTTAACATTCATAAAATTGGTGTTCCATATATATATATATATATATATATATATATGGGGCAAGCGAAATCAAAATCGAAATCGAATTGAACCAGCCAGGATCCCTGGTCTGGTGGTACGTAAAAAGCACTATCCGACTTGTGGCCGATGCCAGCACCGCCTCGACTGGGTTCGTGCCGGTGGCACATAAAATACACCAATCCGACCGTGGCCGTTGCCAGCCTCGCCTGGCACCTGTGCAGGTGGCACGTAAAAAGCACCCACTACACTCACGGAGTGGTTGGCGTTAGGAAGGGCATCCAGCTGTAGAAACATTGCCAGATAAGACTAGAGCCTGGTGCAGCCTTCTGGCTTCCCAGATCCCCGGTCGAACCGTCCAACCCATGCTAGCATGGAGAACGGACGTTAAATGATGATGATGATATATATATATATGTACGTACGTATGTACACACACACACACACACACACACACACACATTCTTGATATGTTCATTGATGAGACTTCAGTACCTGACTGCTATTTACTTTCAATATGTGATAATATTGTTCAATGTTTTTGCTGTGTTCCCCAAATCCTCAAATAATCTGACAGGCACCAAATGAATTTTCATATTGTTTTCTGAAAGATTTCTAGTTACCTAATTAAGTTACTATAATATGTTAAATGTAAAAGTACTAAAGTTAATGATTGCTTGACTAGAGATGGTATCAGCTCTTGTAATTCTCCCTTCCCTTTCCAACTCTCACCCAACCACACCAATCAGTAGCATTCTTCCTGCAGTTCTTTTACTTATAAGGTGTACTCATGTGGGTATATATATATATAATATAATGCATGTACAGTATATGCAGAAAGTCACTAGCGAATGTACCTCACACCCCAGTCGTAGTTTCTTGGCCTTCCACCCTTTCTGGTGAAGCCCTGGGGATTTGGGAGATATGGTAATTTATTGAACAGACGTACTTGTAATAATTATTTGGATATGTACAAGAGCCCTCTAACCTTAAACAAATGTTCATACAAAACCTCCTTCTTTTCAGATGCTGCCCACTTGTTCCTCCCAAGCAGTCCATAAAATCAGAACACCCACAATCCATCTAGGCACAAGAGGTAGGTCTGATGAGCTTATTGAAATACTAAAACAGGAATGTAGATGTTTGCTGTGTACAAGATGCAAGGCGGAGAGGAGCCTCAGTTAAACTCCCATGGGCAAGGAACAAAGATATAGATTCTTCTGGCTGTGCAATAGTGATGGCGTGGGAGATGTAGTTATATTTTTGGCAGAGAAATTGATAAATAAGGTGATCAATGTAATTAGAGGGTGTGACAGGATAATTAATTTTAGGACAAATCTTGGAAAATACAACAGCAGCATTCATCTCTGTATATGCTCCTCAACTGAGAGTGGTAAATGAACAAAACAACTGATTTTACAAAACTGTTTTGCAGATTAGCTCAATGACAAATAATAGTGAATCATCTTTGTGGTTGGGGACTTCAATGAACACTGATTTCATGCTATATATGTAGGCTATGGCTTTGATCCTAGAAGTGACAAGGGAGCAAGGCTCTTAGAGTTCTGTGATGCAAATGAGCTGATGATCAGCAACCAATTTAGTAGGCACACAAGCCAGATTGACTACATTCTCACAAGAAAACAGGCTAGACAGATGCTTGTGAATGCAAAAACCTTCTGGGATGAGGAACCTACAACCCAACTTCAATCAGTGGCTAGTGACTTCAGACTTAAAGCTAAAAGAAAGTTATGGCAACTTAAAGATTCAGTGAACAGTCAGAAAATTAGAGAAGTACTAGTTGAAGCACTTGGTGAAATGGGGGATGAGATAGAAACATATAATGTAGAGGAGAACTGGAAGTTCTTTTGGGTAAACCTACTGAAGATTACAAAGTTCCAGCTTGACCAAGGATGAAATGGTGGAACAGTGAAGTCGACAGGGTCACAAAACTAAAAAAGAAACTAGGATTGGAAGAAAAAGGGTAGCAGAGGAACATACCAGGAGGTTAGAAGAGAAGCTAGGCGACAGGTCTATCTGGCAAGGAGAGAAGCAAAAAAGGAAGAGATGTGCCAATGTTCTATGGCATGAAAACCAGGGACATGATATTCTGAATTGAAAAACAGTGTATCAGAGAAAATTGTGATACTGTGAGTGAGAACTGTATACAGATGGATGATTGATGTGCTTGTACTTAGTGATTCTGGAAAGAAAGAGGCTGATATGAAAGGCTACTATCTGTGGAGAGTGTATAGGAAGAGGAGTGTTTTCCTAATATGAACCCAAAAGAAGGACCAGCTATCCTAGATGACAGCAACATAATATGTAGACAGGGAAGACTCCTGGGCCATCATAAATTACTGATGAGATACTAAAAAGATCTGGTGGAGTTGGATAAGACCTAGTCTCCTGTATTATTAATCAGGTTAATGACTTGTAAAATTGATTTATCCAGTAAAGTTACACCATTATATTTCGTGGCTATTTAAGCAATGAGTTTGTGGATGGTTAATGGGTTGGATGTGATACTGATGAAGGAATAAGAACTCCTGAAATATGGCATAAACACTCGTTACCCATTTTTCCATTTTCAATTGCATTGTTGTTTAAATTTTTATATGTATCTGGATACAAAACATTGTAACAAATTAGTGCTGGCTATAATTTCTATAGAAAATCTGTAGAGATAATCTTAACAAGCGATTAATCAGGTTGCACAGGAAGGTATCGTACCTAACAATTGATGTGGCAGTATTATAGTCACTTAAGGTGGTGAGCTGACACAAACATTAGCACGCCGGGCAAAATGCCTAATGATATTTCATCTGTCTTTACATTCTGAGTTCAAATTCTGCCAAGGTCAACTTTACCTTTCATCCTTTTGGGGTTGAAAAATTAAGTAGCAGTTGCGTACTGGGGTCATTCTAATCGACTGGCCCCCTCCCAAATATCTCAGGCCTTGTGCCTAGATTAGAAAAGAGTATTATAGTCACTTGTAACAAAAGGAGAAAAGCAATTAGAGGTATCAAATTGCTGGGCTGGGTCAGGAAAGTTATAGAAAGGGTCATAGCTCAACTAATTAGAGAAAGTGTTACCCAAGATGAGAGCAGTTTGGTTTTGTGCCAAGGAGAAGCACTACTGGCACTATCTTCATAATAAGTCAAATGCAAGAGAAATATTTTGCCTAAAAATAAACAGCTGTACTTGGTATTTCTCAACATGGAGAAATAACCTTCTCCATGGTCTCTTGTTACAGATGTAGGGGTACCCAAGTGGCTGGTGAAAGTCATCCAAGCCATGTACAAAGTTGTTGTCAGTAAAGAAAGAATTAGTAATTAGTATAACAATAAATTTAGATTTAGTGTGCAGGTGGGGTCAGTTTTAAGTCTTCTCATATTTATTAGAGTCCTCTAGGCCATAACAGGAGACTCATTGCTAATGACTGTGCTCTTGTATCTGGATCTATAGTAGAATTAGAAAAGGAATTCCAGATGGTGAGGAATAACTTGAAATCAAATGGCCCTTAAGTAAACTTGTAAAGATCAAAGTTCTAGTGTGCAGGAAAACAGACAAAATACAAATCCCTTCAGGAAAATGGCCTTGTTTGATATGTAGGAAAGATATTGGGATACAGTGCACCTTGTGCAAAATGTAGACATGTAAGAGGTGCATGGAATCACAGGGAGGTTAGAGAAAATAGGCTTTGTGTGGCAGATGCACAAAAACAAACACTAAGAACACAGAAAACAAATTACCTCAAACACCCAGGAGGATTCCTTAGTGGTAGTAGATATTTCTGTTACCCTGGGTGACCAAATTAGCAGTGGATGAGAATGCTCTGAAAGCTAAGTTGCAAAAATAAGGACTGAGTGGAGAAAAAGTCCAGAGAGCTATCACCTCTATAACAAAAGGCCACTCTCTCAGACTGAAAAACAGATTATATGATGCTAATGCTACATGATAGTGAAACATTGGCCATGAATGCAGTGAGCAGGCATAGGCTAGACAGAAATGAAGCTACCATGTACTGATGGATGTGCAACATCAGTATGCACATACAACCAAGTTTAAACATGATGAGAGGAAAATTTGGCATAAGTGGTATCAGGTGTATGTGAGTGAGAAGACTGAATTGGTATGGTAATGTGATACGTATAGATGTGAACAGCAGCATAAAGAAGTGCTGACTGCTAAATGTGAATGGAACCTATGAAAGAAGGGAATCTAGGAAGACATAGAATGAAGTAGTGAAAATTGACCTCAATATGTTCAGCCTCCTGGAGGGGATGACAAAGACTAAGATGATAGGTGGTTTGCTTTGCTCAAAAAGACTCATCAATCTAAGCAAAGATGAGGCCCTAAAAGCATATTATTTGCCTATGCACCTGCACTAAGCCTGTCTCTGATGAATCTCTCCCCCAAAATTCATCCTCATAACATCCACCCCTCCAACTGACCATCTCTTCCTAATGTCAATCCCTTCAAAACACTTCTGATTACAGTACTATTCAGTCAGCTGCTGCAATTATGAGAGCAAAACTGCACATAGTTCAACTCCCTACTTCTCACTTTCTCTTGAATCACTTCCTTTGTCTCATGCATCCTCAGTGACATCCCATACCATCTTATTTCCATTGCACGCCCTTTTCACTTACCATTTTCCACAAACCCCCACTTAACCAATAGTTGCTCCCAGCACCCCTATTGCTTATGTTCCTAAGTGCCTAAGACTTAGTCCCTTGCTCCGTGCATATTTCTTGCATCCCACACCAACACACTTCACATCATCTGTGCTGCCACCTCCCCCACCAAAAATTATTCCCAAATGACTACATCTTCACCTACGTTCACCACTCACTGCATTCCCCTCTATCATCATCTTTATCCATCTGTAAGTCTCCTTTCAAACACTCGAGAACATACCTACCTACTCATTCACCCTGTACCACTTCTTGCATTCCCCTTCCTCTAACTTGAGGATTTGCCCTGACACATCTTCACCACCATCTCCTCTCTTTTCCAAATGGAGTAATTATATATCTCCCCAATGGCAAGATACCTGTTGTTATCCCTCTATCTCACTTTAACTTCTAATCACTTCACATAAAGACTCCTCCCTCAATACAACATTCCACTTAAGGGGTCTTGTCTTGTTAGTCATTTGGTGACCTCACTGGTGATAGTGTCGTGTAAAAAGCACACAGTACACCCTATAAAGTGACTGAAATTAGGAAGGGCATCCAGCAGTAGAAACCATAAAAAAGACATTACAGCTTAGTGCAGTCCTCTTTTATGTTAGTTCCTGTTGAACAATCCAACCCATGCTGGCATGGAAAATAGATATTAAATGAAAATGATGATACATGATTATATACACACACACATCACATATGCACATAGACACATAAGGGTAAAGATCCCTTTCAGTCATGAATGGTCATGGAATTGCCTAGAAAGTTACCCTCTGAGGCACAAGTCCGAGCAAGGTTGTTTATAGAAAACCAGCAGTCACCCATGCATACCAGCCTCCCCTCTTTATGCCACTAATGTTATCCAAGGGAAAGGCAAAGGCTGATACAGCTTGGCACCAGTAACATGGCAAGTGAACTGGAGAAATGTGAAATAAAGTGCCTTGCTCGAGAACACAACACACAGCCCAATCCAGGAATCAAACTCACTACCTCATGATTGTGGGGGCCTGACGCTCAAACTGATAAGCCATGTGCCTACACACTTACTTATACATACACACATACAGTCATATATATACATACACTTACATAAATGTATCATACAGAATAAGTACTATGCAAACATCTCTCTCAAAACCTATAATATCAACAGTGAAACTCATCTGATGGTTACTGCAAAGCTATCAAATAGAAAGTCACCAGGGAGAGACATGATAGTCAGTTACAGGTCCAGAAAGCTCATGTTCTACAGGGCAACCTACATTAACCTTTTCAAAAGGACAATCACTGCTGAGCTTGATGTACCAGACTGGTTGACAGAGGCATGTAGCATATTAATCCCTTATAACTGGGAAACAATACAAAACCAAAATGTACAGACTGATAGCACACTTGAATATCATGTATAAACTGTACACAGGTTGCTTAAATGTTTTCTTCCAAGACCACTGTGAAACACATAACATGGTGGCTGATGAACAGGCCTGAAGGAAAGAAAAATGTGTGTGGCTGTGCTACACAGTTCCTCATCAACAAAGCCATTCTAAAAGAAGAAAAACACTGCCAAAACCTGTTGACTCTATGATTAGACTATAAGGTGTGTGGCTCATGAATATTAGAGTCATTACACCGTGACAAGTTCCCAAATACAATACTTAATACCATTAAGAGACTGACAACAGCATGGTCCACAGAGCTATAAACAAGAACAACAGCTCCTACAAGAGTGACTAACAAAATTAGGCTGTCAACAGAAAAATTTCAAACTGACAGTTTATCTGTAATGCTTTTCATCTAAGCAGTGAGCTCTTGTAAGCCCTGTTAAGGAAATGCAAAGGCTACATGGTGAGATCTGCAGAGGACAGAAGGATTAATGTCACCCATGCCTTTGTTGCAAACAACCTCAAGTTGTACTCAAGAAACATTCATGACATGAGAGTTAGAGCTGGTTACATCATTCTCATGGGATATAGGAATGGATTTTGATCAAGATAAATATGTTCATATTTGTTACTCAAACAAGAAAAGATAATCAACCAGGCAGAGAATATTAACATCAACGGCACAACTATTTCTCCAGCAATGAATGCAACAAATATCTCAGAATTGATGAGAATATCA
>NC_043005.1:56721519-56979019 GCF_006345805.1 Octopus sinensis | reverse complement strand
TAGCAGATAAAGACCAGAAACTGGGAAAATGCTTCTGGAGAAGGAAAATCTTTGGATTAAAATACTATGTAATATTCATCCACGAAGAATGAATGATAAGGTTTTAGACTTTGGAATTGAAAACTGCAGGGGTAAGGTGTACTTTTAACAGCTGATATTAAGAAGACAAAATAGCTACAGTTAAAGATTAAATAGGAACACTGCATATAATATAGACAGATCTTAGACTTGGGAAAAACCGTATGAGGAGAAAGACTATCATAAATGTTATGTTTTATTAAGATCTTGTTCCTTTTTACATATTTTAAAAAATCATTGGATAGATGCAGTAGGAATTTAACAGATATTAGTTTTTCTTTCAGTTGATAGTTTTTATAACAAATTATTTAAAGTGACCAGGAAAAAGGAAAATAAAGTCAAGACAGAATATATGATAATACCTTTCATTAGTAACTCCATTGATGATACTTATATAAATGCAATACACAAGGACACATAGAAAGAGCACATGACCTTTTGTTAGTTAAGGTTAAGAGTACAAATATACAAATTAGCTATAAACTAAGACATGTATTGGTGATTGTTTAATTAAAGCATATTTTTGATGAACTTTGAAAGCTTCGGAAAGATTTGCCTTTGGACTTGTGATATTCCAAATTCTACCTTGGGGTGGGACATGTTTAAATATTATAATGAATATTTGAAAAGCATAATGAGGAAGAGGACCAAATACAGGGAGTATAGTTTATAGAAGGTGATTTTAAAATCGGTTAATGATTCTATAGATTCGTTAACTCTTGAATACAAAGTCATGCAAAAGAATTAACAGTTTGTAACTGCAACATATTAAAAGAATGGGCAGGAAGATGTGGAATGTATTAAATTCATCATAAGATAAATATGATATAGTATTGGCAGATAAGGCTGAGGGGAATTTTGTCATTATTTGTAAAAAGTATTAGGTTTTGAGTTATGATCAGGAAGCAACTTTAAGGGTAGTAGTGTGCATATGATGATAACTGATTGATGCTAATGAGGTAGTAAGAAAATTAATACCAGAGGTAGAAAAATTAAGTGGCTCCAGTGCAGAAGAACAGGACAAAGTTATTCCAAATATTTTTTTAAATTCCAAAATTGCATAAAGTCCCCTACAAGAGTAGCTTTATTACAGGTGCTGGAAAACATACCAATAATAGCAGTCTATATTAAGGATGCATTAAATGTTGTTAGGTCATCCTCTATAAAGTACTGCAAAAGAATATTTTACAATTCAGGTGTTACCTTATTCTGGAGTATTAAGTTCAGTAGCAAATTTTTAAACAAGCAGCAAAAGATTAAGGTAGTTTGGACCATGCATATACTAATATACAACTACTACATACTAATCTTGATCCGAGAAGAAAAAGTATAATTAAGGTTATTAATATAGTGTCTCAAAGATTATAAATATATTGCCACTAAAAATGGTGACAGTTCTTTTCTTTTTATCATCAGATGGATAGTAATTTCAGCCCCTTATTTGCATATATGTATATATGTCTTCATGTGTTAAGGTCATCTAAAGACATTTATTCTCCTGTACACAATTTGTCCGACGAATCTCTCACCCACAACTCTATACTATTTCGCTTCAAGCTCTTGCTTCGTGCAGATGGGGGGGGGGGTCATCCCACATTAGTGATCCCAGAGACACCATCATCATACATAATGCCAACCAGGTCACCGGTGCTCTCCATCGCTGGTGGTCTTATATTCACCTCTCTGTATCTTAAGGGTAGGCTCTGGCACATTTTCACCACTTCCTTTGTTTGCTCTCTCTCTTTCCCAAATGGTATAGCGATGTATCTCCTATATAGCAAGACAGTTATTAATCATTTGTCGGCACACAGTATTTCATTAAGTAACTGCAATATACTACAAAGTATATTAAACGTGTTTATAAATCAATACCATGTACTACTGTGTAGCAGTGCACTTAAATCACATTCTATAGAAAACCTGTAGAAATGACCTTAACAAGCAGGTCACTTGTTCTATTCCCTCTGCCATACTTTAATCTCTCATAACTTAGCACAAAGCCACCTTCCTCAATACTACCACCCTGCCTCAGTTGAGGAGTTTTATCTTACTAGTTACTTGGTGACCATGCTGGTGCCACTTAAAAGAAACCCAGTATACTACATAAAGTGGTTGTCATTAGGAAGGGCATCCAGCTGTAAAAACCATGCAAAAGGAGGCAGTGGAATTTGACACCGTCCTCTGGTTTGTCAGCTCCTGTCATACCATCCAATTCATACCAGCATGGAAAATGGATGGAAGATAATGATACTATATATATATATGTATATATATATATATTGGGTTGGTGCATAATTATTGCAGCTTTTTTCAACAAATTTTATACAACAAAAACAATAAAACATTTTTAAATGATTATTCCGGAGCATATTCACCACCTACTTCAATTACTGCTTCCCATTTGCTTGGTAGGCGGTCAGACCACCATTTAAAGATGGTTTTGTTAAATATTGTCATTGTTTTTGTTGAATAAAATTTGCTGAAAAAAGCCGCAATAATTATGCACCAACCCAATATATACGTATGTATGTATGTATGCATTTATATATATATATATATATATATATATATATATATATGGATGTTGAGGCAGCAAGGGTGTTAGGCATGAAGTTACTGTTGATAATAGTGAAAGGACAATGAAAGACAAATAGAAAGTTAGAGAGGAATTATGTATGAAAGAAATAAAGAGAGAGTGGAGGGAAGACAGTAAGAAAGGATTTTATGAGATGATGAGTAAAAGATTTGCAGCAAACATGCAAAAAGACAAAGTTTATGTTGTCATTGCATCTTCAGTTATTTCATCTACTTTTCAGCTTCCCACCTCTTTCTGCTTTTGTTTGAAGTGCACTTTAGTATATAAAATACTGGCATTGTTAGTTTAAAGTAATATTTTGCTACAAAAGAAGAAAGTCTCTAAGATTCTCTGTATATATGTATATGCTATGTATGTCAGAATCTGTGATGCCTATGTGTATGGGCATTCATTAAACTGGAGAAAACCTTTGACGGAGTCCCCTACTCTGTGATTTGGTGGCCTCTGAGGGAGCTAGGGGCAGACAAAAAAATCATACAAGCCATGCTGGGGGATGGAGGGACTGTCGGAAAGGTGAGAGTTAGCCACAAATACATCAAAGAATTTTGGGTACATGGAGTTCGCCAGAGATTGGTTCTCGGTCCCCTCCTGCTCATTATTATCTTCCAGGCCATAAAAGACAAGTTTTAAGACTAGCTATCATTGGGAACTCTTATATGCTGATGACCATGTTCTCATTGAGAAATCTGCATTAGAATTAGAAACAAAATCTCAGGTGTTAAAACAAAATCAAAGGGCCTTAAAGTTAACTTGGCCAAGACCAAAGTTCTAGTAAGCAGGAAAATAGATAGGGTTTCAATTTCCTCGGGTAAATGGCTTTGCTCAATATGTAGGAAAGGTGTAGGCAAGAATTCCATATAGTGTACCTAGTCCAAGCTATAGATACACAAAATGTGAAGTTGAATCACAGGAAGATTAACAGAGAAAGTAGTGTTTATACATGAAATATGTGCAGGAGTAATAAATACTAACGACACGTGGGAAATAGATTTTCTTGAATGCATTGGAGGCTCCCTTAAGTTAGTGGATAATTTCTGTTACCTAGGTAAAGTATAGTAAGAATAGAGTAAGAATAGGATTGAGTAAGTTCAGAGAGCTAAGTAATAGCTCTCATAGTCTTTCTCTCAAAATGTAAGTCAGATTGTTATGATGCATGTATACAAACAGCAATGCTACATGGTGGTGAAACATGGGATGTGAATGCAGAGGACATCTCAAGGCTTGATAGAAGTGAAACCAGTACGCACCTCTGGATGTGCACCAGCAGTATGCATGCACAACAAAAGTACAAATGTGTTGAGAGAACAACCGAGTATAAGAAGAATTAGATGCAGTATGCTGGTATGATCATATGTCATGCATATTGATGAGGGCAGTTGCATAAAGAAGTGCTAATTATGAAATGTAGAGGGAACCTGAAGAGGTAAACCTTGGAACTTGTTGGATAAAATAATGAAGAATGACCTCCAGAGGTTGAACCTCACAGATGAGATGACAAAGGACAGATATTGGCAAACCTGCTATGCTCAGACAGACCAGTCCAGTTAAGCAAAAATGAGGTTCTAAAAGTATATCACTTATGTCTATCCCTCTGCATCAAATCTGTCCTTGATAAATCCCACCCCCAACAACTAATCCTTGTAACATTCACGCCACCCACAACTTAACTTTGTAACACCCTCTCCTCCATCACTCACTCTTCTGACTATTTACTCAAGTGATGTAACTAAAAGAGCAGAACTGTACATATTTCCACTTCTTACCCCTATATAATCCTCATTTTACCAATGGCAGCTCTCTCCACATTACTCCGATTTGTCCCACAACTTTTTCAACACTTACATTCTTTTGACTTCCTCTCTGACACGGTTTATCCCTCCTGCACCCTTCCCCACTCACTTTACATCATCTTTGCCACTAACTGATCCAATCTATTTGCACCACCTTCCCCTCCAACTGATATTTCTGACTGACCATGCACCCACACCATGTTCACTCACTACATTTCCCTCTATCCATCTACCACTCTCCTTTCCATTCCCATGGACTTATTTAACCACCCATGCCATTTATCTTACATTCATGTTCCTGAAACTTAAGGGTATGCCCAAACACATCTACACTACCATCTTTCCCAACTGGGGTGACCATATATCTCCTTACAGCAAGACACCTGTCCTATCCCTCTATTTACCTGGCATATAGTCACCTCTCTCAATACTACTCCCCACTCAGTTAAGGGGCTCTTATCTCGTGAGTTACCTGATGGCTTCAATAGTGTCAGTTCCACATAAAAGGTACCCAATACACTCTGTAAAATAATTGGCATCTAGCTGTAGAAACCATGCAACTTCTATATCTTTATTGCTAGTCAGTTGGTTAAATGTCTATCCAACTATCTCATCAATTGTTTGTTTAATGCACTGGTTAAACAATCAATCAGTTGTTAGTTAAACATTTTCCATCACTGTCTGCGACCTTTTCAGAAGTCACTGAGAAGGCCGTGAAGAGCAGCAAAAGAACTTTGACTAGCAAACAACCAACTGATTGTTTAATTAGCACATTAAAACGATCGTTGAGGTTAGACATTTAACCAAATGACAAGCAATAAAGATGTGGAGCTGGACCTGTGCATATGTTTTTATTATTGGCATAATGACTCTAAGACACACAAAAATTTGCTTCAACACGAAATCACATCAAGAATCTTGCAAACCAAATACAAAAATGAAGTAAGATTGTTTACATCTTGTCATAGCAGATAACTACTTGCAAAGGAAAAGTGACACAAAGTATATGACAAAGTCTATAGTTTTCAGAGAGGTCTCTAAAGAGTACAGTTCTAAACCTATGCAGACTTTTACATCACCTAAAGAAATAAATATTTTGAACAAAGTCCAATAAACACACACACATTATATATGTATGAGTGTGCATTTGTGAGTATGTTTTGCTAAGTATTTCTCACTCTGTTCATCATAATCATCATCTTCCCATAACTAAAGATGTTTTCACATGATATTGGAAATGAATCACAACAATGGTATGAAACTGACAATCACTCACTACTATCACAAAGTGTAAGACATGGAGACAAACATGTACACACATAAACATGTGGCTTCTTTCAGTTTCCATCTACCAACTCCACTTGTAAGGCTTTGGTTGGCCTGGGCCTGTAGTAGAAAGCACTAGTGTCACAAATTAGGCTTGGACCCAAAAACATGTGGCTGGGAAGCAAAATTCATAACTACACAGCCATGTCTGCACCAAGTTCAATTTCACTTTTTTTCTTTTCAAACATCTTTTTCCTATTTTGATATACAACCTTTCTTTTTTCATTATTTCTTTCCCAACACAATACTTTTGCATTAGATATTATTTTAAAATAAAAAGACACAAATAAATATTTAATTGACATGTGTGTATGTGTGTGCATATATATATATATATATATATATATATATATATATATATATATATATATATATATCATCTACTGGCACTTGTGCCAGTAGCATGTGAAAAAACATTCGAGCAAGGTCGTTGCCAGTGCCACTGGACTGGCTCCTGTGCAGGTGGCACGTAAAAGCACCCACTACAGTCTCAGAGTGGTTGGCACTAGGAAGGGCATCCAGCTGTAGAAACTCTGCCAGATCAAGATTGGAGCCTGGTACAGCCATCTGGTTCACCAGTCCTCAGTCAAATAATCCAACCCATGCTAGCATGGAAAGCGGATGTTAAACAATGATGATGATATATATATAGTTTAATGTACACAGTATAAAGTTATGAGCTACTAATAGTTTCATACATTGGAGATATTTTCTAGGCAGGTTTTAATAACATACCAAGTGTCTACAAGTAATCTCAGGCTCTGAGCACATGGTCTATACAAGTAACAAATCAGGAAAATAGAATAATCTGGAGAGCGTGGTGTTCTCCAACTCACCGAAACAAACTTGTCCATATGTTTGCAATTTGTGAAAATTTCTCATCTGAAAGTTAGCAGTGCAGTGGAATTCTTAGATCTAAAAAGGATATGCAATCTTCCAGCTATGCATAACTTACATTTGTTTAGATCCATTAACATACGGTATAAATAGATGTAGTGCACAATAAAGTAGACTGTAATGGTATGGGCATAAGATGTGCATGGAGGATGACAGCTGCGTAAACAAGTTCTGCTAGCTCAGTGTGAATGGTACCTTTGAAAGAGATAGACCAAGGAAGACTTGCATCTCACAGAGGAAATGACACAAGGCTGTGTTGCCTGGCAAGTCGCAGTATTGAAGAGTACCTGACCACAAAAGACCCAACCAGCACATAACCAAAGCATCCAAAATAGCAATAATGATGTAGACTGAGATATATATATATATATATATATATATATATATATACACCACTAAGTCACCTGTGGCTGCTTCACACACATTTTGTCACCATCTCCTTTTTCTACCATCCACTTTCCTGTCACTTACATTCTCTCACCACCCACCATCACCTTTATCACTCAACCTTCTGGCCAATCACACAGTCTATGTAAAGGAATCTAAATGGGACTAATTTTTTCCAGTGTGCAGTAGTCTCCCTCACCTTCCTCTTTTTGTACTGCCTCTCATCACCCTTTCTCACTCTGACTATCATTATACTCTTCATCCTTCCCTCTTCTACCAGGTTGCACTGCTTTCTCTCATTGATCTACTGGCCACTTTTCTTTTACAATACATACACGTCTCAGAACTACATTAAGGGTACACGTGTCTGTGGAGTGCTCAGTCACTTGCACGCTAATTTCATGAGCAAGCTGCTCTGTTGATCATATCAGCTGGGATCCTCGTCGTCATGATCGACGGAGTGCTCCTTTAAAATATACACACACACCTGTATATACATATACACACATCAGCAGACCTAGAGTATTCAAATTGCACACCTTGATAGAGGAACTTCTCTTTTTACACTAACTTTCTTCCTCTTCTTCTCCAGTGAATAACAAGATCCAAGCAAAAGCTAGCTGTAATCATTGAGTCTTTGACAAAGGAGGGATGCAAGCTGTCTAACATCCACAAAAAGCTACAGGTTGTTTACAGAAATATCACTGACAAGAGCAATGTGCACAAATGTATGAAGAAGTTTAAAGAAGGGGATACCAGCACTGAAGACAATCCACAGAGGCAGACTATCAATTGTGATTGATGACATGAATCACCAGAGAGTTAACAAACTGATTCATGCAGACAGAACAAGCTTGCAGCACAAGTGGATTGCAGTTACAAAAATCATGGAAGTCTTTTAGTATTGCCAAGTGTGTACAATGTAGGTACCCCAGCAGTTGACACTAGATTTCAAGGAAATAAGGTTGGTAATGTGCACTGATTTACAAGAAGCATTTGAAGCCAATGAAGACAAGTTTTGCTTTTATTTGTTCCCCACCCCATCCAGTAACAGTAGTGAAACATGGTTTTATCTCTATGATGCAGAAATGAAAGTAGAATTTACAGAATGACATCACACCTCTTCGCCAATGCATAAGAAGTTCAATAGCCAGTAATTGGTACAAAAATTCCAGGGTGATTGTGTCTCAAGATGACAAAGGTATCATTCTCCTTGATTTTCTGCAATGTGGCTATACTATGAATAGTGGATCATGCACTGAGACTCTCAAAGAGCTTAGAGAGAGCTATTAGGTGAAAGAGATCAAACAAGAATTTGAAAACAATCCACATTAACCTTGACAATGTGTGAGCACACACATTTTTAGCAATAAATAAGGCAATCAGCAAATTGGGCTGGTTAGTGTCCCACCACTATCCAACCCGGATCTGATGCCTGCCAACTTCCACCTGTTTTGTTCCATTGAAGGACAATCTTTCATTTAAGGATTTGATGACACAGATGAAACGAAAGGAACCATGATAAAATGGGAACCACATATGAATTCTTTTCAAAGAAGATTTGAGAACTGTATTCAATGATGATGCAAGTGAATAACTTGTAAAGGAAATTATGTAGAATAGTACCACTGCACAGAGGAAATTGCATATGTTACTCTACCAATATACACCATTTGAACAAGGAGAATGATAACCAATGTTAGTTAATAAAAAGATTATGCCCACCATGAGCATTTTTTTCATACAACCACTTTATATACATGCATATATATGTATTGACACATGTACATGTGTGTGTGTATATATATATATATATATATATATATATATATATATATATAGAGAGAGAGAGAGAGAGAGAGAGATACTGACACATATACAAATATATATACATGAAGATAAAGGTAAGCTCTAGACATTACTGTCTTGAGCTCTAGGACTTATAGGGCCAGTTAACCAGTTTCCATGGCATATAAGTGACTGCGATCATAACACTGCCCTGAACAACACTATTCAGTAGCAAGCTAACTCATTTAAAGCTGATGATATTCTAAGTGAAAGCTCTAAACTTCCCAATAGCAATCGTACATCTAACTATACCCACAAGATATACAATATATATAAATACACACACAATATACATATATAAAATGTTCAACCATTTTTGTAAATACCTATATCCCTTAGCTACTGCGAATGGATAAGGACAAATATCTAGTAGACGACACCTGTTGGAGCAGAAACATGCAACCATGGCTTATCTCCAGACAACAAACTTGCAGTTTTCTTTAATGGTATGTTATCTTTGGAGAAACTTTGATATTATCTTCCCTTCTCATATGAAACTATTTTTAATTACCATGTGGTACTTGTGACACATTCTGCAGAGATGGAGATAATTTTAATAAATCAAGAATTTATGTTGTATGTGGTATGTAATAAAACTAGATTTGTCTCTGTTGTTTATGTACATGCTACATGTCACTCTAAGTTATTTCTCTTAGTTCATTTTTGTTCAATTTATACGTATGTGTGTGTGTGTATATACACATAATCCAAACAGACTGGTGTTGGTCTTCATTGGTAGGACTTGTATTATTCAGAAACGTTAACAAAAAGGATACAATGAAATTGTTATGGGGAGTGGAAAATCCAAGTTTCAGATAGAGTTCTTCTTCAGGGAAAAGTTGAAAGAAGAGAAATTATAGAATGACAGCTAAGCTTCACATCTTCTAAATTAGAAAAAACTGGCTGCAAATGATGAGGAACACAATACAACATGAACTTAGTATGTAGACAGGAGGTAGTATGAGAGAGAAGCTTAGAGAGGGAGGGAAAAGGTAAGAGAAATGAAACGAGGAACAAAATACGCCTAAGTGATGGTGAGGTGAAAGCAAAAATTGAGATGAGAGGGGTGTTGAAGGATAAGCAAAGGGCTGCTGAACAAAGAAGTGGCATAGGAGTAGAAGGAAAACTGCTAAGATGAAATGATATGGTGTAGGAAAATTTTTGAGTAGTAGTCAGCTCAGAAGATGGACTTTGGAAGTTGCAGATGAGTTTGTTTTTCAATAGAAGGTTGGCTGGGTGGAAGGTGAGAGAGAGAAATTCAGTCTGTAAGTGTGCATCAAGAAGGTAAGAAAGCAGTGGTACAGTCAATGGCCTAGACCTAACATAGATTCTCTGCTTGATGACACAAAAGCAATGTCCATGGTGAAAACCATACTTTTCCCAACCAGGAATGATAACATCTTAGATCTCTGCTTCACCAACAATGTGGAACTTATCCACAATGTTCTCAGACCACAACTGAACCTGAGTACCACTGATTCAAGAGGAAATATTACATTCTCTTACATTGATAAATGAAATCCAAATCAATACTGCAAAATTAGTGAAGCTGAAGGAGTTGGAAGAATGGTATAACAGATTTAATGTGTTTGGAATGAACACAAGAGCAGTGCAGGGATGGAAATTAGTAGATTTGTGGTGCACAGTGATGGATAGGTGGACATTGTTTATAATGGAGATATTTAGAACATAAATATCCAGTCCATGCTAATACATAACATGGATGATAAATGATGATGAAGCTAGCAGAAGTATCGGATATGCTGAACATAAATTCCAAGGTAATATATATGTATATTGCTGACAGCTAGGGAGCACACATGAAAAGTGTGTGTGTGTGTGTGTATATATATATATATATATATATATACACACACACACACACATACATATATACACACACACACACACACACATACAAATACATACATATGTGTATAAAATACATACATATATATATATATATGTATATATATATATATATATATATATATACAAACATCACATACATGTATATATATATACTCATATTTATACAGATAAGCTTATATACACACACACATCTAGGCACATGCACTCACATTCACACATACGTACACACACCTCTTACACAGATAAATTTCCCAAAGAAAAAAAAAAGTTAATGCCATCAAGATGTCAAAAAGCTTTAAGAATCTGGGTCTACAATTGTTCCTTCTATTGCAGAAAACAATTCACCCAACAACCTAATTAAAGCAGCCCTGAACAGCAACAGATTTACCAAGTCCCAATGCAAATACGAAAAAGAAGAGTGAATTTATCCATTCTAATACATATGTCAGGCCATACTTAGGCATACTTCTTAAAATGCTGAAGCTCCAAGAAAGAAGCCCAACACAGAGCAGTATTAATGTTTGAGCTTCAAGTGAAAAATCTAACAGAGAAGGCAACAACAATGCAACCAGCTCTGTAACTATTAATGATAATAACCACAGAGGTGTAAGAACTGAAGTGGAAGCAACAGCTCTCAAGAAAAGCAACCCTAACACTACCTCTCAAAGTAGTAATAAAGAAAAAGGAACTAGCCAAAGACTAATGAAACTGGATTAAAAGTATAAAATACTAAAAAACAAAAACAAAAGAAACAGAAATACAGTACAAGACATGCAAATCATTTGCAAATTTTCCCTAAATAGTATCTACTTGTATGGTGACAAACAGGTACTTTGCATATCAAAAGCTCAGGCAAAGTGAAACAAAAGGTATTAACTGCTCCCTACTCAGTCAAAAAATGGAGCCAAAACACACCCTAAGAAGGCCATAACCCACAGTACACCAGCAGTCGGGAAGACCCCCAAAAAGCTGCATATAATGCTGTTCAAGTTACAGCAGTAGAACAACAAAATTTCTCAGGTATGACACAGGAGATAATGCAGCAATTGTCCTTTCATGATTACAGATGAAACTAAGCTATGCACATCTTCACAGAAGCCCACCGCAAATAGGAGACCTAGGAGGGCCATACCACTGCCACCATGCCAAAACATCTTACCAATCCTACCATCAAACATCAGAGGCCTGTTGCAGTTCAACCGTAAAAGCAAAACTGCATACCTGAGGAATGCATGCAATCTTGCATGCAATCAAGGCATGTGCATTGCACTTATATATAGAAGCATCTATCTGCTGACATAAGTGATATAAATATACACATACCAATGTATGCTGTGTTCCATGCAGACAGAAGAGAAAGAAGTCATGGTAAAGTTGTGATGTACATCCATGTTACACCCTTAAACCTGTTGTCGAATTCAAGCTCAGTTTGTAACACAGAGGGTATTAAAAGAAATGATGAGGTAATATACGCATTATATCATCCACCTGATGCCTCAAATCTTGACAGTACATTTGAGGAAAGTCTTTAGATAATAAAAGTACTAACAAAACTAGATCAATGCATTAATATATTTTCGATGGGTGACTTCAACTTCTCCAACATCAGATGGCCCAAAGGAAAAACAATCTCAAGAATGACATGCAAAGATTGCAGTCAAGCAGAATCTCTGCTTGATGACACAAAAGTGATGTCCATGGTGAAAACCATACTTTTCCCAACCAGGAATGATAACATCTTAGATCTCTGCTTCACCAACAATGTGGAACTTATCCACAATGTTCTCAGACCATAACATATTAGAACTAACAATGCCTGGTCCAAAACTAATTAAAGATGTATTCCACACAGACAGCACCCAAACCCTATCATCCAGTCTGAACTTCTACAAGGCTGACTAGAACTCAATTGAAAAACAGATACTCAAGCAAAATTGGCTTAAAAGTTTCTCTATGCAAAACACTGACATGAAACTCAAAGAATGTATGTCAATAAGGCATGCCATATGGATTAAATTTGTCCCAGAGAAGAGAGTTATTACACACAAAAACATTATTCCCTGAGACAAGAAAGCCTTTATGAGATGGAGAATAAAGATCTCAGATTGCTTAAATAAATAACAGCAAGAAATCCCAAACCAAAGAGGTACTTTAACACATCAAAATTAAATGCCAACCCTCACTTGAAAATGAGAGGAAAAAAAGAAATCAAGGAGGTTGAAAATATTAAAATGAATCCTAAAACCTTCAAGTTTGTAAAAGTGTCTGCCTCAGTGCTCTACAAAGTAGGACCACTGTTTGAAGAAAATAGCTCACTGACTACAGATCTTGTGTGGATAAGTGAAATACTAAATAAAAAATTCCAAAGTGTTTTCAATTCTCCACTGGGAAATATGAAAAATAAGCAGCTCCACACAAGAAAGAGAGAACAATTGATTACATCAACATAAAGGAAGAGGATGTAATATTGATTTCATTTCAAATTTTGGCACAAGGCCAGCAATTCCAGGGGAGAGGGCAATTTGCTTCCATTGACCCCAGTACTCAACTGATGAAAGGCCAAGTTGACCATGGTGGAATTTGAACTCAGACCATAAAGACGGATGAAATGCCACTAAGCACTTTGGTTGGCATGCTAACAATTCTGCCAGCTCACTACATTAAAGACGATGTAATATTGATATGTAATACTAACAAGATGAACCCAAACTCAGCAAAAGGCCCAGGTAGATTTCTGGCAGGTATGCAAGAAAGCAAACTTGCCAAACTACTAGTCAAGTCATGGAACACATTGTCAGAAGAGGCTGATCACATACCTAGAAGAAAATAATCTGCTCACAAACATGCTACATAACTGTAGTAGCTGTGTGAGATGGCTCCTCCTTAGACAGAAATATTTTGACTGGGTATTGAAACAACTCAGATGTAGATGTGATATATCTTGACTTTTCCAAGGCCTTCAACAATGATATGTCACAAATTAAGTGACCTTGATATCACTGGGACACTAAGGGAGTGGCAACATGACTTCCTAAAGCTAAGTCAAACAGTCATAGCCAACAGTGCTCTCTCTGAGGAGACATGAATTCTCAGGAGTCCCTCAGAGAAATGTGCCAAGATTACTAGTTTGTGACAGCTCTCTTGGACATGTCATTAGTCATGCAGTCAACCACTCTTGACTATCTGATGCTGATGATACAAAAGTATTGTGGGCAGTCAAGGCTAACACTCTAACACTGCAGAAAGACCTGGATGCAATATATAAGTAGACTGATGAAAGTAAAATGCAGTTCGATGTTGAGAAGTTTCAAGCACCCTACTACTGGCCCACAAACAAATACACAGGACCATGGGGTAGTGCAAGCCCAAAGTCAGAGTCAGTGCATGACCGGGGAATCAACATGAGTAATGATACAACATACCATGTGCATATTACTAAGATGGCAGCACTGTGCAAGCAAGTGGGTATTGGATTCTGAGATCATTCAGGACAAAGAAAAATATTGTGCTATCATCAAGAACATTTGTTCTTATTTGCATAGATTATTGCTCCCAACTGTGGTTGCCACAAAATGTCTAACAGCAGAATACAAGGAATTCCAATGCCACTGCACAAAGATTAACTCAGTGAAATAGATGAGCAACTGGGAAAGACTAAAAGAATGGCAGAGAAACAACATGTAAAATATGCATTTATTTATGTGTGTGTGTGTGTGTGTATGTATATATATATATATATATATATACACACATACACACACATATATACATATTTAATGTCCACCTTCCATTCTGGCATGGGTTAGATGGTCTGACAGCTTCTAACAAGGTTACAGTATTGCATGGAGCCCCGGTGTCTGCTTTGGCATGGTTTCTACTGCTGGATTTCCCATTGATGTCACCAAGTAACTCATTAAACAAGACCTCCTCAACCTAAGCAAAATATCATATGTATATGTATGTCGTCATCATCATCGTTTAACGTCCGCTTTCCATGTTAGCATGGGTTGTATATATATATATATATATATACTTCACACATATACATACATACATGCATGCATGTGTGTGTGTGTGTATACATATACATAGAGAAGTTTATATATGTACATATATATTTATAAACTTCTCTGCATCATGATCTGAAATGTAAGATCTTTTCTTCCCTGATGAAGGAAGCTCGATTTATCCAATGTTGATTGCTTCCATTACAGCCTGCATATTGTGATGAACTACATCTACCAACATTATGATGGATCTCCAAGCCCCAGAAATAGCTGTTGGACTTATAACACTTTACTTCCCCGCCTTTAAATTTCTTTGTTGTTTGTACTCTGTGTGTATATATATGTATAAATGCACAGGTTAACTTCCTTGATGTCACTCTGGATTTAATGTTTCTGAATTGGCAGGTGGTAGTGGATTATATAGGGACAATGCTCTTTCTCAATCCATAGGTTTAGCAAGATTAATGTTAAAAGGTTGTGGAAAAAGCTTTTTAAATTCCTTAAGTGCCTCGGTCTGTCTATTTCCACAGCAGATTAATATAGTAAGATTAACTTCCTTGATGCCACTCTAGATTTAAGTACAGGGCTTTACTAACCATATCATAAACTGAATGAATGCTTAAAATATGTGAACAAAAATTCTAATCATCCTAGAGGCATTATATATTCTATCTTAAAAAATATATCAACACATATTTTGAGGCTTTCTGTTAATGAGAATGTATTTGCACAAAATAAAATTCTATAACCATGAATTAGCTGAAACTGGGAATAAGGACAAAATTTAAGATTGCTTTCCCTATAATCTAATGAACATAATTTTTCTACATTTTTTTTAGTATTTATAAAATAGCTAGATAACTGTCATGGCATGGAATTTCTATGTTTACTTTTTATTCTTTCATTGTCTACAGACATCATAAGTTTAAATATAACAAAGAATTTAGTAAAATAACTTAGTTATCATTCAGCTAGTGTTAGGAAAATAAATTGTGACTGAGGTTTGGTGGAAGATTTTAATTCAAAACTTATGAAAACAAGATATTTGTACTCAGAGCCAGAGCCGGTTTCAGCTGGGTTGGTAACGAAAGGGTTAAATACTAAAACTGGCTTTTCTTATATTTCTTCTTAACACTCTTTTTGTACGCTTTCATGTATTATGCATATTATTTCAGTTCACTTTGAATTTAACCTGTTTTTAGGTTTTTTCAGATATATTGGACATTTTGTCTATATCTAAAATATGCTGACACAATAGAAATAATTGTCAATAAGAGATGTGATTTTCTCCATTTTTGTTCATATTGTTATATACTCTTGATTTCTTGAAATTCTTCTGAGTGATTTGGATTTGTCATACACAAAGAATTATCTTGGATGTTAATTTTATTTGAATTTATAGGTATTTGATTGTTTGATAAAGTTAACCAAGTTCGCTTAATACAGAGTGCTTTCTATAATCTGCCTGGATTTATTAATCCCTTTTACCTCTTGTTATATATATATATAGAGAGAGAGGGAAGAATGGAAGGAAGGAGAAAGAAAGAGAAAGGTGTGACTGTACAGAAATTCTTAGTGATGCATATGGCTATAGGGAAGAATAGTTAGAAACCTGTAGCATAGATAACAACTGGGAATTTCTACAAAATAACTTGTTTAGGGCTACTGATCAGACATGTGGCTAGAGCAAAGTCCGAGCCAAGCCAAAAGTAATGTGGTGTTGGAAGTATAAGACTGATAGAATAATTAAGGTTAAGAGATAGGCTTGAAAAGCCTGAAAGGTGATAATAGGAAGCATTACCTAATAACTAAAAGGGTATCAAAGCAACAAGGGCAGAAGAGATTTGCATGTCCTGTAATATGAGGATCAGAGCTGTGAAGTGTTCGGGATTGTGAGATGTGTGAGTGAGAACCAAGATATTATTGGTGAGTTTGGAATGATATAAAGACAAAGGTGCCATTGATATGGAACAAAAGTAACTGGCATATAAGTGCTATTATGAAAGGCTGCTAAATGTGGAGAATGCTTGGGATAAACAGGGTCTACCTTTGCTGACTTAACAGAGAGAGCAGGAATAGAAGTTGACAGCAGTGTGGTAGATAAGGAAACCAAGAATATAAAGAGAGAGAAAGTCATGGATCCATCAGGGATAACTGCAAAAATGCTTAACATATTTATTGAGATAGGATAAGAGATTACAACCCAGATAGTTAATCAAGTCATACAGGAAGGTATCATACCAAATGACTGGCATAGCAGTATCATTGTTTACAGCTACAAGGCAAAGGAGATGCTGTATAGAGAAGCAACAAGAGGAACCAAACTACTAGACCCAGTTATTAAGCTCATTGAGAGAATTATAACCCGATTGATCCATGACAGAGATACTGTTTGGTTCTGTTACCAGAAAAGCCATCACAGAGGCAATCTTCCTAGCAAGGCAACTGACAGAGAAATACAAAGCTGGGAATGAACCATTATTCATGGGTGTTGTTGATTTGGAGAAAGCAACTGACAACGTAGAATGCTCAGTAATTTGGTCATCACTGAAGAAACTCAGAGTAGATGAATGGCTTCTGAGGGTTGTATAAGCTAAATTCAAAGATGCAGTAAGTAAAGTGAGAGTCAGCAATAATTTCCATGATGAATTTAGTATAAAAGGCAAGAGTCCATCAAGGCTCAGTCCTCTCCTATTCATTATTGTCCTACAAGTCATCACAGAAATGTTTAAGACTAGCTGTTCCCATGACAGCCAATCTTAAAGTGGCTGACATCAGGAAGGGCATCCAGTTATAGAAAACACACCAAAGCAAACACTGGAGAACGTTGGGTCCAATCAAATTGTCCAGCTCATGGTAACATGGAACATGGATGTTAAATGATGATGTGTGTGTGTGTACACGTGTATATGCATATGCATGCATGCCTGTGTGTATATACACACACACACTGAAAATAAGGATTTATACATGCATATACAAAACACATACACATAAAACACACAAAAAAAACATATTTATAAACACAATTTACATAGCAGGAAGACCAAAATTGTCCCAGCAACAGCTGCTAAGAATACCAGATGCATTTCAATGCATCTTCTATGGATCTTATCCTTGGATGAATACTACAGTAAATATGCTTCTCTCAATAATGTGTTTACAATAAGTATATGTTGTATCGCACATTCGATGTACAATATAACAGGATAATAATAATGTCCTTGCAAATCATTCTACTCAAGATACTGGTAATAACCCTCGACAATACGCAACTCTCGGCTTTACACTGCTCTGAAGGCTCTCTGCATATATCCATTTATATTGTAGCACAGTCCATTTGGAGCCAACTCATAGGGGTGTTCTACTTCCACACAACACCTCCCTCTTTTGAGATTGGCTGTCATTTTTTTTTTTTTATTTATTCTTTTATTTTTATCAATTTTATTTCCTTGGTGAGAAACTGGCATATCTCTTTCTCTTGGCGTTAATTTCCATCATTTCTGTAGGTTTCCTTTTCCTGCTCGACCTACATGTCAGTTCTGCTTTCACATGTGATTCTGGGACCTCATACATGTCATACCATAAATCCATTGGCTCCTCTCACCTTTCTTGATTTTTGGTATATCTTTTCTTTAATTGGTTAAAATGCCTTTTATGTTCATATTTTGGTCCTTTTTACCATGTACATCACATTACCCAGACGTCCAGCTATATTACCTTGTTCCCAGTCCTGTTTTCCATTTTAATATATTTTAAAATACATTTCGTCACCTGCATTAAAAAAATTTCATTCTACTTCCCGAATTCTGCATTTTCCAATTCCTACTTGGCAACAATTTGTCGAACACAGAATGAATTTTTCTGGAGAACATCAAATCTGCAGGTGACCAATCCGACTGCATTTGGATTCGGTGTTATTCTGTACACCTGTAAGAACTTTACCATACTTCTATCTTCAAAGGTTCCCGTCTGGTCTTTCTTAAGGCTCTCTTGAATGTGTCAACAAATCTTTCCGCTAACCAATTTGACCTTGGAAGTTATGCCAGAGTTAAAACATGCTTCATCTGGACTGACTTACAGAATCTTTCAAACTCCTTCACCGTAAATTGTGTAGCATTATCTGACATGATTGTATCTGGCACCCCATAACGAGCAAACGTTTCTTCCAAAAAGTCAATAGTCACATTTGTGACATTAATTCTTCCAGCTTAAACCTTTCACAAGCCTTATTAACAATACCGGTATGTGTTACAAAGTCATCGGGCTCATTTTTCTTTAAATTTAAACATTCCCACCAAATGTTAAACAGCAAACTGTTTTTGATAAAAATATTAGTCAAAATATTTATCATTTCCTCAAAACAATTCAGCAGGCTTTCTCAGCAAAATAAAATTACAGAAACTTTCGTGTTCCGGAGGGGCAAGTTTTCACAAAAGGAGCCTTACCTTCCTTTCACAAGACCATCCCTTGCATCCCTCTCTGAATATGTTTTCGTAATGTCTGTAATACACGGTAAAGGTAGTTCCTTCATCTGCTGAAAATGATTCTGTCGTATTTCTCAACTTCAACAACAACTCTGTTAACTTCTGTAGTTGCTGCTCTTGTTGTTTTACGACTGCTTTCAGTAACTCTTCCATTTCGGAACTATTTGAAACCTCATCGCCACTGTTTTATCGCATGTTTGACATACGATATAACAGGATAATAATAATGTCCTCACAAATCATTCTACTCAAGCTACTGGTAATAACCCTCAACAATACGCAACTCTCGGCTTTACACTGTTCTGAAGGCTCTCTACGTATGTCCATTTATATTGTGGCATAGTCCATTAGGAGCCAACCCATAGGGGTGTTCTACTTCCACACAACAGTATCATACACAGGTGGCTATTTTAACTTAACACTGCCTCTACTGCATATAACAGGAATTTGTTTGACCAGGTGGCTATTTGCAATATAAGTGAATATTTTCTTCAGTCCATTACAACATATGGGAGGCAAGAAACCTCATCTAAGCATGTGGCTGGCTGTGAATACAATACTGACAAAGTCCAATGAGGCCAAACTTCATCTGGCATTCTCACTATCTACTGCTGGGATGATTTTCATCTTTCTCTAATATATATAGCCACAGGCTGTGTGGTAAGAAGCTTGTTTCCTAATCCCATGGTTCTGGATTCAGTCCCACTGTGTGGCACCTTGGGCAAATGTCTTCTGCTATAGTCTCAGGTGGACCAAAGTCTTGTGAGTGGATTTGATAGCAGAAAATGAATAAAGCCCATCATATTTGATTGTATGTATGTATGTATGTCTATGTGTGTGTGTGTTTCTTTGTATGTTTGTCCCCTCACTACCGTTTGACAACCAGTGTCAGTGTGTTTACGTCTCCATAACTTAATGGTTTGACAAAAGAGACTGATACTATAAGTACTAAGCTTGAAATATAAGTCCTGGGGTCAATTTGTTTAGCTAAAAAGACTCTTCAAATCGGTGCCCCAGCATGGCCACAGTCTGATGACTGAAACAAGTAAAAGATAAACGGTATAGGGTTTCTGGACACAGCATATCCACAGTAAATGTTATCTCTGAACAAACACCACAGTAAATCTGCCATTCAATGATGTATTTACATTATGAATGATACATAAACAGTTATATACATTTATACTGATATTTAAACACTTTACTTTCCCTTCCCGAACTGATATTCACTGTACCCAACTCTACCCCCATCTCTAATCATGTCACATTTTCACTTTAGTGCACTTATCTACCCAACGACCTTTCTTCTATCATATTTCTCTCTCATATTTTCACCTCGTTCCTTGACCTCACATATCTCACTCACTCTTTTCCAGACAAGGAAACCATGTATTCATCTCTTTAGTTAAGAGACTTGCTTCTGTCCCTCTATCATAGTTTCATATCCCCCCATACTAAACCCCACTCAATGAAGGGATGTAGTCTTGCAAGAACTTGGAGACCTCAGCAGTGCTGGTGAAGTGGTTGACATTAGGAAAGGCATCCAGCTGTAGAAACCATGCCAAGGAAAACACTGAGACTTGTCACAGCTCCCTGGCTCATCAATTCATATTGAACCATTAAACCCATGCCAGCATAGAAAAAAAGAGATGTTAAATGATGATGATAACACACACACACACACACACATACTGATATATAAACATATGTATATACACACATAAATATATATGCACACACATATAAAGATAAATATGTGTGTGTGTTTTTAGAAAAGAATTGATACAGGCAGAATATTTGAAGAAAGATTTTCTTAAATTTAAAATAACTATATTAAAAAATCTTAAATATCAATTGACCCAGGTGTTATAGAAGGAAGTTTCCAAGTTGAAGCAATTGTTTTTTTTTTAATATAGTTGTCATATATATATATATATATATATACACACACACACACACACACACACACATAAAGGGCATCTTTCAGTTTTTGTCTACCAAAGCCAGTCACAAAACTTTGGTCAGCCCAAGGTTGTAGTAAAGGACACTTGCCAAAGGTGTCATGCAGTGACGCTGAACCAGGATTCATGTGGCTGGGAAGCAAACTTCTTACCAGTCATGCCTGTGCCTACATACATATACACATACCTATATATACACACACACACACACACACACATACATATATATATATATATATATATATATATATATATATATCACTCACACACACACACAACATATTGTAAAGGTGAAAGACAAAGCACCAGACAATGCCTACCACAGTGTGTGTATGTGTATAATATGCATAGAAAAGTAAAGAGTGGAAGGTGCGTCTATGAGTGGCAGCAGATGGGAGGGGTTTGAGGAATGTATGTGTAAAGTAGGTGGGTGTTATGTGTGTGTATGCAAAGAGTTGTGTAAGTGTGTGTCTATCGTGTCATCATGCCGGGTGCATATGTAATAAAAGAACAAAATGATAAATGAGTAGAAGCATGTACATTAGGAAATGCCTGAGTGGGGCTCTGGAGAAGAACAAGTGCATAGATCTGGACAAGGTGTGAAAGTGCAAGTTAGAAAAACTGGGGTGGTGCATTTAAACCAAATAACGTATACCACTGACAAAAGAAGAGTGGTTCCTCTTCTCTCTGAAGGCACATGGTGGGACAAATGAGGTTGGAGATCAAACTAAAGATTGCGATGTATTGAGTAGAATGGTTAGCAGAGTAGAAATATCAAAACACAGGCTACTTGCAGCCAAGACAGATGTCCCTTGAGTGCTCAATAATCCTGTCAGACAGTTCTGCAGACCGTTTGCCTGATGTAGAGCAAATTGCAGAAGAAACATTACAGCACATATATGAGGTTGCTAGATGTGTGTCGGAAAGATTCCCTAATGTGAAAAGTGTGGTGGTTGGGTCCAGTGTTGGAAAGGATAAGGCAATTGTGGCACAAAGACAAAAACATGCTGCTGATGTCATCTTCATCAGATAGCTGGAGAAGTATTTCACCTAGTGTAAGCCAATGTACCTAGCATTTGTAGACCTAGTGAAGGCACTCAATAAGGTTTAACTACTCTGTGATCTAGAGGTTGCTGAAGAAGCTAGATGTAGATGAATGATTTATGAAGGACATGTATGCCATGTACAGAGGTGCAGTCAGTAAAGTGAGAATTGGTAATGAGTATAGCAACGAATCAAGTGTGCAAGTAGGAGTCCACCAGGGCTCAGTTTTCAGTTCCCTGGGTCAAAGCAAAGATCCAGTTTTTTGTTGGCTTCCTGGGAGCCTTTATCTTGTCTGTCTCTCTTGTGGGTAAGAATGTCAAAGTTGCTGACTACTTCACTTATCTTGGCAGCGTAATCCATAACAGCATTAGCTGTAAATTTGAAATCTGAAAATTATTTGGACATGCTGGTACAATTGTGGACTCACTGGACAAGGGTGTTTGGCACTGCCGACATCTGAGCAGGAGGACAAAGGTTCAGGTTTTCAGGTCCCCAGTCCTCCTTGCCTTGATCTACAGTTGGAAGACTTGGACACTGTCTGAAGCCCTAAAGGGTACCTGAACTCCTTCAGTACCAGGACACTTTTCAGGATTATGGGCTACCATTGGTCAGATTTTGTATCCAACCAACAACTATATTCAAAAACTGGGATGTGTTCTGTTACTTGTATGATTCAGGGGCATCAGCTTAGAAGGTTTGGTCATATTGCTTGATTTTCCAAGTTGGATCTTGTGTACTGTTTTCCTCTTTGAGGATCTAGCTAGGGTGACAGCAAGTTAGTTGGCCACATGCCTCATGGTCACAATGGACAGGAAGTATTTCAGAGTAATGGAAACTGACAGGGACACTGCTTGAAGGATTGAAGCAGGTGCCAACAAATGGTGGCTGCAACAATATGCTGCAACAGCAGATGCCTCATACTTGACCACACCTCCAAGCTATAAGAAAGGAGTTAAGACAGGTTGTCAGTGGAAACATCCATATGCTGATGATCTAGTTCTTATAGCTAAATCTATAGAAGACATTCCAGGCATATTAACAAAACCTAAAATCAAAAGGCTTTAAAGTAAACTCATTCATTTTATGTCTTTGTCTGTCTGTAGTGAGCTGTCCCCTCTATGTTTGGCCCTTGTGGCTGGAAATAAAAATCGATAAATAGGATAGGACTTGGCTATCATCTAGAGATATGGCTTATATACAGAAAAGAAGCAGGTAAAAATTCCATACAGTACACCAAATATATAAAAATAGATGCACAATAGTTGCAATGGAATCACAAACTGGTTAACCAAGAAAGCAAACTTTTTATGTGATAGTTACTTGGAAGTAATAAACAGTAAGAGCACATGAGAAATAGAATCTCTCAAACACAAAAAAGGCTCCCTGAAAATAGTCTGTTACCAAGGCAACATAATTTGCAATGAAGTTAGATGTTCCAAAAGTATAGTAGCCAGAGTAAGAGCTGGCTAGAAAAAGATCTATTATCTTTGTTCATAACAAACGGTTTCTCTCTCAGAAAAAGACAGTTTGTATGATGCTTGTGTATGAATTACAATGTTGTATGACAGTGAAACATGGAGAATGTATGCAGAGGATCTGTAAAGACCAGAGAGAAATAAAGTATGCTCTGCTGGATGTGTAATGACAGTGTGCATAAACAATAAAGCACAAATGAATGGAGAGAAAAATTAGATGAATAAGAGAAATCAGATGTAGTGGACAAGAAAGAAGACTTTGTTGGTAAGGACATGTGATGCAAATAGATGACAGCTGAATAAAGAAGAACAGAAGGAACATGTAGGAGGAGACAAGGGAAGACATCTAATGAGATTAGAGAAGACTTATTTCTGGGTGCCTTACAGAGGAGATAGAAAAATATTGATTGGGGAAATGCCCAACATCCTGTGTGAAAGGCATATATGTTTGTATGCATGCCTATGCATATATTTGAGTATCTTCCCTATTACATCCTTGTCAAGTCTAAATCTGTCATCTCCTGCATGCCTTTAATATTCCATTTTGGTTATCTCTCAATCTCCATTTTGCTTATCTCTCAATCACTCATTCACCCTTCTGCCTATCACTCAGTCTCTCTACCTATCCTGTCATGTTTGCTGGATTATTCTGCTAGTGTAATTAATGAAAGTACAATCCATAACTATAAACCATCATCCTTTCAGTATTGCCACTCATCACTCCTTCTCTGAGCCACATTCTACAGACAGCTATCACTCATTCTTACCATTGACTATCTCCACACTTATTCAACATCAATCACCTTTCCCTATTACTACCCAACAATCTCATCAGCTCACACAAACTTGTAACCAGCACCCCACCTTTCTAATTCTTCTATCACAACTCTCTCATCTTTTCATCTTCTGGGACGTATTACCTTGAAGATGTGCACATACAGAGTACTAAAGACACTCAAACCATGTGTCATGCAAGGCAATCTCACTCGTGACAATGTCACACTAGAATGAACTTGTAAAATAGTTTGCAAATAGCCAAGATGCTGAAGGATCATGTGGACTACTTAATCATGCCTCCAGTACTGGTGCCATAAAAAAATGTCACCTGAGGAGACTTGATAAAATGGTCACTAAAAAGATGGGTATCCAGCCATACTGAGTTACATGTAAAACATGGGCCATTGATCTGTATGGGAAAGCATTAACTCTAAAAAGTAATGCCCACTCATGCATTGGTTTTGATACAACACTAAGTACACACACATATATAATAAAAACTTGACGATTGCAACTGAAGCAGCATTAAATTAAAAATAGTCATCCAAGTAGCATATTTAGTGTATATACACTGTTGACAGGTATGATGCTGTGAGAGAGAAAATTTCCTCATAGACATATTGCGTAAAAAACAATCCATATTAGAGTGAGATAAACATCATCTCAGCTGTGACTTAAAAGAATGTCAGATGCTTTTCAGCTTCATTTAGCCTTACTAATGACATGTACTGCTACTCACATGCCTCGAAGAAATCTGTTCTCTCAATAAATAGGAAACAAGGAATAACACATTCACTAACAGTATGGACTAGACTAAATAAAAATATATTTTAATTTAATGCTATTTCAACTGTGTACACCAACTTTTTATTCAGCTCAGAGGCAATACATAATATCAGTAAATAAAAACTCAATGTATTACTTTCTGACTCACCATTGTATATATATATATATATATATATATATATATATATATGTGTGTGTGTTGTGAGCGAATAGTTACTATATGTACGCGTGTATGTGATCATACAGATATTACAAGACATCTCTTTTGATGCTTTAACATTTCACAAATACACCACTCTGAACTGGTTCTCTATTGATACCAAAACGTGAAAAGACAAATTCATTTGCAGCATGCACAGAGTAAAAAAAAAAATACAGCGAGGCCCTCTCCCCAACACAGTGATAATTCGACCAATTCAGCAATTCAATTCCATATACACAAATATATAAACATAAAATGGATATTCAGTGCTTTTTAGATGGCATCAGCACCAAAGCTTTCTACAGACATGAGCATCTTTAACATAATCCTTAAAAATCATTAAATGTTTTGTTTGCTGATTTCTATAAAGGAATGAGAGTTCTGGCCTAGCTCTGAATGACCAGTGCCATCTGTCACCAAATAAAGCAAATATTACGTCAAAATAACAATGTTTTTAGCACTCCTACAGCTAGTGCTGTCCAACATTTGTATATACATTATGATATATAACAATAGCCATAGGCACAGCCATGTGGTTAAGAAGTGTGGTTTTCAACCACATGTCTCTGAGTTCAGTCTCAATGCATGGTGCTTTGGGCAAGTAACCAAAGCCTTGAATGAAAATTGTAAGAATCCCTCTGTGTGTGTGTGTGTGTGTGTGTGCATATAAATATACATAAGTATATGAGGTATAAGAGTGTGAGTGTTTGTGTTGGTGTCCTACATGGTAAGTCATTCATTTCCAATATTCTGCATGAACATGTTTGGCTATGAGAAAATATTAGCTTGCTTGGAAACAGAAGAATGTTGTCAACAGATAAGGGATTCAGTCTTAGAAAATGTGCCTCAATAAATTTCATCCCTACCATGCATGGAAAGGTGAATGTTAAAACAATGATAACAATGCTACACCATTATTTTAAGTCACACACATACACACACCATTAGCAGCTTATTGATTAGTTAATACATGTAATTGAACAATAAAACACCTGACATTATCTGCTTTCATAATGAAAAAAAAATTTTAACTGAAATCTAATTTACAAAAAAAAATATAGAATACAACTGCCAGACAAACACTCAGCTGGTGTTACATACATAAGCATTACTATTGTCACATAGGTAATATTTTGAGTTTTTTAATGTCCATTACAGAATGGAGAGGCAGGGGATAAGCCATAAAATATACCATTCAGTGATCATACACACATCTACACATTCAAATAATGTGCACATGGAAGGTTATATATATACAGGCACATAATAAACTACATAGAATAGAGATATAATGATTGAAATCTTATACTTTCAACAAATACAAGGCAGTATGAAGTAGGGATGCACACCAAATGTAATTAAAAAAAACAATTCAAATCTTATGAACTCCCATCAAGTTAACATAGCTTTGTAAATAGAGGAAAAACAAGTCTCTTGTTTGCAACAGCTATTGCCTATTTTTGCTGTTTTCTTCTTTTTCTTTTGTATTTTGTTATTGACTATAAAATATACATGTTCTGTTTTATATAGCAGTGCAGAAGAATAATTGTACACAGATATAGAACAACTACTTTCACATAAAATAAACTGATCACTGCAAGTAACAACATTTGGTATGCTTCTACAAACTAATGTATGTACATATAATAAGAACAAAACCCCACTCAATTATAAACATCACATGAGGTCAGCCCACATATTTTAAATTTATCAGAACAAGAAGGCTTATAGTTAGATGCCTTTCATCCTGCCAACTATCTAACAGTGAAGCAAAACTTATGTGACCAAAGTAAATAGAGCTAAGATCTTGATTACAGTATAAAATTAGTTATATAGGGGCAAGGTCACAAATTTAGAGGGAGGGAATAGTCAATTATATCAATCCCAGTACTTGGTAGGTATTTATTTGCTGAAAGCTTGTTGGATGATAGGCCAAGTTAACCTCGGTTGGTTTTGAACTTAAAATGTATAAAAACATAACTATATATTGAAAAGCATTGTCGGCCTCTCAACCTAAACTGTGGCCAATCCACAGCCACTTTGACAGTAAAATAAGACAGAGGCCATAGTCCAGCACTTTAACTTCATAGCTATTAACATTTGTATGCAAAAACAAATAGCTGAAAGTTTCACACTAGAGAAGAGATTCATCATAAACTACATAACTATCAGGTTGTATGAACTTCATCTTCTCCGTGTCTCTCTAAATGCTGGAAATCTTTATTCAGATTTTATAAATATTTGGTAGAAGTTCAACATGTGAAATTTTAATACATTAACTCTTATGGAGTACCAATAAACTGGTACCTAAAGACAGTGTATCACTCAAGAATTCAAGTCACCACAGCTCTAAAAACTTTCCACCATACAAAATATTATTCCTAGCAAATGTTGCTCACAGTTTAAATACTTTCATGAAAAATGTCTTAGTATAGATTTACTGAAAGAAAAATCAAACAAAATATCTTTTATGAAAATTCAAACTTTCTTCACTTACTTTTCTAAAATATCTTGTCCATCTGTAGATTTTAAGACATTCACGTATATGCATTTGCTAACCATTTTATTAGCATCGCGCATCAAACTGAAATAGGATAAGACAAAATTTAATAATATATCAAATATCAGAGACAAAAGATACCAATCAGCTATCAATTATTAGAACTCAAAAGCAAAAAACTTAAATTATATAGTAAGATACTCTCTTGAAGGTATAGAGTTATCAAAGGGAACTGAGTGAAAAATATGGGAACCCCAAGTTCATTGCATTTTTAAAAATTATAACTTACTTCAACAATTCATTAAAAAACGCCCAACTTCAGATTAGTGTAAGAAAAAGCAATGGCTATAAAACCATTGGAAATATAATAAACATGCTTGTTAATGAATACACACACAAAAAAAGAAAAAACAGCAGAATACTTGATTCAAACCCTTAAGACAAACCAGTGTTTTCAGACGAAACAGTGTTTTAAGCATCCAATGTAAATATCCCATAAATAATGCAGTTTTTTCAATTGCATTAACTAGAAGTCAGAGGGAGACAGAATAAACTACCTGCATCAATTTGCTATAAAAGCAGGTAGTAATATCACCTTGACCTTATTCTTAGTGCAAGTTTTGAAGAGTGCTGTTTGATTTTAACAGCCATTTTTTTAAAGCTATAATGGAAGTGACAAAGGAGATTATTTAGCATATTTTGCTTTATGAGTTCAATAAAGGCAACAACGCAACAGGAAGCGTGAAGAATATTAATGCAGTATATGGGGATCAGACAATAAGCATAAGCCAGTGACAACGGTGGTTCTAGAAATTCCAAGCCAGAAACTACAGCCTAGAAGACAAGCCTCGTCCAGGAAGATCTATACAGCTTATGAGAACATCCTGCTAACCTTGGAACAAAACCCCATTGTAACTGTTGAGGAACTAGCAGAGACACTTGGATTTGATCAATCAATGACACCTGTGTGCCATCGGAAAAAAAAAAATCAGCAAATTGGGTCAATGGGTTCTTCACAAACTTTCCAAATCTAATCGCACACACAGAGTGAATGTGTGCTCTTTGATGTCACATCTCACATGAACAGTGACTGGTGATGAGAAATGAGTTCTCTATAAAAACGTCAAGTGCCGAAGGGAGTGGGTAGGGAAAGGAGAAACACTGGCATCCCAGTCTAAAGAAGGTCTTCACCTACATATGGTGTTGTTGTCTGTTTGGTGGGATATGAAAGGTTTAGTCCACTTTGAACTTTGAAACCCAAACAGAGTAGATCTACTGCAAACAGCTTGAGCCGTTTAAATCAGAGCTAGAAAAAAAACGACCACCTTCAGTTTCAAGATGAAAGGTGTTCTTCTATCAGGATAATGCTCAGCCACATACAGTGAGGATGATCTTTCAAAGGCTGGAGCAGTTTCAATGGGAAATGATGCTACACCCACTATATTCACCAGACACTGCACTATCTGATTACCATTTATTCCGCAGTCTTCAAAATCATTTGGACAGAAAATATGAATTCTGTAGAGAGGTCAGAACAGTACTGGAGGAGAATTTTTCATCAGGGACAAGTGAATTTTGGAAGGGGGTGGGGCTTGCAAGTCTACCAGATAGATGGAAGAGCATTGTAGAAAATGAAGGAGAGTATATTTTAGATTAAAAGAGAAATGATCCAATACACAGAGAGAAAGAAAGAGAAGATATAGTATTCAAAGTCTCCAAATCTTACAAATATTTAAAACACAATGGCTGTCTACTTTTGCTAGAAATATATGGTTAACATGTATTAAAGGTGTTTTCCTATATTGTAACTCTTTCTATATTAATAACCCTTATATAAGAAAAGATTTCCAGTAAATTTCAACTGTTCAAACTCCACTACATTGATTTGTCTTTCATTAAGTGGGATATATGGAAGCACTCCGTCGGTTACGACGACGAGGGTTCTGGTTGATCCGAATCAACGGAACAGCCTGCTCGTGAAATTAACATGTAAGTGGCTGAGCACTCCACAGACACGTGTACCCTTAACACAGTTCTTGGGGATATTCAGCGTGACAGAGAGAGTGACATGGCCGGCCCTTTGAAATACAGGTACAACAGAAACAGGAAGTAAGAGTGAGAGAAAGTTGTGGTGAAAGAGTACAGCAGGGATCACCACCATCCCCTGCCAGAGCCTCGTGGAGCTTTAGGTGTTTTCGCTCAATAAACACTCACAACGCCCGGTCTGGGAATCGAAACCGTGATCCTATGACCGCGAGTCCGCTGCCCTAACCACCGGGCCATTGCGCCTACACACCTTTCATCAAGTACCAGTCATGTTATGTACTAGGCTCAGTTAAGTCAATAAGATTTCATTTAAAGAATGGGTACCCTTGTGCCAAAGTTTAAAAAAAGTCCTCCATTTGTCTATGTTGTGCATACAAATGTTATTTTCATTTTTTCTTCAGTTGTTTCATGCAAGTTTATACTGCACCACCTGGTACACTTCCATATTCCTGAAGCATGTGCAGTCTTATTTTTGTGGAGATTGAGGGAGGGTGGACTCCTCCTCTTAGTTACTGCATCAGTTTGTTTCATGGATTTAGTTTCTTGTTACAGTAGTCCACTCTGCTGGGTGGTTGGTGTTAAGAAGGGCATCCAACCATAAAACCCCTGCCAAAACACAAAGAAGTCTGATGCTGGCTGCCGCCTGGCCAGCTCCCGTCAAACCATCCAACCCATGTCAGCATGGAAGGCAGATGTTAAACGATGATGATAATATAATGATAATGATTAGGGTTTGTTCTCTTGTGTGTGTTGTGTGCAATGTGGGTGGTGTTATTTTATTGGATATTAATCTTATTTTATTGAATATATGTTGCAAGAGTTGTGTTGTTTTCAATTAAATTATTAGATGCTTATTGTATAGGATGTGTGTGGCACATGCAGATTGTTCTATTTGAACCATTCTACTGAATCAATAGTGTTTTGCGCAAGCTATTCTTATTATTATTATTATTATTATTAGCATGTCAGGCAAAATGCTTAGCAGTATTTTATCCATCTTTACATTCTGAGTACAAATTCTGCCATGGTCAGCTTTGTCTTTCATCATTTCTGAGTTGATTAAGTGTCAGTTAAGTACTTAGATGTAATCGACTGTCCTGCCGATAACAAAAAGAATTATTATTTGGGTAGTAAGTTGACAGAACATTAGAAAAAATGTCTTGCAACATCCCCCCACCCTCCGACTCTTAGCATTCAAATCAAGCTGAAGTTGATTTTGCCTTTCATCCTTTCAAGGTCAATAAAATAAAGTTCCAAGTGAGCACTGTGGTCAATGTAATTGACCAGGCACCTCCCTCAAAAATTGCTGGCCTTGAGACAAAATTTGAAATCAACATTTTAATTATTATTATTGTGATAAAAGGTGGTGAGCTGGCAGAATTGTTAGTGCACTAGATAAAATGCTTAGTGGCATTTCATCTGTCTCTACATTCTGAGATCAAATTCTGCCAAGGTTGATTCTGCCTTCCATCTTTTCAGCTCTGATGAAATAAGTATCAGTTGAGCACTGGTCCTCCTCCCGCTAAATTTCAAACCATGTGCCTATAACAAAAAGGATTGTTATTATGGTGATCTGGCAGAATCATTAGTATATCAGACAAAATGCTAAGCAGTATTTTGTCTGTCTCTATATTCAGAGTTCAAATTCCACCAAGTTCAACTTCACCTTCCATCATTTCAGAGTCAATAAAATAAGTACCAGTTGAGTAGTGGGAGTGAATGTAATCAATAGTCCGTTCCCCAATAATATTTCAGGCCTTCTGTCTATAGTAGAAAGGATTATTATAATTATTAAGGGGGCTAAACATAGAAGGGACAAACAAGGACAGACAAAGGAATTAAGACAATTACATTGACCCCAGTGCATAACTGGTACTTATTATTATTGATGCTACCGCAGCTGTTTTACTTATGGCATATCAAAATGCCTAAGAACAAGATTGGCAAGAAAATAATTTTTGGTTTTTTAGTGTGAAATAAAAGTCATTTTTTTCTTCATATAATGAATGAACTTTAATCAATTATATATTTTCCATTTTCTTTGATGACCTTTGGCAACTTCATGATTCCACGCTCATAGAACTTCAGGTCCTTACCCAAAAACTGAAGCAGGCGTGATTTCAGGTCATCATCATGAATGAAAGTTTTACCATTCAAAGAATTTTGTAAACTTCGAAATAAATGGTAATCCTATGGTGCAAGGTTAGGGCTGTATGGTGGATGTGACATCACTTCCCAACCAAGCTCCAATAATTTTTCACAAGTTAGCAAAGATGTGTGTGGTCTAGTGTTGTCATGGTGGAACATGATTCTTTTACAATTTGCCAATTCTGGCAGTTTTTGATTGCTCCTCCAGTTTCATTAGTTGTCAACAGTAAATATCTGAAATGATTGTTTGGTTCCTTAGAAGCTGCTCAAAATACACAACACCTTTGTAATCCCATCAAATTGACAGCATGACATTTTTTTGATGCAATTCAGCTTTCAATGTGATTTGTGCTGGTTCATTACACTTGGACAATTGGGTCGATTTCATTGTGTTTGGGATGCATATCGCAAATATTGATTTGTTGTATTAAGTGAACGCATTTCTTTCAATTTATGCGGAACCCAAATATTGAGCTTCTTAACATGTCCAAGAGATTTTAAGCGATTTTCAATTGTTGTGTGTCATACATTTAACCTCTCTACAATCTCTTGCACAGTTATATGACAATCAGATTCAATTATGGCTTTAATTTGGTCATAATCAACTTCAGTTGGTCATCTTTGAGTGAAAAATCTCCAGAATGGAATATTTTAAATCATTTCTGACATGTACATTCTATTAAGCAATCAAACCATAAACTTCACACATCTCTTGTGAACCTCATCAGCTTTCTTGCCTTTACGGAAATAAAAAGCAAAATATGGCGAAAATGTCTATCTTTGCACTCCATGTTAAAATTAACACTGAACTAACAGTTGTAAACAAAATTACATGCAATTTGCTTCTACAGTAAGCTAAAGGTAATGGCTATCAAATGTCAAAAGGAAAAAATCATAACATTGACAAAAGTCATTCAAAAAGATCATAACTCTAAATGCGTAAAACAAAATTACTTTCTTGCCAACCAAACATAATATATCCAGGGAAGGTGCAGGTGGCTAAAATGTCAAATGTAATTTGTAACCTCTTCACTTGTTCTAATTTTTATAGAATTTTTCATGGCTTGATTATCTCCCTAATTTTACCAGTGAGGAGTGGATGCTTATCATATTAAATATGTTAACAATAAGTTCAATTGTTTTACATGCAAATAGTATATCTGAGTAATTAGCCTAAGTGAGATATTTTCTTTTTTAACTATGCTAATTTTCACACATATTTGTTGCACAATATATCGTATCACAGGCTGGTTTCTTCTATGCCACAGTATATTCAGACAGTCAGTGAAACAAAAGAGCATCAACCAAGCACTGACTACCATTCCTCACTCTGCAATACTATTCAATTTTTGACCAACTTTATTGTATTTTTGATCTTCGGGTACTACAGTTTAATATTTTAATGATCCCTGCATGGAAATCATTAATGTTAGCTTCTATCAAAAAATGCTACAAAGAGATCAGTTTAAATTTAGGGAGCCATATGCAACTGAAATTTTATTGTTCTAATTTAAATTACAACATTCATTTTTTGCATAAAGCTCAAGCTTTCTGAGATGCACTTGTGTGTGTGTTTACACACACATTTCCTTTAACTAGAAAATGTATCGTTTATATCTTTCCAAACATGAAGCTTTATCCAAATAGGAACTGAAGTTAATAATTTCTAAGCTAGAGACATCTTATGTAAGATAACAAGAAAGCGAAAGTTGTGACATTCATAGCTATTTTACAGTAAACTAACAAAAGTAACTAAAATGGATGTATGCATGATCATGAATACATCCATTTTTCCACACTTGCATGGGTCCAACAATCCGAGGCAGATTTTCTATGGTCAAAAACTTTTTTTACCACCAACCCACATCTGTCCCCAAGGAAGGTAACACAAGGAGGTACCCAAGAGTAACTGGAAACATTCTCTGTGAGACAAGCCCATTATAGTTCAAGCTACCATCGCAAAAAGCCACTTCATACAACTCTCAGGTATCAGTCTGCTGAGTGGCATTGTCTAGTGTGGTTGTACTGCCATGTGGTGCATCTTTGTTTTGTAGTGCTTTTTCCCTGTTCGTAGATTTTTGAAATGGCTGAAATGAAGGATCAGCATGCTTCTGTGAAATTCTGTTTTCTGCTGGGGAAAAAGGCAGCCAAAACAGTTGTCATGCTTCAAACAGCTTACAAAGATGCTGCCATGAGTAAAACAAGTTCACAAGTGGTTTTCACACTTTAGGAATGGTAACTTGTTGCTTGAAGACCAACCTTGTTCAGAGTGTCCATTGACCTCCCAAGCGAATGAAAACATTATAAAAATTCATGAATTGATCTTGGAGGAACATTGCCAAACAATTGACAAACTTGTTGATATGACTGGTATATCCTGGAGCACCTGCCAATGAATTTTGAGCGAGGAATTGTGAATGAAAAGAGTTGCAACAAAATTTGTGCCTCCCTTACTCACAGATCAAGGGCAGTCATAACTGAATGTGCGTTGTGAACTGAAAGAACAGTTGGAAATTGATCAGGACCTTTTTCCAAAGATCATCACTGGTGACAAAAGCTGGTGCCATGGAATTTGCAGATGTGGAAGAGGTGAAGGAAAAGGCATCACTTTGCAAGAGTTCCATCACTGCTTCAAATGGTGGAAAACGTGTCTGGACTGATGGATTGCTTCAAATGGAGAATACTTTGGAGGTGATAAAAGTGTAAACATGTAAAACTGAGAGTGAATAAAATAATATCGCAAAATACTGGTTTCTTTTGTGCACTTCCTTGTACTTCTCTTTGGCCAAACATGCTTCTACAGAAGATTGGAAACAAAGGACACCACTTGTATGACAGTGCTGTTCACTTATACTATCATGCAATGTCGAGACAAAGTGACACAAAACAAACACACACACACAACAGGCTTCTTTCGGTTTCCCTCTACTAAATCCACTTAACCAAATTACACATGGTACTAACATTACAGAACAAGTAAACCAATCCTAATGCATACCATTTTCTTCAGAAAATGGTCAGCAAACAGCATATTATGAATTCAAAATCTCAACACCAACACAAATATAAATAGAAATCAAAATGACACTATATATATATATATATACACACACACACACACACATGCATATATTTATCAAGGACAAATAAACCCATTTCCAACTTCAGACATTAAGAATGGAAATTAAGATACAAAGATATGTGGCAGATAACAATAGGTAGCCATTGATTATTATTTAGGTCCAAAGTTTTTAGATAAACAAATGAGCCAGTGAAATAATCAAATTACTTAAAAGGCAACATACAGTCAATACAAAATATACAACTGATTACTGCTGTACTTTACTAGTGTCTATTTGCAACATTTAACAAACATTTGCCATGTTTACAATACAATATTTCATTAAAATCCACCAAGACCTCTAATGTCAGTTAAACAATATCTTAATCCATTTTTACTACTGCTATTACATTAAGTGTCTAATTTATTAGAACATACCAAATGCATTCTACCCACATTTAAAATTTTCTATTGTGTTTACAACTGCTTTCATCTTCACCATTAAACCCTGGTATCAAACACCCCATGAACTACCAATTTCTAAAATAAGATTCTACTTTTAATATATAAGACCCCTTTCCCAACTTATTTTCAAATTCCGCTTTTACCAATCCCTTTACTTTCCTTATAACTACAATCTAAAATCTGAACAGAATTCACATATTTTCTTTTCTTTTTTTTTTTTAGTAGAACAAGCAGAAAAGGAACAGCAGTGCCCATAACCCTTTCCAGAGCCTTCATGAATGGTGAGATAAAAACAGGAAGTTATCCTCAGAGATCTGGCCCAAATTCTTACAACAGCTAACAACATTCCACGGGCAAGGTGATGTTAAATCTGGCAACAGATCACATCAATCATCGAAGAACAGAAACTCCCACAGACTTCCACAGAATTTCTGTCTACCAAATTTCATTCACAGGGGTTTGGCTGAGCTAAGGTTAGGGTGAAAAACACTTGCCATAAGTCCCAAGCAGTAGGATAAAATCGAACTACAATTTTTAACAAACATTTGTTAGGACTGATCCTCAATACTTCATCAATGTCTACTAAGTCTTCTAGTATCTATCAAGCAATATCCTGATCCTGTAATTGCAAAGTAAACTTCTTCACCAAACAACGATGCCTTCACTAGTTAGGAGAAGAAACAGAGCTCATCACTTCAAGAGAAAAGAAACCTTAAACATAAAAACAAAACAAATATCACAACAAAAACAAAAATGAAGTGCTCAATATTGAAGTTAAATTTCCTTCGTTAAATTCAATTACTAGCTTTAAACTGGGAACCATATATGTTTAAATTTTAGGACAGGATCAACTGTATTAAAGATGAGATAACCTTGCTCATGCACTCAAGTTTGACCCTAAACTGTTACATCTGACACTTAGTGCTGGACCAATGGGAAATTCTGAAACATTCTATCAACTATCTTCGTTCTAGATCATAACGAAAGCAGTTAGACAACAGAAAAATGGAACAATAAATCTTACATTCAAGACAGGTTTCATACTGAAGTTTTCAAATTATTTTTTTGTTTTCTTTCTTTTTTGTTAATATATCTTTAGAGCAAAAACTTAAATTGTTACACAGTTGTACCCTTAATAACAATACATTAGCTATTATTTGTATTGAGTCAAAACGAATTAAACTCAATCAAGAAGGCTGTTACATAAGAATAACTAATAAACAATTACGACAGAATTAAACAAAATCTAGCAAACCAGGTTCATGCAAAGCTTATATATTCAACTTAGTTGAAACTGCGAATCACCAACTATACGGTGGTTCTGATATCTATCTCACTGAACACTCAAGACAACAGACACATAATGGTGATAGCAGGCAGTGGAGAGTTAACAGTTGCAGTCATCAACATGTGAACATGTTTGACATCTCAATTTTGAAACGGAACATTTTTGTTAAGTTAGTTGCCTAATCATAAACATTATATATTTATATGTACATAATATTTTAAGAAACCAAAGAGTAGAAACAGGAAAATTTTCTATTCTAGTACTTATAGGTTACATCTAAACAATTATCCTTTTAATGCATTAAGATTTGCAACAACTCGAGTCAATAAAATGCTAACGTGATTGAAAAGTCTGCAATATATACCCTAGTCAATTTAGCAGTAAATATTTTAATCATCATCACCTTTATCAAGGTAATAGTGATAAAGTAAGATAAAACTAGCTCAGTTAACAGAGAGAACTTGAAAATTTGGAAGATTTGTGTTTTATGTGAATAACATATGTTCCAGTTAACAGAGTGCTGAGCACAAGTTTTCTCTTAGATATCTAAGAGAAAACTTGTGCTCAGTACAAGTAACAGAAAAGAAGTTTCAAGGGGAAATAGTTCTGGAAAGGCCACAGTTATCTCCCTTGATATCGATCGCTTTTTTTGTTTTCTATTTTTGTTGGTGTTTTTTATTTTTTTTTTTTACACTTTTCATCTCGTTTCAATCATGGACTGCGGTCATGCTGGGACACCACCTTGAAAGCAATAGTCGAACAAACTGACTCCTGCACTTGTCTTTCAAGTCTGGTACTGATTCTATGAGCGTCTTTAGCCGAAACACTAAATGACGGGGATGTAAACAGACGAGCACCAATTCTCAAGTGGTGGGGAGGGAACTCACACACATTTGTAAACAACAGGCTTCCACACAGTTTCCGAATTCATCCACAAGACAGTAGTTTGTCCAGGTTTATAGTAGAAGACACTTGTCAAATGTGCCACACAGTGAGACTGAACCGAAAACCACATAGTTGCAAGACAAGTTTCTTGAGAACACAGTCATGCCTGCACAAATACTTTTAGTTCTTCTCTAGATGTCTAAAAATCTGGCCATCACTCACAACCTTTTTTTTTCTTGTTATCCATGCTTGAACTCCTTTTGTCATATTTTTAGTTTCATCTCATACTTCTTGTCTTTACTTCACTCTTTCTCACTTTCCCATTCACCTATTTTTCATATACTTCCTCTCACCCTCCTTTTCTTATACTTTAATCCATCCTTCCTCTCACTCTTCCTCTACCTACCTCTCACCTTTTATGAAGCTGTTTCTAAACTAAAGTTAGTAACACTTTTATACGAAAGGCCCCCAGAGACATCTACATTGGTCAGCAGCCAAGTAACACACTCTGATCGTTGACAGAGTGGCTAACCGGCTTCCATGCCGGTGGCACATAAAAGGCACCATTCAAGTGTGATCGTTACCAGCTTCACCTTACTGGCAATTGTGCCCCGTGCTAGTAGGATGCTAAGAGCACCATCCATGCATGATCGTTGCCAGAGAGGCTAACTGGCTTCCGTGCTGGTGGCATGTAGGAGGCACCATTCAAGGAGGATCGTTACCAGCATCGCCTTACTGGCACCTGTGCCATTGGCATGTGTAAAAGATTCGAGCAAGGTCACTGCCAGTACCGCCTGACTGGACCCCGTGCCGGCGGCATGTAAAAGCAGCCACTACACTCTCGGAGTGGTTGGCGTTAGGAAGGGCATCCAGCTATAGAAACTCTGCAAGATCAAGATTGGAGCCTGGTGCAGCCATCTGGTTCGTCAGCCCACAGTCAAACCGTCCAACCCATGCTAGCATGGAAAGCGGATGTTAAACGATGATGATGAGTGTATCAGTGAATTTTAATGCTTGACAAGGTTCAGTGAGCCACAGGGCTGCAGCGAGCTCCAATGTCAGCTTTGGCATGGTTTCTATGACTGGATGTCAACCATTTTGCAGTGTACTTGGTACTTTTTTTTTTCATGTTACCAGCACTAGTGAGGTCTTTAAGTAACTTACAAGACAAGAAAAGAACAAGAAAAACGAAAAAGCCTATCAACATGTATCTATGATCTAGTGACACATCTACATATGTCAGTGTCCTAGTAATTTATCTATATGTGTCTGCAGCCAAGCAACACATCTATGTATATCAGTTATCTAGTAGGCATCACCTTTACTATCTTCAGTTGAGGAATAAAGGTTTTTAGTTCATACCCAGTCTATTATAATGTAAATATCCAGGAACAAGACACCTGGTAACAATTAGCAACTTAACTAATCAAAACAGAGTGAATGTATATTAAAACACATTTTCATCTTGGAATAATGTTAATTAGTTGTCTGAAAAATTATAATTGTATTAAGAAATAATCTCGGTCATTTAAGTACTGAAGCCAGTATCAAAAATTTATTGTAAAAGATAGCAGCAGCAGAATAACATCCAGGTATATTACACTACTGACCACCAGTGTCAAATATTGAAATTTTCCTTTTGCTATTATGTAACACTATACACAAGACCTTTTACTACTTACTCAAATACACCTGGCAGAAAAATTAGAGGTTACTCATACGAAAAAACAGAAATCCAGCTTTAAATATTCTTAATATTCAAAAGCTTGGACTTGTAAAAGAAATTAAGTTATCAAACTTATATAAGCATGTAAAAAAATGAATGTTATATTGAAAAAAAATTTACAAAATTTTATCTTCGTTTGTTTTAAACATCAATAAACTTTAAGAAACAGCAAGGTAAAAAAAAAATCATTTAAAAGAATTCTACCAACAATGCTTAAGTATAACCTAATACAGATAGTTGGATATATAAACAAGCCTTAGTAAATACTTAATACAGACAATCTTAGCACTGTCACAACTTATCTAACTATAAAGCAGAATCTTAAAACTGTCAGTAAGGCTAAAGTTAGACAAACTCAGACATTTCAAATTTAGAACATCAGTACTAGAACTAGGCTATAATATACACTACAGATGCTTACTTCAGACCATAATCCTAACTTTTCAAAGCACTAATTAAGCAGAATGACAGTAACTATCCACTGTCACTCAATAGGAATAGCTGAAACTGAAGAAACACCTCATCCTGTTTTTTCTGACATCATAAAATAGAAAGCTGAATGTATGGTGTATGTATGTAAAACATCTAAATTTGAGGTAGTTAAACTACAGTTTCTTTTAAAAATTTTAAAAACAGATAAATAGAATTTGTTACTCTGTTCACTGAAAAATAAAGGAGATTGTGTGAGTAGAAAGTATACAATGTACTTACATATGTTCAAAGTTCCAGAGTAAAAAGCTTAAAAACTGTAGTTTAACCACTTCAAATTTCTTTTTAGTTTTCTAATATATGTTTTGCTGTGTGTACATACTAATTAATTATATACTTGCACAATTTCTTCATTTTGAATTTGCTTTATATCAGATTCCTGGCACTAATAATGACAGCTAATTCCTTTCAATGTATTCCTTTATTTGTAATCATTACCGTGTATGGTAAAAACATATCTAACACCACGATAAGAAGCCATTATGTCAATTTCTTTTTCTATTACACCTGTCTCATAAGACAGGTGTAGAAATAACAGTAAACATTCACAAGAAAAGGGCACAGAATTAAAGGGCAAATTTTTGGGACAAAAAATTCTTTCACAGAAGAAACAACTACTAAATTCTTAACTCTTTTCAATCCACACGAGTTAGTGATAGCCATCCCAAAAGTCCATCATCAGAGATAACACCCATCTCGTGAGACAGTGTAGTAGTAAAAATTTACCAATATTACAAATAATACATGTCAACTATCTCAAACATTCAAGCACACATGTCCTTAAATATAAATTTAACTATCACTTACCTAGCTATGGTTACAGCCTCCTCCTCTCCTTTTATACCACCATTCTGGCACAACAGAGGAGCCATACCTTTTAAAATCTTGAAAGGATCCATGGTTGACACCTGAAATATTTAGATGAAACACAAATTAAGAAGGTAGTTTCAGACAGAGAGAAAACATTTAAATTCTTTCGTTTATTTGGCATGGAAAAAACAAGCATTCATTTAGTAAATGTGTTTTTCACACTAGCAAAGATTGGATAGCAGCTATTTCAGGCAGCATTTTATGGTTAGATACCTAACCCTGACACCACCTTTTGCATGATTTTCAAATGAGAAATTTTTTTTTTTTAATAATTCACTGGTCTTGGAAAGTGCAGAATGAAGCAGTCATAATGTGAATATATCACTGTTTCATACGCACACATTTTTTTTATGTGCCACCAGCCACTAGTGCCAGTAGCACAAAGAAAAAAGCACCCAGCACACATTTTGAAGTGGCTTGATGTTAGAAAGAACCACCAGCCATAGAAACCATGTCAAGGCTGACATGGATCACGGTGCAGCCCTGTGGCTCACTGGATCCCATCAATTTGTCCAATATTGCCAACTGATGAAAAATGATGATGCCAGCTGTCCAACCCATGCTGGCATGGACAACGGACGTTAAATGATGATATATACACACTCATGCACACACACACACAAGCATATGCAGGCATGACTGTGTGGTTCACAAGCTTGCTTTCCAGCCAAATCAGAAACTGTCAATTAGTAGTTGTTCTAGCTACTCTGTTTTAGTTAGTCTGCAAAACTAGAGTTCTTCAGAAACTAGGTGAGATGAATGAAGTCCATGTTCTGTTTAAATTCTTGCAAGGTCAAAGATGAAAGTAGCTTGAAAGAAATGTCCTTCATAGGGTGTTCTTGTCCACCTGTTTGTTTTACGTCCATTTTCCTTGGATGGTATATGTTGGAATATTGGAGGAATTGATTTTACAACAGGACGTTCTTCTTGTCATAAACTTTACAAGTAATATAAATTTTATTCTATTACTTCATAGAGATTCATGTCATATCGCTCACCAGGAATATAAGTATGACAACACTATTTTTTGTGGGTTTTTATTTTTACTTAATCACACACAGAGAAACAGAAACGACAATTTTCTAAAAACACAAACATTCATTTACTTGTTTTTTAGCTGCAGCCTTGCTGGAGCACTGCCTTAAAAAGTTTTAGTCAAACAAATCAACCCCAGGACTTATTGTTTGTAAGCCTAGTACTTAATCTATCGGTCTCTTTCGTTGAACCGCTAAGTTACAGGGACATAACCACACCTGATTCTGTTGTCAAGTGGTGGCAGTGGGGACAAACACGCATATATATCATCATCATCATCATCGTTTAACGTCCATTCTCCATGCTAATATATATAAACAGGCTTCTTTCAGTTTCCATCTACGAAATCCACTTACAAGGCTTTGGTTGGCCCAAGGCTATTGTAAAAGACACTTGCTCAAGGTGCCACTTAATGGGACTAAGCCTAGAACCATGTGATTGGGAAGCAAGCTTCTTACCACACAGTCACACCTGTACCTGTGTATAAAAAATAGGCCAACCTATGCCAGCATGGACAATGGATGTTAAGTGATGATGATGATGGTGTGGATTCAGAGAATCATGCAGCTATCACAGCAAGCTCCTCATTTGGACTAGGCTTAACAGTCCACATAGTAATCAATAACAATGTAGTGTCACACAATGTGTCCATGTAACTAAAAATACAGAAAATCTGAGTAATAAGTTATTCACTGAGGAATATATATATATAATATAGTCAGGAAACACGAGATGTAAAGATAAATCTATCTATCCATATGATTGTAGCTGTTTCATAACCTTCTTCGTGTATTAATTTCAGTATGAAAAAATTAAATGGACATGTTTGCATTGATATGTATATTCAGCATTAGACAATACAATCTGATGAGTTAGCTTTATTAATGTATTAATTTGTGAACATGAAACTTAATTGTATAATGCTGAGCATCCTTATTGATGCAAACATTTATAATATTTTGCATACTGAAATTAATATTATATGAAAATTACAAAATGGGTGTAATCATAGAGAAGTCAGATGGATAAATAAGTTTATCTTTACCCCTTATACCTCCTGACAATGCTTTATATATATAGTCTACATTAGAAGAATACATATTGAGACATTGTTGTATAACCAGATGTCCTTGTTGCTAACCCGTAAGTTTTTCAAGAGAGTTTTCTTTCCTATCTTTAAAAGTTCAGAGCTACCAGAAACTTTGTTGACCAAGAAATGTTAACTAACAACACTATCCACTGATAAGAAAAATGTAAGCATTTACACAGACACACATATGGGCTTCCAAGCAGTTTCATCAATGAATTCTGCTCACAAGGGCTTAAGCTATTGTAGAAAACACTTGCTCAGGTACCACACAATCAGACAGAAAATAACACTGTGTGGTCACAAAGCAAACTTCTTTAGTCATGCTTGTGCCTATAGGCATAGGAATGATAAGAGCAGGGTTTATTAACTGAACTTAGAAGATATGAGTATCTAGTCAGCAATTTCAAGAAGAGTAGAGACCATTGTGTTAGAAAGAGAACAGAGATAAGCATCACTCTAGTGAAAATTGAAAAATGATAGGTATTGTGAAAACACACCTCATAGATAGATGACAAATACAAAAAAAAAGAGAGAGAAGTTTAAGGCTTTCAACATAGAAAGGTTTTAATGACAAGACTCCACACACTTTCACCTTCCTCTAATCCATTCTTAGTAGTGGCATCCTCACATCATTCTAACATCTAAATTAAACACATGAATCTTATACATCTTTTATCTATAACTCTATCTTGTTCCTATGACATCTTTAAGATTCAACATTCTATGATCTAAGTCTGTGTATTTAACCTCAGTTATCATTACCACCACCACCTACCAGCACACATCAATTTTTAGCCAGTATATCTTATGATGGGTAAGCAGGTATTTTAGATGAGTGATAACCGTACCCTGCAATTATGGGCTGCCCTTTGGCAAAGCATAGCACCTATTCAACCACTTTGCCAAGGATACAGCAAAGTCATGGAACAGCAACAGGGCAGATTTTGAAGAGGCAGTGGAAGAGCCCAACTGAGCCAACAGTGCTTCTTACATTGATCATGAGTGGAAGAATCCAATAAAATCAATGGTCAGGATCACCTAAGCTCTATCAAGAGAGTAACTGCAATGTATCCGTAGAGACAGCATCCATGTTTGTGTAATCAGCTAATGAAAGATTCACTATGACTCATGCTCCCAATTCATATATGGATAATAGAATTGGGTGGTGACAGTCATGAGAACCTGTGCAAGTAGCACAACTGAATGATGGTGATGTCTTACAAATTCTTTTTACATGTCCATGCCAACATCCCCTCACCTGCATAAATCAATATCTTCAATAATAAATGGTTAATATTCATTTCTATGATAGTTATGAATTTGGGAAATGGATACCATTAATTAGATTAATCCTAGTACTTAACTGGTGCTTACTTTATGGAACCCAGAATAAAAGATTATGTCAACCTCAGCAGCATTTCAACTAAAAATGTTATAAGGCAGTAACAAAATAACCATTAGGCATTTTGCCCAAAGCTTTAATTATTCTGCCATTCCATAAAGAACACTGCTACAGTGACAAGTCAGTAGAAAAGTTTTAGTGAAATAAACTGTACAGTATTTAATTTATTAGATGAACATTCTGATTTAAAATCCATTTAGGATTGACTTTACTTCCATTCCTTCAAAGTTGATAAAATAAGTAACAAAAAATATATCAGGTCTCCTTCCCTGATAAAAATTTGGTTTTGTGTCTAATTAAGAAATCGAGATCTAGAATTTCACCAATTTAGAAAAATGACCTATAAGTGATCTTCAGGCCTCATTTGCTATTGATCCTTCTATGGAAACTTTTTCACAGTTGTCTACAATCCTAAATTCTTTAGGGAGGGTATCAAAAATGAAGAAGCCTTTCTACAACTACATTTAACATGAGAACATGAGGCAGTCTTTAAAACCTTTGACATTTTTCATTTTAGAATTGCCTCCTCTTACTCTTCTCTTTACACTGCTTCCTTACAATGCTAAACTGCACTCACTTCTCAGAAGGAAATCTCATGTAGCTTCTGGATTTATGCCCAATGTCTTAGGACAGAATACTCCAGATTAAAAAAAAAAAGGTCACTAGGGATATCAGCTACATTTGTAGAGAACTGATGGTGGGAAAACTCAACGACCAGAAGTAAGAAAACATTTGTATACATACCTTCAACTTTTCTTCTCTTCATAAGTGAGCAAGAAATGACAAGATGTAGATTCTCTGTCCATCAATTTTTATCAAAACTAAAAGGAGAAAAAAAAAAGATTTAGTCAACTTTTTTTATTAAAGTTTTATATTCATTTTTGTATAAGTGAAAAAATGTGCATAATTCTGGGCATTTAATTAGATATTGTCAAAATAATTCATTATCCTTACAATTGGCTACTCTTATAACCATTTCAAGATAAAGATTCCTCCAACAGAAAATCTTTTAATATGAGAAAGGGATTAGAAAAAAGTATGAAGGCAATAGCTTTTTCAGGTCTATGAGTAATACAGCATCATGAGGTATACTTGGGCCTTGTTGAAAATACTGAAGTACTCTAAACATTGCTTTCAAAAGCATTTACTGGCCCTAATAATTTGATCTACAAACATGGACAAGCCAAGAAAAAAAGGTTATTGAAGAACAAGTAACCAGAGGCATTAATATTCTTTATTTAGATTGCTCCAATGCTTACCAGATAGCGGTTAATATTTCTGTTTTCCATTCCCTTAGTGCCAACTTGTATTCTTTAATACATCTATTTATCTATTCTAGCATAGAAGGAATGGTTCTGCAAACTTAGGAGAAATCAATTTGGAAAACAGCTGAGCCCAATGTTTTCGAAGTTGAATGACAAGTATTAACCCTTCTGTTAAAATACAGTTTTTCTTTCAATTAATTTTTTAAATAATGAGGAATATAGTAAAATAACTATAATTATTAAGCAGACCTTTGGAACATAATTTGACATGAAAATTTTAATAGCAAGTTTTAATTTAGATCACTTTAAAACCCAGAGCCTGTAACATTAAATGAAGATAGTCTTGGCTGATTTGGTCTCAAAAGGGTTAAACATGACACTATGAATGAGGTAAGCCATATGCTCTACAAAGACATGATCTATAAATATAGCGATCTTTAAATGCTTGTTTATACACAGTAACATTACAACATTAAAATCGATAAACCACAACAAGATTTATTTATATCCCCTGTAACTTCGCAGTTCAGCAAAAGAGACCAATAGATCAGCAAAAGAGACCAATAGAATAAGTACTAGACTTAAAAAAAAATAAAGGGGCAATTCATTCAACTAAAAATTCTTTAAGGCTGTGCCCCAGCATGGCCACAGTCTGAAACAAGTAGAAGAAAAGAGTTACAAAGGAAAAAAACTAGCCTGGGCAGAAACGGGTGATGGACTTTGTTCATAAAAATACAATATTTACAAAAGACAGATTTGTAACTCAAAGAAAGAGGAAGGTTTAATGCTCTAAAGAAATAAGGTATATTGACAGGACTACCAACTCATTTATCTTTGAGGACACCAGCTTGAACTCATTGAATTTACTAATAATCTTTTAACTTTACCTCAATGTACAATCATATGCCTCAGACAGCCCAAACAATCACAAATATATTCATATCTAAATATCCCTCCCATCTAATACCTTTTCAAGTGATTGAAATGAGGATGTCTTTCACCATACTGTGCCAGAAATCTCTGCCTGTCAACAAATCTTTCTTAATGTCAGCAACGTAGGACCCAAAGCATTTGAAGTTACTGCCAACAGTGGAACAGATTAGGTAGCTTTCATCTTCGTTGATGGTCATAAACATCAATTTCCATACTAGATCCAACACTTCAACATCAATTTCCATACTAGATCCAACACTTCAACATCAATTTCCATGCTAGGTCCAAATTCTGTGTGGGTGTGTCAACCACTTCCTCAATCAGTGAGGCAGATTAACCCTTTAGCATTCAGTTTATTTTGTCAAATGTAATACTTTTTCAATCACATTGTATTTAATTAACTATGTATTATCTCATAGCTTTGAAATTGTGATATGATTGTACATTTTTAGAATAGCATTGGAGGGTAGGTATGGTATGCTGCATCTGACCAGTGTGAACATAGGACAGGTAGTATATTTGGGCCAGATAAGGCCGGTTTAAATCCAAACCACTTTATCCATATCAAAGATTCATGTTGATCAACAAAGACTTTGCTTTGTAACACTATACAGAGAATTCATTTACTACAATTAAATCTTAATTTATAACATTGGTAATATGTGTCTTTTTACATCCACATGACATATAAACTCACTTAACCTTTTTGGTACCAACCTATTTGAGACCCATTTATGGTTCCAATACAAACCCTGACATTTCAAAGTGTTCATATTGAAATTGGTAAGAAGCTTGCTTCCCAAACTCATGGATCCAGGTTCAGCCTCACTGTGTGGCACCTTGGGTCAAAGCCTTGTGAGTGGATTTGGTAGACAGAAACTGAAAAAATCCCATTGTGTGTGTGTGTGTGTACATGTCCCACCACAGCTTGACAATCAGTGTTGGTATTTTTATGTCCCCATAACTTGACAGTTCAGAAAAATAGACCAATAGAATGAGTACTATGCTTTGAAAAAAAGCAATGGGGTTGATTTGTTTGACTAAATTTTTTCAAGGCAGTGCCCCACATGGCCACAGTCTAAAGACTGAAACAAGTAAAAGATAAACTCTTTAAATGTGCTCTAAGCACTTACTGAATATGATGAAGCTAATAAATTTCCAAGACCTATCCAAATTCTCAATTATTTTCAAAATTAATACAGAGGAAGTATATTTCACTAACATATGGTCATACAAATGTTAATGTTACAGAAACAGTAGTCAATAGAAATTTCAATATATATATATATATATATATATTTGCAAGCACTTGGTGACCCTGTCAGTGCAGGTGCCACTTAAAAGCACCCAGTCCACTCTGATGAGTGGTTGATGTCAGGAAAGGCATCCAGCTGTAAAAATCCTGCCAAAACAGTCACAAAAGTCTAATGCAGGCTTCAGCCTGGCCAGCTCTTGTGAAACCATCCTGCCCATACTAGCATAAAAGACAGACATTAAATGATGTTTGACATATATATATATATATATTTATGGAAGCCACTCTAGTAGTAATTTTGGGGTTGTTTATGTTGCAATGAGGAAGTTATCTAAACTTGTGGATTACAATTCTTTTAGTAACAATTTACACAATCCTACATCATAAAATATCAGCCTGAAAACTTAAAACAATGTAGAAAATTATTCTTATAGGCACAGGCATGGCTATTTGTAAGAAGTTTGCTTCCTAGCTACATGGTCTGGGGTTCAGTCCTACTGAGTGGCACCTTGAGCAAGTGTCTACACTAGAGCCCCCGGCCAACCAAGACCTTGTGAGCAGATTTGGTGGACAGAAACTGAAAGAAGCCAGTTGTATGTGTGTGTGTGACTGTCACCACCACTACTTGACAACTGGTATTAGTTTGTTTACATCCTTATAACTTAGCAATTTAGTATGATAGAATAAGTAAAAGACTTTAAAAAGATAAAGTGTTAGGGTTGATTTGTTCAACTAAAACTCTTCAAGGTGGTTCCAATGACTAACAAGTAAAAGAAATATAAGAAAAAGATATAACTATATAGCTACTAATTAAAGTGCAAAATTTCTTGTAAATCTACACCAGTGCTCCACAACTGGTGTGCCATTAGACGATACTAGGGGTGTAACCTGAATATAATATTTTTCCCCTATACTTTTAGTTATATTTTTAGTTCAAGCTTCCTCTTTAGAAGTAATCTAATTAAAGCCGTCCATAAAAATTTCGAGTTAACTTACTTCCAAATACCAGCTTAATTTGACAGTTATTTTGCTAAATTCTTCAATATTTTCCAAATTATTTGAAACAAAGGCAGTGTATTTTAACAGAAATATGCTGCCAAATGGATTATAACTTTTAATTCCATAAAGAAATACCAGCTATTTCAATGAAGTTGACTAACAAAACATCCTACCAAAAATCTGGAAATGTTTAGCCAGACCGCTTGATATAACCCAACTAACATCTATGGTTAAAGCACCACAAGACATTATAATTTAACCTGCTAGTTTTTATCTATGCCCTGCTACACCAATAGATGTTCATTTACCCATGAAAAATCAATCTTCTACATTTTCTCAAGGTGTCAAAATTATGCCAAGCAAAATTATATAAGTGACTTCAGAATGGAGCAACCAGGATAAAGATTAGGGTGAGTATCTAAGAAAGCATAATCTTGTTCTTCAATAAAGTTTAGAAGGATTCAAAGAATTAAACTGAAAGAAAGGAAACTTGAATGCTGCATGCTACAGCAAAAGCAGCTCATCAAGTAAAGACAATAACACACAATAAAAACTGACGCAAGATAGAAAGGATGTTTTAGTTTAATATCAAAAAACCATTCTAATGACAGTGCCATAACAAAATGTGCCTGGCTCATGAAATAACTTCTGTTATTTATATAATTTATATATATTTATATAAAGTTATATAATATATAATTATATAGTTATATAATATATAATTATATAATAACTTTGCCGTTATTCTGATTACTAAGGTAGACTGAAGATTAAAACAGAGTGGAAGAAATAGTGACAGAGAGTGAGACATGAGTTTCAAGCTGTAATTTTGGTTGCCTGAAAGCTCAGAGAGATTGAAACCCCAGTAATAACAAGATCCTCACTTTGACCCTTTAGCATTCAGATTACTTTGTCAAATCTTATGTTTATTTATTCACATTGTTTTAAATTAATCATGTGTTATCTCATAACTTCAAGATTTCAATGATGTAATTGTTAATTTTTAGAATAACATTGTGGGAATATAAACAGGCAGAATATGTTGGCCAGATATAGCTGGTTTGAATGCAAAAAGGTTAAATATCTATATGAACAAAGTCTACACCATGGATTGTGTACTATCTTCTTTTTTTCAATTCACTAAGTAATACCTGGGAATAACATATCAAAAAAGCAAGTATAACACTTGTGACCTTTTGCAAGAACATGAGACTGATGAGAGTAAATTGGTCTCAGACTGGAAACCTGACCTAAATGTTTGCAAGAATACCTTCTTGTTTAAGTATACCAGCTAAATGCATATTTACATTTACATAGTTTTTTTTACTAGTGTGGTGGAGGCGCAATGGCCCAGTGGTTAGGGCAGCGGACTCGCGGTCATAGGATCGCGGTTTCGATTCCCAGACCTGGCGTTGTGAGTGTTTATTGAGCGAAAACACCTAAAGCTCCACGAGACTCCGGCAGGGGATGGTGGTGATCCCTGCTGTACTCTTTCACCACAACTTTCTCTCACTCTTACTTCCTGTTTCTGTTGTACCTGTATTTCAAAGGGCCGGCCTTGTCACTCTCTTTGTCACGCTGAATATCCCCGAGAACTACGTTAAGGGTACACGTGTCTGTGGAGTGCTCAGCCACTTACACGTTAATTTCACGAGCAGGCTGTTCCGTTGATTCGGATCAACCGGAACCCTCGTCGTCGTAACCGACGGAGTGCTTCCATTTACTAGTGTCTATCTTTCAACTGCAGTCATGCCAGAACCTAGTTTGTTAGGGTTTTCAGCAGTATATTGACCTCGTCTTTGAATAGTACTTGTTTTGCCCATCTTCTTATAAACTAAAGCTAGACAGAGTCAATCTTTGTGCAAATACCAGCAGTTTGGTAATCTAAATGTGTGTGTGTGTGTTTGAATAACATTTCATTTCAACATCCACTTTCCCATGATTGCACGAGTCATATTTCCCACGACCCAATGCCTTTCATGTTACCAAGCAAGATAGTAGTTCCCCCATGGCCACACATGTTCTCATAAGATACTGGAAATGAATGACAGCACTTTAATAGTAACAATCATTTGCAACTATATGCAAGGTCAAGACAAGGAGAAGACTTTGGTCAGCCCAAGGCTATAATAAAAGACACTTGCCCAAAGTGCCAAGCAATAGGACTGAACCCGGAACCATGTAATTGGAAAGCAAACTTCTCATCACACATCCATGCCTGCACAGCTCAGTCAGCAGAGCATCAGACTTTTAACGGTTGATACACATGTGCACAACCATATATTTACACAAACACATATATAAATGTGTGTGTGTGTGCATTATATATAGATAGACAGATAGTGAGAATTTACAAAAAAACAAAAGACGAAGATAGGTGTGTTAACAACAAACAGCTATATTAGTTTCACGCTCGGAAAGTGAGAAAGTTTTTTTACATTTCGAGCCTATGCTCTTTGACAGAAAGGAACAGGGAGAGAAAATAAGACAGGTTTCGTGGCTAGCAATCTATCATGGCAAATAGACAGACAAACATATGTGCGTGTATGTGTATGCGTGTGTGTATATATATATATAAACATATATATATAAAATATTGTTTTTTCTTTCGAAAAAGTTTTTTTTTTTTTACACAATTGCTAGGAAGTGCTGAGGTCAAACCCGAGACGTCAGACTTGGTATAAGAAGAAACAAAAATTTAGATAATCATTCTATATTTATGATTTACATCAAGACAAGGAACATATCCCTATATTATTTAGGGTGGAAATAAGTTATAGGAGGTAAAAATGTACGTGAAAAGGATAAATAAATAAAAGTTGATATAGCAATTAAAAATAATTTTAAATTTAAGGTTAAAAAAATGAATTAAGTATTAAAAGTTGTAAGATACATCGGCAGTTGAGAAATCCTAATAATGGATGTAAAAGTTTAGAGGAGTTCCGAAGAAATGTTATAGAGCGTTATATGAATTGCATAACCCTCTATAAACATTTCTTTGGAACTTTTAAATCCATAATTAGGATTACTTACTACTACCAATGTATCTTACAACTTTTAATACTTAATTTTTTTAACCTTAAATTTAAAATATATCAACCTTTATTTATTCTTTTCACATACATTTTTACCTCCTTATAACTTATTTCTATCCTAAATAATAAATGGATATGTTCCTTGTCTTGATGTAAATTTGTTATATGTAAATCATAAATATAGAATGATTATCTAAATTTTTGTCTCTTCTTATACCAAATTATATAATATATATATATATATATAACAGAGGCTCCTGCACACTTTCCACCACCAAATATCACAAGTTTTGGTAAAAATGAAGGCTAATGTAAAGGACATTAAAACTACTGAGTTTCATTTCCATTTCTCATATTTTGAACAATGTAAAAGGAAAACCTCAGCTTTGAATAAATGAATTTCACATATATCGCTGAATGTTTTTCCTCCCATTGTCAAGTAAAACACTGAGAAAAAGAGAGATTTGTGCACACAGGAAACCTTATATATTATAAATTTTTCCCATTTCTTTATTAGTCCTTGATATTTTACTAGGAATAAGCATCCAAGGTTCATTGATGTTCTTAGACTTTTTCACTGTCTTGTGGATGAACTAACATTTAGTTGCCTTTGTTATTATCATTTTATAATCAAGAATCATGTGATGGTCATTATCACCAGATTGGATATTTATTTCAACCAGGAACTAATCCTAGTTTGTTACAAGGGTGCCATGTATGTGTGTTAAATAACATTGGCATTAATGACCATCTAGTTTTTTGTGTGGAGGGAAATTATGTATATCATGGTTATGCTTGTTGATCAGCAAAATGTGTAATGCTGGTGTGGTACAGACGAACTGAGAGATAAACCAGGTATAAGAGGAATCAATTGTAGTATACAACAATGTATTGGAACAGATGTGATGCAGATTATGAATGATAGATGGGTTAAGATATACCAAGATAACATATTTGAAAAAGAAGACTAAGGAAGATATTGGCAGCAGTTGTAAATGCTAATCTCAGACTGTTGAGCCTCATAAAAAAATTTACAAAAAAAAAAACAAACAGCAAGTTACTGTGATGGAAAGAGCACTCCAACTCATGCAAGCATAGAAAAGCAAACATAAATATTATGATGATGCTGTTTCCTAGTAAGGTAATAGAAAAATCATTAATAAAATATATCAGAGTACAGTAGAATATTTAATAATAATGATTTCCAATGGTTCAAGGCCAGAAGTTTTGACAAAGTGAGGGCAGAGTATTCCTTTGATAATAAATTTGATTCTATTCTCAGTATATCTGTCGTTCTTAAACATGCTTTAAATAACATCATTATCTACATATAAACATATATATATATTCGCACACATACACACTCCTACACCATATATTGGACTGTATGAGAACAAATTCAACACTAGTAATTAAACTATAAATCCACCTTTTGACAAACTGACAAAAGAAACAGCATAGCATTATCAATATTACTAACTTCAATAAGATGGCTAGTTGGCACAATCGTTAGCAGCAGTATTTCATCCATCTTTACATTCTGAGTTTAAATTCCGCCCCAAAATCAACTTTGACTTTCATCTTTTCAGGGTCGATAAAATAAGTACCAGTCATGCACTGGGGTCAACATAAACAACTTACTCCTTCCTCCAAATGTGTTGGCCTTGTGCCAAAATTTGAAACCAATATTACTAACTTCAATATCACTTTGGGCATATTGCACTTCAGCAAGTACATACACTGCAATGGGTGCCTCTGTAGCCTCTATCATGATGAGTGAATGAAATCTCTGTAATGAAATAAAAACCATCTTCCCCAAATCAGCAAACATGCTTAACCCTTTAGTACTCAGATTATTCTGTCAAATATAGTGCTTATATATTCACTGTTTCGAATTAACCATGCATTATCTTGTAACTTTAAGATTTCAATGTTCTTATTCACTTTTAGAATAACATTATGAGGTAGGTGCGAGAGGCCAAATCTGGCTGGTTTGAAAATAGAACAGGTAGAATATTTAGGCCAGATATGGCTAAAGGGTTAAATAAAGTAAAACAAAGTAGAAATATCTATTGTGAACACCAGTAAGTTCTACTTTCCACTGTTCTGTCTTTCATTAAATAGAACACTATATATTTTCTGAGCTCTGGCCAGTCCTGTGCTACCAGGACATTTTGAGTTGTGTGAACATACCTGCTTAATGATGGAGAAATTAATTATTTCTCTAAATACTTTATTTAAAAATTAAGGCTAAAGCAATACATGTCCATGTGTGAAGGTACCACTAAGGTGCTGCACTATCACATTATTATTTTGAACACAGCTTCACCATTCATTCAAATAGTATTACTCCTCTCCTCTCACTCAGATTTGTCATTAGATAAAACACATTATTTGATTCAGTCGGTTTAATTGAAAATTGAGCCACACCACTCCCACTTCAGCTGAATAAAAAGGAAGGAATGTCCAGCTCTAAACATTCTCCAAAAATTCTCACAAAATATTTCAAATTTGCAAAACAAACCATACCATATAAATGTAAAGATAAACACAACAGTACTTTTCATATGAATGTGCACACACACACACATACTTTGGCTGCTAAGTATTTTTACTTAGCTATAACAGGCTAATCCAAAACTAAACAACAATTACAGTTGTGCTAAGGAAGGGAGTTTAGTTTGGTGCAAGAACTCAAAAGTCCAACTAATTATCTTCTTTGCTTAAGTAAAAGCTATTTTATGTATAAATGTTTCATGTAATTACAGTCTTTTCTTTTGAAAGCTTTCTGGAACCATGATTTCAATTGGCTCTTTTCACCTACCAGTGATGCATCAAGTCACCTGCCATATATATATATCATCAACATCATCATTTCACATGTTTTCCATGCTGGCATGGGTTGGATGGTTTGACAGGCGCTAGCCAGCTGCAGGCTCCAAGTCCATTCTGGCAATGGTTTCTAAGGGTTGACGCCCTTCCTAATGCCAACCACTTTATAGTGTATATTGGGTGCATTTTAAGTGGAACTGGCATAGGAATTTTTACATGGCACAGGCACGTTTATGTGTGTATATATATATATATATATATATACACACACACACACACACACATATATATACACAAATAGTTACATATACATATATATATATATATATACACACACACACATATACATACACACATCCACATATGTATATATAGATACACACATATCATCATCATCATTGAACGTCTGTTGTCCATGCTGGCATGGATTGGATGGTCTTATCAGGAGAGGGGTTGCACCAGACTCAAAGGTCATAGGCGCTGCTCCTTATTCTAAACCCAGTAAGTAAAAAAAAGGTTTTAATAACTACATCTGGCAAACAGAGAACCAAGTTATCTCAATGAGTTGCTCCAATCCTTAGAGATACTATCAGTCAGTCACATTTATGATTCATAAACAGCTTAGAACATTAATATAGTTTTACAGTTTGCTGTATTTCAAAAGCAAAACAACTCAAATCACTACTAAAGGCTATGTTCTCTGTCTAATTTTTTGTAACCACCAAGTAGGACTTTCAATGCAATGAGTAAAAATATTTTAGAATCAAATGAGCAGCAGCCAAATTTTTTAGGCAGCTCATCAGGTATACATTTGTAAATTAAAATGATTGGCAACATTTTATGTGCACAGCACCAACACAGTGGTTGTACAATTGTGCAGCTTAAATGGAACATTGGCCATAGGACTTCCTGCTTTTATCCATGTATCACTAACTAGATAACAAACACCCTATACTAAACACACTTTGCTTAGCAATCCCTATACTAAAACATTTCCATGGCCCTGTACCCTGTTTAAAAATGAATTCCTCTACAATTCCAATGGCACAAATCCAAACTTCCTATCACTGAACATATTGAATATTCACAAGTGGATGTTTACGACAATCATCATCATGGGGCAGACACAATCTTAGGTAGATTTTTCTACAGCAAGATGCTCTTTATGTTACAAGCCCTTGCCTGTTTCCAAGGAAAGTAATATTTCAGCTGGTCATTTGGACAATAAACAGTTCACCGGCTGGACATGTTTTTGTAACAGACTTTAGACAATGACAGCATTGGTATGGATGGTGACTGTGTTTTTTATGAAAGTGCAAGCATCAAGACAAGGAGAAACCAGAAATACCTATGTATCTTGACCCATCTACCAGTTTAACTCAAAAAGAATTGGTCAGGCTGAGGCTACACTAGAGGATGTCTATCTGCAGTACCACACAGTGTGAACAAGCTCTTAACTACATGGTTCTAGACTGAATTCATTAACAACACAGCCAATAATCATAATAGAGCATTATTCTAAAAATACCTATCACCTCTCACCAAATTAAAATAACTAATGGAAGATAATATATATAGAAAATAGCAACACTAGGTTTAAATAGTGCTAGGCTGCTAAACATTCTCCTATGAAGCTCAAGGAATTGAACAGAATCCATCTCATCATCTCAATTGAATGGCATGACTCACTTGAATCTTCAAGAGCAAGCAACAAAGTAGAAGATAAAACATACTTTGACTATGAGTCAACAACACACGCACACTGATTAAACACTAAGCATACGGCAGAGTACCACAAACAGACTGCAGTACACACAGCAGCACACTGAGGGTGCTGAAACTGTGGACTTCCAAGCAAACATTCAACCAGATATTTCCAGGACAGAGATTTTGCTTAATCATAGATGATTAGAACTAATTAATTAATTAATTAATTACACAAAGCTATTAGAAGTGTTGATTAATGATAAGAGATTACATGAATTTCTAATTCTTCATTAGTCACAAGAGTTCTCTTCATTAATAGATAATTACCAAAGTCAATAGGGTACTTAGTACATAAAAAAAGCATCAGTTAAATGGTAGTTATAATCATTGTCAGTATTATCATTTTATGTCCATTTTCTATGCTGATATGAACTGGACAGCAAATACTTGCTGAAGAAGATTATGTCACTTTTAGGTTTCAAAACTTCTGGGAACCATCTGAGAACACTTGCACCACTTTATTTTATTTTTTTTAGCAGCTTCATCATAGGAAAAATAATATCACCTACGACCTTTGTAAGGCATTTGAAACTAGTGGAAGAAAAGGCATAAGAGACTCTAACCTATCAACTGCTATAATAGGAAAAAAAACAATGTGAAAATACTGAGTTATCCTCAGGTCAAAGACCTGGTCTTCATGTACCAAGGATAATGCAGTTGTAGTGGTTATATGATGGTGTTAAATCAGCAACAGATTACATAAACATTTAAATTTACCAAGAAGAAAAAATTAATTATAGGATATCCTGACATACACACACAGTTGTACAAAATATATGTCCACTCTTCCATGCTTGCATAGGTCAGACAAAGTTTATTGAAGCAGATTTTGCAATAGCCAGATGCCCTTCCTGCAACAGCTATGATGCCCTTACAAGTTTCCAAGCAAGATAATATTTTCCTATGCCCAAATATGGTTTCACAGGATCATGGAAATAAATGAAATTCATTTACAAATCATTCAATGTCAAAACAAGAGGACACAAACACACTCACACACACATATATATAAGGAGTGTCTTTCAGTTTCTGTATACCAAATCCACTCGCAAGATTATTGTTGACCTAGGGCTATAAAGACATTTGCTCAAGGTGCCACGCAGTAAGACTGACCCAAAACCATGTGGCTGGGAAGCAAACTTCTTAATACACAGCCTGCCTGCAATAACATATTCTTTTATTCTCTTTCTCGTTTCAGTCATTTGACTGCAGCCATGCTGGAGAACTGGCTTTAGTCAAGCAAATCAACCTCAGGACTTATTCTTTGTAAGCCTAGTACCTTTTCTATTGGTCCCTTATGCAGAAGCGCTAAGTTACGGGGACATAAACACACTAGTATCGGTTGTCAAGCAATGGTGGAGGATAAACACAAACACACACACATATACACAACAGGTTTCTTTCAGTTTCTATCTACCAAATCCACTCACAAGGCTTTGGTTGGCCCGAGGCTATAGCAGAAGACACTTGCCCAAGATACCACACAGTGGGACTGGACCTGGAACCATGTGGTTAGTAATCAAGCTACTTACCACACAGCCACTCCTGTGCCTATATATATATATATATATATATATATCTTTTACCTATTTCAGTCATTGAGGTACCACCTTGAAGGATTTAGTCAAATAAATCAACATTAGTACTTATTTTTTTAAAGCTTGGCACTTATTCTATCAATCTCGTTTGCCAAACAAATCAACACTGGTTGTCAAGCAGTGGTGGGGACAAACAACACAGACACACACACATCATTTTATGTCTGGTTTCCATGCTGGCATGGTTGGACAGTTTGACAAAAGCTGACCAGCTGAAGGGCTGTTCAGGCTCCATGTCTGTTTTGGCATGGTTTTTACAGCTAGATGCTTTTCCTAATGCCAACCACTTTACAGAGTGTACAGAGTACTTTTACACAACACGGCACCAACACTTATGAGCCCAGATTAGGGATGCTCAGCTAAAGAGGGTTACAAGGGACAAGCCTGTATGCAAGGGCAACAATGTTTTTACAAAGTTTGGCTTGTCTTTTCAAGCACAGCAAACCACCAGATGTCTCAATACTACATGTGTGTGTGTGTGTGTGTGTGTGCATGGCTATGTGGTAAGAAGCTTGCTTCCCAACTACATGGTTCCAGGTTCAGTCCCACTGGATGGCACCTTGGGTAAGTTTCTTCTATTATAGCTTCGGGCCGACCAAAAGCAAGCCTTGTGAATGGATTTGGTAGATGGAAACTGGAAGAAGCCTGTCATATATATATATATATATATATATATATATATACACACACCAAATCCACTCGCATGTATGTGTGTGTCTGTTTGCCCCCCACCATCACTTGACAACTGATGTTGGTGTGTTTAAGTCCCTGTCAGCAGTTTGGCAAAAGAGACCAATAGAATAAGCACTAGGCTTACAAAGAAGAAGTCCTAGGGTTGATTTGTTCAACTGAAGGTGGTACTCCAGCATGACCACAGTCAAATGACTGAAATAAATAAAAGAACATATATATATATATATATATATATACATACGCAAACACACACAAGAGGCTTTTTACAGTTTTCATCAAACACATCCAATCATTCTTAACCATACAGCCATGCCTGTGCATATACATATATAGACATAGAAATATGTGTGATGGTGCATGAGCCAGTGATTTGGGTGTTAAAGTCATGATCAGAAGATCACAAATTCAATTTCTGGATCAAACAGCACATCATTACATTGGTGAGCACTTCTTCACATTGCTTTAGTTTACTCAGCTGAAAATGAGTACTATTTGAGTGTAGGTGCAAACCTCCCTCCCTCCAACAACCACCTCCTGAATGTTCCTCTTAGTCAAGGATGCAAGAGCTAAGATGTCGATATCTGCTGACTTCATAGGCACTCAAAATAAAATTAGCAAAAAGCATGGTACAGGTTACCAAATCATATATATAGCAGTAGTAGTAGTAGACTATTGTCACACAACCATTTCCTTCCAACCTTTGGTCTGATTAAGACTACTACTACTACTACTATTACTACTAATACTACAGTTATGTCAACTCTGACACACATACTACTTAATTTTCTCGAATGTCCACCAGGCTGTACATTGTTCATTTGTATGGCAGGCTGCTGCTGCAGAAGTAAACCCTGCAGCAATTTATGAATGACTGAGATCTCACAGCTGTTCAATAGCAGACATAGTAATTATATTAGCATAAAGTCAATCCTGATTCAGCAGACCTATGATCAAAAACAAAAAGAAAACTGGTTATTACTATACAGTCTTTTACCTAGAAATCAAGGACTATGATCTCCAATGTGTCCCTTCTTTCTAAGATCGGTGTGATTTGAGGGAGAACTGACAGCTATTTCTAGTAGATCAAGCTACTACACAGAAGCTCCCTCTTCATACAGTATCAATAGACACATTGCACTTGTTCACAATTTGGGAACTCAATAACATTCTGCCTTGCTTCTTAAGAATTAAGGAAACAATACAAAGAAAAGTCCAATATATTTCTGAATGCAGACTTGAGAAAAATACAGCAACACACACACACACATATATAGCAACATATGAAAAAGTAAAATAGCTAGAGAATCTCTCTTGGTTAAAAGAATTTCAAAAGGTGGGAGGTGAAGAGCGAGAAAAAATAACAGAAATTAGAATCAAAGCAAAACATTCCCAACCACATGGTTCCAGGTTCAGTCCCACTGTGTGGCACCTTGGGCAAGTGTCTTTGACAATAGCTTCAGACTAACCAAAACCTTGTGGGTGGATTTGGTAGACGGAAACGGAAAGAAGCCTGTTGTGTATTGTGTATGTGTGTATGTATGAATGTGTGTGTATCAGTGTTTTTGTCACACCACCCCACCTCACCATCACTTGACAAATGATGCTGGTGTGTTTATGTCCCAATAACTTAGTGGTTCACTAAAAGAGACTGATAGAATACTAAGCTTACAAAAAATAAGTTCTGGGGTCGATTTGCTTGACTAAAAGAACCCTTTAAGGTGGTGCTCCAGAATGGCCACAGTCAAATGACTGAAACAAGTAAAAGAGTAGACAAGAGTGCCAGTACCACATTAAAAGTACCTGGCATACATTGTAAAGTGGTTGGAGTTAGGAAGGGCATCCAACTGTAGAAACCAAGCCAAATTAGACTGGTACCCAGTGCAGCTCTCCAGCTCTGGTCAAACCATCCAACCCATACCAGCATGGAAAACAGATGTTAAATGATGATGATGATGAAAATCAGACTTTCCGAATTGCTTCAGTGTAAAGCAGGTTGTTTTTAGCCACTATACTGATAAAGAATGCCTTGTTTAACTTCATTTCCATTCTATTGTGAGCATGGATGGGGAATTATTTAAGGCAAGATCTTATACCAGGATGCTTTTCCTGTCACCAACACCTACCTATTGTTCAGGAAATAGTCATATCAACAAGGAATGTTAACCTCAGCACCACTATTTCACTCAAGCAGTGGCAAGTGTGGAGTATGTATACTGAAACACTCACACACAATGGGTTTTCTGCAGTCTCTTTCTCTATCAACATCAAATTCCATTATGGTTGGCCCAAAGCTACAGTGAAATTGAAATTGGTCATACATAACAGAAATGCCTTAGGAATTCCATAAATTTTAAAGCATACACCAGAATAACATTTATGTTACCAAACAAAAGCAACTGTAAGGCATATGTTCAATCTGTTAATAATCCAGCAGAAACATAAAATATTGTCTAAACGGGCAAAGTTCACACCTACTCATGGTAGTATGAAATACTCTGGACAGAGAGACACCAGCTGGACACATCTACCTGACAGCATAATAAGAGGTTACTGTATACAATAGGGTTATCAACTAGAATGTCACACACATTTTGGTGGTCTATCCTATTGTGGTCAAACCTACCTACCATTCATACAAACAGTTCAAATATCTTTCCCATCTTGATCGACATTCACTCACTCCTCTCCTCTCCCATACCCTCAACACTAACATCATACACCTACACCTTTCACTCACACATCCTTATGATGGGGCCAGGAAGGGCATCTAACCAGACATCAACTCATTAGTGAAATGTATGAGCAAAGCGCAGTCATCTGGACAAGTGAAGGAGAGTAGTAACCATGATGACCAGTCCAACCACATGCTGGTGTAGAAACATAGTGATGATGCTCCAGTAATGTTCCAGCTGGGAGACTATCTCTGTCAAAATTAACATTCTAATATAGAAAAATCCTAAAATATACTTACGTTACCATGTGTGTGTGTATCACAACCATTTAACATCCGTTTTCCAAGCTAACGTAGGTTGGACTACATATATATATATATATATACATATATATATTATATATATATATATATATATATATATATATATATATACAGGGGGCAGTGAATAAAATGTCGTCTTAAATTACACAAAAATTAAAATAACACTGACATTTCATTTTAACAAGATATATTTACCAAAATTGCATAAAAATATCTTGAAATACTAATGAGTAAATTTATTCAATAAAATCGCCATTGGCTTCAACCACAGCCTACAGACAACTTCGGAATCTACTGCAACTCTTCTGGACAGTCACCTTGTTTAAGTTGGTGAATGCTGCCATAAACCTTGCCTTCAGTTCATCTTTGGTGTTACAAGTTTTGTTGGACTCTCACTCAACTGCACCCCACACATAATAATCAAGGGAGTTGCAGTCTGAAGAGTTAGGTGGCCAGATGTTAGGGGTGATGTGGTCGCAGAAATTGTCTGACAGCCATGGCTGGCTTCTCCTGCTTGTGTGGCACAATGCAGAACCCTGTTGCTCCTGTCTGGCACAAATCTGAACTGCATCTCATCTATGCTCTCTTCCTAATTAACAAACTTATGACCCTTTCTGTGACTTCCATCACCTGGTCCAGCAATCTGATGCCTCTGTAATTACTCCTAAGGCATCACCTTTGCCTATGTGGCATTTGACTATAATGCTGCTACACCAATCATTGGGTATGATTCCCTCATGGACAACCTGATACAGGTGACTAGGCTATATCCTACTCCACCAGATACTTCAAACATCTCAGCTATGATTCCTCATGGGCCGGGGATTTCCCTGTCTTCATGTCCTTAATTGCTTTATCTACTAAGCTACTGTTGATTTAAATAGCTGGCCCCCAATCAGGTCAATATTTGGCAGACTCTCCTGCTCCCATTCATTTTCCATGTTTAGTAACCTTTCATAATGGCATTTCCAAGTCTCTTTCTTTGCAGAATCATTAAATGCAAGTGTACCATCATCCATGCAGACACATTTCTCTATGACATCACAATTTTCTTTCACAGTCTTGTGATCTGAAACACTTCAAGTCTCTGGTCCTCACGTCGCAGAACATAGCAAACTTCTTTTCTGCTTCTTTCCTGGCTAGATATAACAATCTCCTAGCTTCCCTTCTGGTTATCTGATATAGTTCCCTGCTATCCCCACATTACCAGTCCTTCCGTCTACAACATCGTTCCACCACATCACCCTAGGTCTAGATGGGACTTTGTACCAGCCACATATTTGATTTGTGGCTCTTAGCAAGCTGTCCTGCAGGAATTCCCAGTTGCCTCTATGTTACAAGTCTAGTTCCTCCTCTCATCAAATTTCTCAATTAGGGTGTCCCTAAATCTCTGATCATATAAAGGGTCTTTAAGCTTCCAAATCCTTCTTTTCCAGATTTTTGGCACCCTTCTGGCTAGTCTATACTGAGGGGTACATTCTTCATGTATCTCACTGTTTGGTGAAAATGAAATCAATCTGGCCAGCGTGGTCACCTGATTGGTAGGTTATCAGGTGGGTGACTGGCTGGCTTCCTGAAGCTGTTGTTGCAGATCATCAGGTTATTCACATAAAAAAATTCCATTAGTCTTGTCCCTCTTCATTTGGGGAACCAATTCCATGGCCCTCATGTACACCATGGAAGATAACAGGCTACTTCCCAACATACCCACTGAAATCCTTAGTCACAAAGATTATCATCATTTGTCTTTGAGGTAGCCTGCAGAAGAGTATCATAAAAGCAGTTCTTTTGTTCATTCGGTAGACCTGCTTGGAGGGGGGGTGCATAGGCAGAGATAATTGTCGCTGTACTATTCTGAAAAACTAGCCTGAGCTTAAGTACTCTATCATACACCCTGACTACCTCTATGACCTTATCCACCTATTTCTCTGCAAGAAGTATACCCACACCACCTACCTTGTCACTGTTACCTTCCCAGAAGATTTTATACCTATGTGTCTTGCCTGTGAGGAACCTGGCTGAAGCTCCCCTTTATCTTACCTCTTGAATGCAATATGCATCAACACACCTCCAGTCAAGAATCTCTATCTCACCAGACCTACCTTTCAAAGTGCATACATTGACAGTGCCAACACTGAGAACTGGGAAAGGGGTGTGGGAGGGAAGATAGGAAGGAGAGATGGTATTCAGCACCTGAAAAGAAGGTCTCAATGAGCGTTTGTTAACAGACATATCACATCAGTTGTTCTCGTTTTAATCTATCATTCAAACATGTTAAAATTGTTGCCCCTTTTGGGAGTGAGTCTAATACAAGCATTGTGAATATAAACATTGCTGCAAACATAAATGGGTCAATGTTTAAACAACTAGTGGTTAACCCATTCTATGTAGAGAGAAAGGAGTAGATGCTTCGTTAGTTTACGAAGTAATGCATCTCCTGTTGGTACTTGCAGTAACCCGAACAAAATTTATTAAGATGATATCTAGACAGCAAATGGCTAATATACTTTGCTTTTACCTGAAGAATAATATAGAAGTTTATAGAATAGTGTAAAAATAAGTTAGTTATTCATCGTGTGCGTAGATATGTGCATGTGTAATGTACGAAGGGGTGCTAAAAAGGTCCTGGCTTTGGGTAAAAGAAAATACAGGATCAGTTAATTATGATTTTATTCAACACGTTTTCCTCTCAGATTCACACACTCATTGCAGCGATCTTTCAGTTTTTCTAAGCCCTGTAGAAGAACTCGAAAGGTTGGACCTCCAACCAAGCTTTTCGTGACACCCTTAAAGCAAGGAACTTTTCAGCACCCCCTCGTCTATGTATGTGTGTGTGTATACACATAATGATTAAAGAGTAGCGTCTAGAGCGGTGGTGGTGCAGAGGTATATCACATATATAAAAAACGGGGGATGCTAACCATTATAAGGCACACAAGGAACGTTTAGATTAAATCTGCAAGCAATGCAGGAAATGACGATAGTAACACACCTTATGTATTGTATAATAGGTGTTAAGTAATGTAGTATGGCGTGATGAAGTGGTAAAAACGGATACTCAAAAACAGTGTGCCCAACATGAGAAAATAACACACGAAATTAATAACAACTAAAATATATATGGGAAACATCCCCTTCTCATAGTAACTGAGATGCTTGATGTTCCGATTAAGTACCTAGTTCAGAAAATAATAGCTTTCTCAGAAGACCGATTACACCTACGTGACTTTGACGGGGGGAAAAAAAAAACAATAGCAAAAAATGTATGTTTATCAAAATGATAAACCCTTATATGAAATACTTACTTTCAAGCCGAGGCAGTGTCAAGGGGGAACGAGGAAACCAACACACGTGAATTTATTATAGAATTAAGGCAATCTTCTTTCTTCTCTCTATTACCTACAAAAATATATAAGGAAGATTCGTCAATTACGAAGCGTTTTAATAAGGAAAAAAAAATCTGTATAGAGATAAGAAATGGTTTTAATTTTAAATTCAAAAACATGCCACGGAATGGACGATTGATTAAGAAGTTTGCTTTACATACATTCGTTTTATTATACACACGTGGGAATTAAAAACACTACGCATGTGTGTGTATATACACGAACGAGCGTGTATATCCATTTTTAAAATGCAACTAAACGCAATTTCAATTATAGATAAACAATTGCTTGATTAAGTTTTAATATCACGTGTTTCTCTGCATACATAGAACAATATTTTAACAAACACAAATATATAACAGAAACACGTTATCTGTATGTTAAATGTCGCTTGTATTATTAATTTCTCGTTACATAATTGTATCTATATGGGGTAAGGGAGATTCTATAAATTCATATATATATATAGTACCACACGTTTGTAAGGTACCAATGCACATACACACACAAAGCTCACAAGTACATTGTAGTTCGTCTAATAGAAGCACTCTCATGATCACGACTAACGAAAAGTAGAGTTATACATATGTATATGTACTTCTTAACAAAATAACAATGTAACTAAACCGACCGGTGTTCGTTCTACGGTGCCGTATGTAAATTCTTTACCAGTCGAATTTGGTGGGATTTCGTCACAAAAATAAGGTTAAATAACCACCACGGGGTAGGTAACAGAAAATTGAGTAATCGTAAGTTTGTGAGGCTTCTTTTTTTTTTTTTTTTTTAATTATTTCTCCTTTGATTAAAAAAAAGAAAAAAACTTACTGTCAACAACACAATAATTACATACGTGAGAAACAAAGAAAAACTTTAACAGTATCATCACATACTGTTAAAGGATGAAAATCAAATACGGGCTTTAAAGTTCTTGTATGGTGGTGGTGGTGCTGGAAGTGTGGGGAAGAGAAAGGAAACAGCATAAGTTATTGATAACAATTACAAGTTTCTCTACTAGAAAGAGGGCACCGTGAGGAAGATCCGTCAAGTAAACTTCCCAGGACAAGATGCGAGGGTGCGGACAATGTGTAAATATATAGACATGTATGTATAGATGTTCGCGAGCGTCTGATTTAGGGAAAAGAGAGAGAGAGAGATTTTTAAAGACAAAAACTACGGTTGATTAACAAATATTAATAATGGCCTCTCTACATATGCAGATCCGGATTGCAAATTGTTATTTCTAATTTGATTGTAATGGTGTTTTGTTCTATGTAGTTTACACATAAAATTAAGCAAATTTGTCATTAGAATTAGAAAAAATAATTACTTCTACCGATAACAAAAAAAAAAAAAACACAGCAAAATTTTAGTTTCCGGTGTAATTACATTGTTGGTGTGTGGTACCCTTAATTAGAGGTGAATTGAGGGAAACACCTTTATGTGTTTACCGACACCCTAAAATGGCTATATGCACATCAACAATACACAAAAACCTAACACACCCATAAATGTATATGCACGAATACACAATACGGCAAAATGATTGACAGATAATTGCATACACACATATATGTAACGTAACGAGTTGTCTCGAAGACGTTTAAAAGTCCAGGTGTAAGGGCAATTTTGATAAAAATATATAAATTTAACACAAAATAAAGAAGAATACCCACTCCACCTGGACGGGGATTTATTACCCTTCAAATCTGCAGTAGCAGTGCCCACAATGAAGGGTAGTCAACAAGGCTGTCTACTTAGACAAGAAAATCACGAAAAATACTCCAAGGTGTATATACAATTAAATGTATTATGCAAATAGATGCGTGTGTGTAACATGAGGTAAAACTACCCGTCATCATCTACCCGCAAACACAAACGTAGAAGAGTAAGCAAACGATGTTACAATCAGGAAGCAAAGTAAGGTGTCCTTTCTATGTTTGGGGTTCGGTTACGTATGAGGGTAGTGATATTGTTAGCGATATAAGAGTAGAAAGAAAAAAAAAGGTCGGGAAAAACGGAGACGATGATGATGAAATGTTTAAAGCAGGATGTTAATGCTATTTACTGACCACCAACAGCAACGGATTAAAGCTACCTAAGCAACGTAAGATAGCAAAATCGTGTTGTGTCTGTATAAAAAGAGAACGAGTATGTACATTTCTTTTTTATGAGTGTAGAGTTCATGTGTATATATACATGAAACTGAGTTGCCTTCGTAATGGATGTATAATGAAGAAAATATAAACGAAAAATCTTGCATGTATATGTCTATATCTTTATATATATACACATGTATACGTGAAGATTTTTCTCGGTGGTGTATATATTTTATGTGTATGTACGAATTTATGGAGTGGTGGCGAAGACGATATTGATCTATATATGTTCCTCCTACTACTCCGCCAGCGTACCAAAGAGAAAGGCAGATAGAGAAATACAGAGAAAGAGAGGGTAACGGAAAATAAGAAATCGATAGGAAGAAAAACCACAAGAGAAGAGCAAGAGAGGGCGGTGGAAAGGAAGGGAACCAAATTGGATCCTGTACAATATGGCTACAGTAAAATAGCTGGTCTTCAAAACATACCTTGGTTTGATGTATTGTATAAAAGTGGTGATGGTGTAGTGCTGTGGCAGAAGTACTACTGCGACAAGGGCAGACAGGTCCTCCCTAAGATGATCCGATAAAACAGAGAAATAGTAAATTATGTATATGTATATAAATACATATATATATATATACATACACATCATATATATGAGTATATATATATATATGTGTGTGTGTATATATATTTATATATATATATATATTCAGCTAAAATGTGTAGATTTACATGTATGTATAATTCATTTACAGCGTGGGATATACATTGCAGCACGTAAAAAAAAATTAAAAAAACATTATATGCACACATGTATATACATACATTATATATATATACTAACGTAACATACACACACGTGTGTATATAAATATATGATTGTGAGGATAAGTACATCGCTGTAGTTTTTGATTATATATATATATATAAAATCGCAGATCACTGGTGTTTTAAACATATCACTTTATATTATATATAACTAAATGTTAATATCACTATACATACATACATATATATATGTATGTATATATAGTGTATTCTCAAAGAATGCAAGCCATTTGCCTCGCCCGATTATTGCCTGTTTGCCATTAATAATAGTATATGTATTCTATGTATATACAAAGTGGGTTATATATATATATATATATATATATATTTATATACACACACATATATATATATAATCGACTAAGTTGCGCAGCACTCAGCGTTATGTGTATAACTATCATTTATACATACACACATATATATATTCGAAGGCTAATATTTAATCTGGATAGTTTTGGCTTCATGTTAGATATATATGTATATAGTATCAAGCCGAAGATACATATATACACATATGTATTGTAGATACATTTTTTGGCATTTTGTGCGTTTCACTCCTTTCAGTGCTTGGTTTGGGGGGGTCTAAACGAGTTGACAAGATCGAATGCCGGTTTATCTACATCTACAACAGCCAGGCTTGAGACTAGTAGTTTTAATAGGATGTTTGAACGCCACATTTGCCCTGCGACGACTCCATTAGCTTGTATCTTCCTCTCCCTCTCTCTCTCTATTAGACATTATTACTAATACTACATACGCCATGTCAGGGTGTAGATTTAGTGATATAGATATATACATATATTATCTGAATAAATCGTCTCGGTGTATATATATATATCTCGTTGTGTTGATGATGATGCTATTAAAATGGTTATAATAAGCATTACCCTTTCTACAAATAAATCTTATCCTCAAAAGGTTGGATATTACTTCGTAAGCTACACACAGCATAAGTCGAGCCTACACTTTCCGAACTCGTGACGTCACTATAGAGAGAACCGACAGTAGTCTCGAAACGCAAAGCCAAATACACTTTTAGCTTCGTTCATTTTTTAATCCTTTCAGTCATTTATCTTTTCTTAAATTTATTTTATTCTTTATACAAAATAAAAAATATTTATATATACTTTATTATAAATTTTAAAACAAATTAGCCATTCTTATTTTACACTGAATTGGTTTCATATCCGATTTGTCCTGTAATTTCTCTCCAGTCATTTATAGCCTCTACGAAAAGTGCTGATGAAAATGGAACTGATGTTGTATTAGAAAATAATATGAAATAATTTTTTTTTAATATTTCAATGAATTTGAATATTTTGTTATAACATAGACTTATGAAGTAAATAAATACAATATAAAAAGTTTTATAAAAAAAAACATTATATCGCGACCGCGCAAAAGCATGTTTGCCCTTATATGGTACGAGACTAACTCCATTGTTTGATCCTCAGCTGGAGTCTATTCAACCATTAATTGTCTCTTCCGACGCACATACAGTTATGCAATTTTTTTTTTCGTCAACTCTATGCTGCCTGTTTACATACTTAATACGTTTGTGAAAATATGAATACCAACATACATCTTGATGGAATACGAATTAAGCTTTTTTTTTATATTTTATTTTAGAACAGAAATTTAAGGCCTAACAGCATTTAGATCTGCCCCGTTTATATTCAGTTTTCAGTTATCTTTTCGAGTTCATTAAAGTATTTAGTAATGTACGAAAATCAGTTTAATTGGCTCTACGTCTCTCCTATAAGCAGCCTCCTAATTTGTGTCGTTCCTGATTGAAGAAATGTGTTTTAATAAATGGCCTTATGAATGACATGCAAAGCTAAGTAGTAAGTGAACCATTGAGGAAGGAGCTTGTGTGATATTAATAATTTCTGATTTAACCTCTATTTTGAGAGCAAGAGGGCTTAGTCTGTACCAGTCGTAGGCAAACTGCATCCTGCGAGAGTTTCTGAATGACATGCCTAACAAAAAATTGCCTTGGATATTTTTTTTTTTTTTTGTGCAGCCTGCCTGATGAACCATATTTCATGTCAGTGTCCCCAAAATAGGTTGCCCATGCTTGGTCAATGCCATTGAACCCTGTATTTGACTGGTACTTGATTAATCTCAAAAAGATGAAAGACAGGAAGTGAACATAGGATGTAAAGACACAGAAGAAATAACATGAACCATTTTTCTTGGCAGTCTAATGATTCTACCATATTGCCAACTTTCCTGCTTGACTCTATAGATTATAAATTGCCAAGATCTTTAAAAGAAATGTTTACCAGGACTGGTTCTGAAATGGTAGTATACACAAGCATTCTAAGCCATTTCCCAAAACAGGACATGATAAAAATTAGCAAAGCTTATATATATATATATATATCAGATAATATTGTTTTTCTCTCTGTCTCATAACATCACCTACTCCTTGACAGTAGCACCCACTTGGGGCATTGTGCAATCTCCATGTGGAACTAGATGATTAGAAGATTGTGATTTTTCTTAAAAATAAAATACATAAACATAGGCATAACACCCATGCACATTTTCAAGAAATTTTGAGATTCAAATATGAATAGGATATTGTGTTATCAGTGAGTAGAAACATGACATGATGTGTCCAGGTCTAATATATAGTTTTGCTATATAAGTCTTTGCCTCCTTTAGTAATTTCTATAGCAAATACTAGTTGATGTAAGTATGAAAAAAAAGAAGCATACTTGGTTAATAAACTACCACAAAAATTAGCTTCTATTTCATCACCATCATTGTTTAATGTTCACTTTCCATGCTGGCATGGATTGGATGGTTTGACTGAGAACTGGCAAGCCAGGAGGCTGCACCAGGCTCCAATCTGATCTGTAAAGGTTTCTACAGCTGGATGCCCTTCCTAACAGCAACCACTCAAAGAGTGTAGTGGGTGCTTTATACATGCCAGTCAGGCAGCATAGGCATCGACCACACTTGAATGGTGCTTTTTACGTGTCACCAGCACGGGTGCCAGTCAGCCAGCACTGGCATCAGCCATGACTACGGTTTCACTTGACTAAACAGGTCTTCTCAAGCACAGCATATTGCCCAACGATTGAAAAGTACTTTTAAACAAGCCAGTTATGCAACACTGGCATTGACCACAGCTATGATCTCACTTGATTTGTCAGGTCTTCTCAAGCACAGCATATCTCCAAAGGTTTCAGTCACTTGTCATTACCTCTGTGAGGCCCAACGTTCAAAGGTTGAGCTTCACCACTTCATCCCATGTCTTCCTGGGTCTACCACTTACACAGGTTCCCTCCACTGTTAGTGTGTGACACTTCTTAACACAGCTGTCCTCATCCATATGCAACACATGACCATACCAGCACAGTTGTCTCTCTTGTGCACCACATCTGATTCTTCTTCTGTCCAACTTTTCTCTCAGGGTACTTACACTCTGTTGAGTATGCACACTGACATTACACATCCAGTGAAGCATACTAGCTTCATTTCTTTCAAGCCTACACATGTCCTCAGCAGTCACAGCCCATGTTTCACTGCTGTGTAGCATGGGCTGTTTCCAGACATGCATCATACAGTCTACCTTTTACTCTGAGGATGCACACAACAGCCAAGCACCGCATCACTGGAACTGTGAAGTGAACAGTTCTATACAAGGATTTTTGTATTTTTTCATAAACTAGGGGATGGTTACAGACATTAAGGATTGTATGATGTACAAGTATAAAAAGAAAGAATTAAAGAAAAAAGGACTCATTATATTGAATGCTATCAAAAATATCAAGTGGAAATAGTGGGTTCTGCAATTCCTATACACAAGCCACCACTACTCACCAATCACTCATCCATCCCTAGTTTCTGCATTGACCACCAGATAGGGATTAGGGGACCCTGTCAAAGGCTTTCTCCATGTCAATGAAAGCCAAGTACAGAGGTTTATTTTTGACTAGGAATTTCTCCTGCAGCTATCTTACTAGAAATATAGCATCAGTGGTGCTTCTCCCTGGCACAAGCCTAAACTGCATCTTGTCTAAACTAACTCTCTCCCTAAATTAGTTGAACTATGACCCTCTGTGTGACTTTCATCACCTGTTCCAACAATTTGATACCTCTGTAATCCTATCTAACATGTCACCTTTACCTTTGTGGCAGTTGATTATGATGCTGCTACACCAGCCATGGGTATGATTCTTTTATGTGTCACCTAGTTGACTAGACTATAGCCTGTACCACCAGATATTTTAAGCATTTCAGCAGTGATTCCTGATGGGTCAGAGGCTTTCCTTGTCTTCATACCCTTAATTGCTTTATCTACCAAGGTACAGTCAATTCCAGTAGTTGGTCCCTCTGTTGGTTGACATTTGGCAGACACTTTTTCTCCTATTCATTCTCTTCATTTAGCAACCTTTCATAGTGGTGTCTCCAAGTCTCTCTGTTTGCAACATCATTAAATGCAAGTGAGCCATCGTCCATAATTTTCTCTCACACATTTTCTTGCAATACGAAACACCTCAAGTCTCTAGTCCTCATGACAAAGTACAATGGCAAATTTTTCTTATCTGCTTCCCCTCTGGCTAAGTAAACCTGTCTCCTAGCTTCCCTTCTGATGATCTGATACAGTTCCCTGCTACCACCACATTTCTAGTCCTTCCATGCTTGTTTCTTTCCCCTAATGGCCCAGTCAACTACATCGTTTCACCAGCATGTTATCTTAGGTCAAGAGGGGATTTTGCACCAGCCATAGATCTGGTCAGTAGCCCTCAACAGGTTGTCCTGTAGGAACCTACAGTTATCCTCCACATTATGTGATGCTATATCCTCCTCTTTTTTGTCAAAATCTTCAAGTAATATGTCTCTAAATCTCTGTCCATTCAGAAGATCCTTAAGCTTCTGGGTAGCCACTTAGCTTTGATCCTGAAGTTGTTAACTACTAACCTATGTTGTGGGGTGCTTTTTCCCCATTACCACATCAATCCCATCTACCACGTGGTTGATCACAATCACCCGCAGCCTTAGCGTTGTGCCTTGCACCACTATATCCACGTCACTGCTACCCTTGCATTCGATTCTGCTGCTGTCGACTACCAGAATGCTACTCATCCCCTTCCATTTCTTTGTCACCCTCGGGGTCATGAGAGTCGTCGTGCGGCCCATGTACATGAAGGCCTTGAACATATTTTCCTGACCATGACCTCAACTACAGGCAGTGACTTCACCAATGCCTCTACTCATTTGCAGGGTAAGTCTGAGAGGCAACAACTTCCCCATGACCTTTTCTTAGCTACAATTTCAAGCAATATGCCCAGTCTGTTTGCACCAGTAGCAAACCAGTCCAGGCTCCATGCAGTCCCTCGCCATGTGTGGTCCTTGGCACTTAAAATACCAGCCATCATGCAGCATTGGGGGCTTCTGCAGCTGCCATCACAACTGCCTTCCACCTGGTATTTTATGTCAACACATGGACTTCAGTGATGTGTTCACTCATTGCCATTTTGTTGCCACCTGGCAACTGTTGTAGTCGCACTGCCACATCATCGGGAAAGCCATTCACAAAAGCCAGTCGCGTTACTGTCTCAAATCCCCACAACCAGCATCTGTACCTCTGCAGCATATTCGTTGACCTGTCCCCCTCTCCTTTTGATCATTCTCAGCTTAGCAAAAGCAGCTACCCTCCATCTGTGTAAGCCTCTCTCAAGTGCTGCTTGATCTTCATCCATTTCAAGATAGTGTCAGAACACTCCCCTCCAAATACAGAGCCATGAGGCTCTGTATATCTTCAATGCCTTATAGCCTGACCACAACTTTGACCTTTCAAATCCAGGCTACTACATCACCTTCACCATAGAATGGTCTGATGACATCACTGCCAATCCTTATCTTCTCTGCCATCTTATATGAAGGGGGCAATGACATCTGTATACAATTACTGAGATAGCTTGTCATGCTTGGGAAATGAAAAGAGGTTCACCTACCTTCTTCTTTTGTCTTCGCCTGTCTAGTAGTAGTCACTCCATCGATCCTGCCCTACCATGTCACCCAGTAAAAGCAGCTGCTATCTGACCAACCCAAAAGTGAATTCACAATGCCTTGGCTGCAAGAAATGGCTGACCCTGTCCTTCCCCCTCCTCCACTCTTTCCTTCTGATCAGTCCCTTGACTATTGACATGGCCCTCTTCTTCCAGCTCATCCCCACAGCATAGCAGATGAGCTACTGTCTTTTGATACAGACACAACACAGGCAACACTTTCAGGTTTTTTGGATAAAGTTTTCAGAAATAGCCCAATAGGTTTACTATTTATTCTGTGAAATATTCGCAGGTCCTGCTAGTCAGGAAGAATGTACTTAATTTTATCATTGAATTCAATTTTTTTTATCAGTGCTTCATTGTAATATTCAGCATTATCATTAAAATTTTGTACATTTAACAGATAAATCACAGAGATATCAAGCTGACCACTAAAACTTAATAACTTTAAATACAAATATACTCTATTCAGAGACACAATGGCAACACAAATACTTTTTTCCTCTTTCTACTAAGTATAAAAGTTAAGTCTTTAACCTACTTTTATACAGCTGTTGCAGTAGTCAATTCTATGATACTGTTAGCAGTTCAGTATGACTACTAAAGATCACTAATGAGAATTACACAATCTCTGAAGAATTGACAATGCAATCAGGTTATAATATTTTCCTAATATAACAAATATTTTTTCATTGTTAATGAAATGTGAATAAGAGGGTGTAATTAAATATCTTATAAAGACACTCTTATGTCTTGTTTTGCTTTATATATATACTAGCAGTATCACCCGGCATTGCTTTAGAATTGGAATTTTGAAAAGTAAAAATTTTGCATTATGTAGCTTGTTATTCTCTTTAAGTGAACATTTTTCTGGTTGAAATACACGAAAATTGGCGACAGTCAAAAAATCGTTAAAAAATAGGGATTTTCATAGAAAAAAAAGCACCTTTTTGATGTAAATAATTTTTGGTGTTAACATGGTCCGATTTGAATTTTTTCTTCTACGGAAGGAAGAGCAAGTCTTCTTCTATCATACTCTCAATTTTGGTCAACTTGCGCCGCAGGGTCTCGGAGGAGATAGTGTTAGTTGAAGACTACCAAACCTGCCATACACAGACAACTTCAGCTTTATATATATAGATAGGTGCAGGAGTGGCTGTCTGGTAAGTAGCGTGCTTACCAACCACATGGTTCCGGGTTCAGTCCCACTGCGTGGCACCTTGGGCAAGTGTCTTCTACTATAGCCTCGGGCCGACCAAAGCCTTGTGAGTGGATTTGGTAGATGGAAACTGAAAGAAGCCTGTCGTATATATATATATGTGTGTTTGTGTCTGTGTTTGTCCTCCCAACATCGCTTGATAACCGATGCTGGTGTGTTTACATCCCCATAACTTAGCGGTTCGGCAAAAAGAGACCGATAGAATAAGTACTAGGCTTACAAAGAATAAGTTCTGGGGTCAATGTGCTTGACTAAAGGCGGTGCTCCAGCATGGCTGCAGTCAAATGACTGAAACAAGTAAAAGAGAGAAAAGAGAGAGAGATAATTAGTATGTGTTCACAAAGTCCAAACGATTAATACGAAAAAACCCTCCAGGCTACATCCCGAAAATTCATTTCTTTGCCGAATTTCAACAATGCTTACGGCGATTCGTTTTTATATCTTGACTGAGTAAAGTTCACTATTCAATGCATTGGATAAGGCCTAAACAAACACATTATCGATTTTTGCACTTGCGAGATGAATTTCGGAACAGAAATAGCGCAGTTCAATTATCATTCGCCTAAACTTTAAGTGACCCATTTTTGGTGGTTCTACGATTTGTTGGCTAGGAGGCGATGTGCCGGGAAGTTAAACACACAAACACACACAGATACACAAGTTGAGTTTTATATATATCACCATAGTGATATCAGATATCACTCTAGAGCACTGTAGAAGGGAGAAGAGTACAGCATTACCACACAAAAACACACATTTTGATTGATCATTTTCATGCCAAAATACATTTTTCCATGGAAAATTATATATCGTTTGAAATTTCTGCATTTGAACTTTCTTCTTATATAGATTTGATCAAAATCTGACACTTACATATGCCAGGGTCCTTCAATACCCCTGGTATTTCCATCCATTCACAAAGTTTGTCCCTTTTTTTTTTTTTTTTTGACTGCTGAACAATAGCCCTTGTTCTTGTTCCATGCACTGGAGTGCTATACCTTAAATTGTGTTGAAAATCATTCAGTCAGGAAGAGGACATTTTTTGCTTTATTTTGATATAAAATTGATGGTGGGTAGGTCAAATATTTGTTAAGAAATATAAAAGGGAAAATTTTATCATTAATTTTTACCTTCACAATTTTCATATCAGATTGAAGAAAACTTTTTGGCAAATTCAATACTATCATTGTCAAATCTGACCACAGTATGGTGAAAAAGCACTAAGTCAATAAAGAGGATGGTGTACTGACATTACTCGTCAATGTGATGTATACCTGTGCAGCAAGAGGTCAAACAGAACACAAATCCAAGAATTCAGATATTGAGTATGAGCCAGATTTTCAAGAAATGTTTAAACTGATTATTAAATAAACATATATTTCTATGGAAAAATGCACCTATTTGAGTTATATAAGTTTTCTAGAGCCCAAAATTAGCTTGGAAACATCGTATTGAGAATGTTGTTTAATTCCTCTTACTGTTTTAACATGTGGAGAGCAATGTTTGAATTTTGCCTTGTGGATATTTTTGTACATGTAAATTTAATTTTCTTTTGAGAAATATTGGTCAAATTTCACCATTAAAAATTAATTTGTGCAATGAATATTATTTCGTAGACTATTAAAGCCAGATGTGATGGAGGTTTTTTTTTTCCAATTTTAAATACAGTTGGATAATTTGTGATAGTGTTTACAAATTTGTTTTTGTTTTTTTTCTCTCTCTCCTACTAATGAATTTGCTCTGTTACAGATGTTTTTAATGCCTTTAATTTATATTTTTAATGCTTAAAGCAAGGAATTAGTTTTTACATTTTGTTTGTTTTTTAATCTAGGTCTATAGGCAATTCTGAGAAAGATACCAGGTGGTCGTGGGATGTACTAGAAACAACAGCTAAATCTCCCTTAAATCACATACCTTTTCATTTGAAAATATTTACAAATTTATTCTATTTATTTTTCTTTACCAAAAAGGCTTCTCCCATCATTTTTAAGTGTATAGTAAAAAATTTTTTTCAATTAAATGGCCAGAGTGGGAGAAAAGGAGGTGGGTGGTGAAGAAAAGATCACAAATTTTCCAAAATTTTTTTCTGAAACAACTTCTGTCATTTCCAAGGTTGTGGTGAAAGAATTTGGAAAAATCCTCGTCAAAATAGAGAAAACCCAATTTATGTTGGTGTCCTGATTTGAAACTGCGCTGTTTATAATAATTTTTAATAATCCATTGAAACTTTATTTAAATAGTATCATATCCCAAAATCATAGGATTTATTTAGTTCTATAAACCTCCTTCTTTTGGCCTCTCTCATCATCACAATATAATCTTAGGATTTATTTAGATCTATATCTACTATAAATGCTCCAAAACTAAAATCCCATTGGCTTGTATTTTAGGATTTAGCTGGGTCTGAAAACAATGCAAAATTGATTATTTATTACTTGTAACAAAATAGGTTTTACATAAATATCTTAAAAATTGCCAAACAGGGTTTCATTTTCAAGAACCTGAAGAAAAAAAAACAAATAAAGCAGGCAACTGCTGTACCATGGACATTTTATTTATGTAATTTGAAGATCTTTATCACTTCTGTTTCAAAGATATGACATCACAAATATGGCTAATTATTCATTTAGGACAATTAGGCAAGATTTCAACCAATTCAATGACTATTCAAGTTGTCATATTTCCTAAGATATTCATCCAAATTTCACAAATGAGATATCAACGTGTTTCTTTTTTGATGCTCTCCAAGAATAGAAATTACGTTTAAATATTTTCAAAAATCCATAGTGAAACATGTGTGTGTGTATGACAAGTTTCCATGGAATTTTCATTGACCTGTGTGACTGAATTTGAAATCTGAGAAGTGAATGGCCCTGCCTACAACAAAAACCAACCAACCAGCCTCCCTCTCTGCTTGCCTACGTACGTACATACCTACCTACCTACCTGGCTTGTGTGTGTGTGGAGAGAGGGAGAACAAGTGAATTTTAGTATATAACAGTTGTGGAAATTGAAATTGAAGTAGGAAGCTTTTTCATACAACCATTCCAATTATCTGAAAATCAGAAAAATCCATTAAGTTTGTATAATGATGAACCCTTCTCCCCACCTACCACTGGAAAATGTTATAACTTTCCACCACTTTTTTGATTACCAAGTCACCCTGGACTGTATATTTACCTCCAGCATAAAAGAGGCTATGAGCTTTTGGCCAGCATGTCTGAAGGGTCATCAATATTGCTAAGACAATAGTCAGTGCAAAACTGTCAGTAATGTTCTGACCAGGAATATACTGCTCAACTAACTATTATTATTATTATTATTATTAAGGCGGCAAGCTGGCAGAATTGTTAGCATGCTGGACGAAATGCTTAGCGGTATTTTGCCCATCACTGCATTCTAAGTTCAAATTCTGCTGAGGTTGACTGTGCCTTTCATCTTTTCAGGGTCAATAAAAGAAGTACCAGTTGAACACTGGAATTGATGTACTCGACTCATTCTCATCTCCCCCAAGCTGCCCTTGTGGCAAAATTTGAAATAATGATTATAAAATAGATAACATTATTACTTTACCATAGTTTTGAGTTTTGAGTTGTTATTTAAAGTATTCTTCAAATGCATGTATTTAAAGTGAAGGTACTCAAATCATTTGTCATAAAAAAAAGAAGCTGCTCTCCTGTGACAAACATGACAGCAATCAGTATATTCACATTCAAATCTACTGGGATATTAAGAATAAATATGCAAGTCACCATTTTGAATTTCACTGTTCGCTATATTTCTAACAATTTATTATCTGTGGGTAGATATCAGCACAAATCAGTCAAGAGCTTGTTCACCAAAATTATAAAAACGACCATTGATTCTTGTAAGATTTATTGGTCCAGGTGTGCTTCTAGCTAACAAGAAATGATGCCAAATCTCTGGCTGTCCCAGAATCCTTTGTACTTATGAATCAAGTGTGGTCTGAACCCATATTCTGTGATGCAGACGACAACAGCGATTAACATAGTTACATTCATATCTGCTGGAATGTATTAATAAATATGTAAGTTATCATGTGTGTGCATATAAATATACATACATAAATGTCTACACACACACACATATATATATATGTTTGTACGTATGTATGCATGTATATTCAGTCAGCATTTCATATATCCAAAAAAGCACGCTCTTAAACATTGGAAGGTTGTTTGTTATGGCCGGTCAGAGAGTGATCACTGGTTTCCCACCTATAAATCACTTGGCTGAATAGGCAACTTGTTGGCCAGAGGTACATAACCTCTCTACAACTGGGGAGAAGTTAGGTACCTCTGGTCAATGAGCCTGATGAGTCACCTACACAGCTAAGTACTTTATAGGTGTGAAACCGATGGTTGCTCTCTGACAAGCTGTAACAAACAACCTTCTAAATGTGTGTGTGTGTGTGTGTACATACACATATATGTACACATATATATGTATCCTTGTAGGCTGATTGAAAGTCTCACAAAGAAGACAAGTCTTCATAAGTTGAAGTGAAAGCAGCCTAACTTGAAGAGCAGTAACTTCAATTAAATTATTTTTGTGGGGAAGAATTGAAGCCACAAGCTGTAGTGAAAGTAACTTATCTAGGTAAGCAGACACTCTGAATAAAACTGTCACAGGGTGAACAAGACATTTGTAGCATGTCTGTATTAGCTTTATCTAAAACATGCATTTTTGGACTTCAAGGTAAGCTCAGGCAACAGTTAGTTTACAGCTTTACTCAGTCTGTGATTGGCTGAATTAATTAGCTCCCTCGGAAAGGCATTCTCTGCTACATCTGATTGTCTCTTACATAATGTGTCTGCTTCCATGATTCTATTGAGTTCTTTGACTTCTTCGCTTCACTTCCAAAGGACTCCTGGCATGCTGCTTTGCTCTGTCACGATTTACGCTGGCCTCTCTCACACAAGAACATTTTTCTTCCTTGGATGTTGGCAGAATAGACCAAACTCAATGCCGTTATCTTCATACGATCCAGAAATACTTCTTATTTCTTTATTGCCCACAAGGTGCTAAACATAGAGGGGACAAACAAGGACAGACAAAGGGATTAAATCGATTACATTGACTCCAGTGCATAACTGGTACTTAATTTATCGACCCTGAAATGATGAAAGGCAAAGTTGACCTCAGCGGAATTTGAACTCAGGACGTAAAGGCAGACAAAATACTGCTAAGCATTTCACCCGATGTGCTAACGTTTCTGCCAGCATACTGCCTTCTATCAAGTCTCTTCTACATATACAAAGTACAACTAATGTCTTCATGCATTCATTCATTTACTGTTAACACACCAGAGACATCTCTATAAAACACTACACATCTCTACATGAACACAACTTCTTTACAGGAAATCTTCTGCAAGACATTAGCATTGTACGTAACCCCCTGCTGTGAATAAACTTTACTATTGAACAAGGTTGAGTTTTGTCTGTCTTCATATACCAATTACTATTGAATGAACACACAGACACAGTATCAACAAACTGCTATTGCTGATATCATCATTTCAACCAGACTGTGAACACTCCATTGGGCTATAGCTACACATTAGCTATGAAGATAGTGAACTCACCATACAAGTGACCCCTTCACTAGACTGGTGATGAAATCACTAAACATTTTAATCCTGACAGATAACCTGTGATATGATAAAATGCACCTAATCCTCACTGAAAGCGCTTAGTGAGAGGAAGGGCATCCAGCTTGTAAGTAAAACATGGTCAAACTCTTACGAAACTCAGTGATAAATTGAAGTTGCATATAAAGAACTATAATTCACCATGCTACTGTCGTGCACATCTGGCCATGTGTGAGAACTCCCCAGCTGTCATTAAGCCATCTCACATACCCTTTTAGGACTTCAAGCATCGAGTCTCTCACCACTGGAGATCCTCTCATCAGATAAAAAAATCTCAAATCTGCAACTATTAATATTGGTAACAATGAAATGTAGATCAGATAAGATCATAGAGAGGCTAGAGTGGATGCAAGTTAATGTGTGCTGCAACATTGTACATCAGAAAAACCAATAAACCCACTAACCAACTATTAGATCACATTCCAATCAGATGAACAGTAGGAAACACAATAGATAGACAGTTTTAACTACTAAGTGTTCCCATGGTGAATAATGTACCAACCAAGTCAACTGACCAGTGACTTTATAATAAAAGTTAGAAGGACTGAAAAACAAAAATACATTCTGGTGAAGGAATGTGTGGAAACAGAAACTGAAACAGCCTTCTACTAAATATATGTTTACAGAAGACAACAAGCAGTTCTTATATATGTTTATAGAAGACAACAAGCAGTTCTTATGAGACAACTTACTGGAAGATACAGACTAGATTTAGTTAGATGAAAATTAATGTAGTGATGGAATATTACCAAGAATAGAGGCATGGAATTTAAAGACAGGCTTAGAAAGAATGGAAGAAATAAAGTAGCAGGAATTAGTACTATGTTGCTAGAGGAAAAGCTAGATGGCTAGGTTATATTGTGATGATGAGAGAGGCCAAAAGAAGGGGGTTTGCTAGTGTTCAGTACTGGGATGGTCAAAGGCAAAAGTGTTACATATTGCAAAGCAGAGTTTCAGGATGAACCAAGGTGTTGTTGGAGAAAAATGTATTTGAAATGATAGTGGCCCTACTGACCCTTACTGACATTGGGAAGAAAAGGATTTGAAAATGTAATTAGATGTGATTGTTGAATATGGAAAGTGAGTGGGAGGAAGCAGATCTAATTGAAATACAACCAACAGATGTAGCAGCCACTGAGGTAAACAGATATATGATCAAAATGACCATTAACTCTCTTGGGACACCAGATGATTAATTGGCCCAAGTGATTCAAGCAGAAAAGATTTTGAGGCTGATCCATCGATCCAATGAAACAAACGTTGTGAATGGTTGGATCTTAAGTGTAATAGCCAATCAGAAATCGTCTTTCAATACATTTTTGCTTCTTTCACAGAAACATTTATGCTTATTATTTTATTTATTTACATGTATTGTGTTGTTTTAGGCTTTCTTATTGTGATAGATGTATTGTACTGATTATAAGCTTTCATAATATATATAGTTTTACATAATGTAGTTTCAAGGGCCTTTATCCTTTGTTTTCTACATGCATACATCAATTTCAGTTTCAACAGAAAAAAATTTTGGACTTTTTGGCTACACATACCAAAATACTGTGTTTCAAAAGGGTTAAGGATGCAAAGTTGTGGGAAAAGCAGCTGGTGTATCTGGTATTGTTACTGAGATGTTGAAAACATCTGTTAAAATAGGGCTCAGACTAGTCACCTACATAATCAACCAAGTAATACATTGAGATGTCCACCTAATGACTGATGTAGCATTATAATCATCATCTGTTACAAGGGCAAATGATAAACTCCTTTAGAAAGAAGCAGTTGCAATTGTATTGGACTAACATACCAAGTTAAGAAAATGAAATAAAATCTTATCACAATTCAATAGGAAGAAAAAGCAGTCTGGGTTTGTTCATAATGTGACAACAATGAGAAAGGTTCTTAGCTGAGAGTTAAGCCTCCCTAGCATTTGTTGATCCACCGAAAGCCTTTGACAGAGTATCACAATCTATAGCCTGGTGGTTACTAAGGAAACTAGTAACTAATGAATAGCTGGGAACAATGGTACAGAGATGCAGTCAGCAAAGTGAAGGTTTGCAATGAGATCAGTGAGGAATTTAGAGGGTAGGTAGGTGCTTATCAAGGCTTGGTTCTTAGCCTCCACCCACTCCACAACAGCAAATTTCAAGACTGGTTGCTCATGGAAATTCCTATATACTGATGTCCTACTTCTTAAAGCAGAGACCATGGAAGGTTTAGAGAAGAAATTCCAGATATGAAAAGAAAACTTGAATCGAGAGGGCTCAGAATAAACGTTAGGACAAAAGTTTTAATAGAAGAAGATAGGACTCTAATGCCATCAGTGAAATGGCCAAGCTCAGTATGTGGAAAGGGTGTAAATAAAAATTCAATACAATGTACCTGATGTGACATATGCATAAGATGTGTAGAAGATGTATAGGCATAGGAGTGGCTGTGTGGTAAGTAGCTTGCTCACGAACCACATGGTTCCTGGTTCAGTCCCACTGCATGGCACCTTGGGCAAGTGTCTTCTACTATAGCCTCGGGCTGACCAAAGCCTTGTGAGTGGATTTGGTAGTGTATATGTTTGTGTTTGTCCCCCCCTGTCCCTGGTGTGTTTATGTACCCGTAACTTTGCGGTTTGGCAAAAGAGACCAATAGAATAAGTACTAGGCTTACAAAGAATAAGTCCTGGGGTCGATTTGCTCGACTAAAGGCGGTGCTCCAGCATGGCAACAGTCACATGACTGAAACAAGTAAAAGAGAGTAAAGGGTAAGAATCAAGGGCAGGCTGACAATGAATAAAGCATTTGCTCAAAATAAATTCCTTGCCATGTTGAGAAAGTTTTATAGAAGTAGTTATAACTTTTGTTACTGAGGAGGTTTAATCAGCATTGGATGGTGGGGTGGTAGGGGTGCCTGAAAGCATATATTTGAAATTAAAAAAGGATTACAAATTTGACTGCTTTAAAAGTACTAGTTATATTTTGAGAAAGTGTTTCTGCATATGGAAACAAATTTCAACTTCTTTAGAGAACAAAATTCCATTTTTACCAAGTGTCTTTGTTTTAAGATATATCTTACGGATGCTCTGGGATGCATCACCAGTGATGTTTCTGGGATCTCAGAGGGCTTCATGTTTTTCAACATCAGACCTGTTCATCCACACGACTTTGTCAGGGTCGACTAAGTTCCAACTAGCATCTCATAATAGGAAACCATTGCTCTGCCCTCTTTATCCAAAGCCACCTAGTGGCCTTCTCTGCAGCTTCAGTGATTGCATCTACAGCCCTCCTCTTTGCTGCTGCATCAGTAATTCCAAGCCTGGTCAGAGCTTTGCAGAATGAATGCCCCAAGAAACTTCAACAGCCCACTTCAGTTGCGTTGCAACATACCTGCACCTGCCAACCCTGATTTCCACATTTCTCTACCAGTTCCTGATATTTGGCAAGCTTCCACTTATGAGCTTCTTCCAGTCAGTTTTCATATAATTACCTGTTTGGTGGAATTTGAGAACATCACTATGTCAAATATCTTGAGAATTATTTTCTTTCTTTCCCTTAAATATGCTCAGATATTTTACTAATAGATTCTACATTTGGCAGAATAGATAATTCCTTCTTTTTAAATATAAATTGTTACAGATTGCTTTATTGACTTATTTACAAGGAATTTGAAATTTTGTTTGGATACTTCAAAAATGGCAATTGTATGTTAAGGAAGTGGCTAGTTTGAGATATTCAGTGTCCTTTTTTAACACTTGATGTTTTAATGGGACTTTTCTTTGGATGAATCCCACAGCTAAAAAGTGACAAACAAAACACATTCATTATGTGACATCAGTAATGTTTACACTCTTAGAGCTGCTTCTAATTTAAACTTTAATTTTGTTTCACTTGTGTGGTACTGTTTCATATCAGCAAATGGATTTTATGCTATTTGCATATATACCTCAGACCAGTGGTTTGAATTTGTTTCAAGACGACTCAGGCATTTGGTACCAATGAGCTGAAATTAAAATGATGATGAAAAATATTGATGATGATTCAAACCAGACAGAAGTCACACCATTGATATCACTATGATATGGTTTTTCTCCTTGAATATATTTGTGAGTAGTCATTTTACCACTTTAAGAGTGATTTACACATCAAAGTAATAGCGGTTTTCTTCCGTATGAATATGCTTGTGAATAGTTAAATTACAATCCCAAGAAAAGGATTTGCCATATCACAGTGATATAATTTCTCTCCTGTTAGTGAGTAGTTATATTACTGTTTTCAGCAACATAGTTTACCACAGATATCACAGTGATATGGTCTCCTGCATGAATATATTTATGAATAGTTAAATTATAATCTATAAAGAATGATCTACCATGGATATTAAAGTGATGTAGCTTCTCTCCTGTATGAATGTACTTGTATGAAGTTGCGAGAACTGTTATTGAGAGGATAATTTACCACATTTCTCAGGAATAATCAATTCAAGATGGATTATTACAATAGAACCCTATCTTGTAATAAAGAAAAACACAATAAAACTCTTTATTAAGCCATAGCCACAAACGAAATGACATATCAAAGTGGTTTTTGTTTAACTGAAATGCATCATCATTTAATGTCTGTATTCCATGCTGATAGGGGTTAAACAGTTTAACAGGAGCTGGCCAGCCATAGAGCTGCACCAGCTTTCAATTGTCTGCTTTGGTATGGTTTCTATGGCTGGATGCCCTTCCTAATGCCAGCTACTTTACAGAGTGAACTGAGTGCTTTTTACATGGCACCAGCACCAGTGGTGTCACCAAGTAGCTTGCAAGACAAAGCCCGCTCAGCTGAGAGATGGGATGAAACTGAAAGAAGTGGCAGTGAGCCAGGTGAGAGGTTAGAGTATAATAGAGGGACAGAGATAGTTGTCTTACCACAGAGGAGATACTTGGATACCCTAGAAGGACAAGGAAGGGGAGGAAGAGGAGAGAAAGTTAGAAAGATAGAGAAATAGATGGTTTTGGAGATGTGCCTACAAGAAATAGTGAAGTAAATATAGATAGTACAGAGGAGAGAGAGAGAGAGAGAGTATGTTCCATAAAAGTGTGAGGGGAAATATTTAGAGATGGGGAAGACATAGCTGTAGCAAGTGATGAGAGAAAATAGAGTGGCTTGGAACGACGTATGGTAGATGTTAGAGCATGGAGAGTGTGCAGAGAGGCACATGGGAAGTGTGGAGAGGCCTGCAGTAGGTGGTGATTATAGGTAGTGTAATAGGAGGAATATTGGGAAAATGGGTTGTAGAGGTGTTTTGACAGAGGACAGATTATGTGGAATCAGGTGCATGTTTGTAAAGGACATGCCTGTATGTATGGATGGTTCCTTGTCATCTCCTCTGGGAGGCTAAACAACTGAAGATCATTTCTCACATTTTCCTAAGTCTATTCCTTCCACAGGTTCCCTACACAATTAGAGATTGGCACTTCTTTATACAGCTGTCCTCATCCACACACAGTAAAAATGACCATACCAGTGGAGTCTTCTCTCTTGTACACATCATCTGATGCCTTTAGTACCCAATCTTTCTCTTAAATCCTTTACACTCTGTCGTACATGCACACTGACATTGCACATCCAGCAGAGTATGCTGACTTCATTTCTTTCAAGCCTTCATATGTCCTCTGTATTCATAGACCATGTTTCATTGCTATGCAGCACAGCTGTTCATACACAGGCATCATACAATCTGCCTTTCACTTTAAGGGAGAGGCCCTTTGTTGCAGACAAAGGTAGTAGCTCTCTGAACTTTGCCCAGCCTGTTCGTATTCTAGCAACTACACTTTCAGAGCTTCCACCTCTGCTGCTAGCTTGGTCACTTAGGTGAAAGAAGCTATCTTCTACTTCTAAGGATCCTCCTAAACACTCGAGGAAGTCTATTTTCTATACATTCTTAGTGTGTACTGCAGCTACACATCTTAAACAGACGTGGCTGTGTAGTAAGACGTTCAATTCCCAACCACATGGCTCCGTGTTCAGTTCCACTGCGTGGCACCTCTATTTTCTACTATAAAATTCACCAGTTCAGCCATCTCTCTCTGTGGATTTACCTTAATATTACGGTTCTATTTCATTTGTAAACACAAAGAAAAATCTAATGTATCCTCAAGGCTCTTCCTTACCCTTAGATATTAATAAGCGTGATAACATTTTCCTATTTCACCTCAACCCTTGTCTCTAACTTGTTCTTTCTCCATCTCGAGCCATATAGAAAAAACTAGTTATGTCCCCTACTTCTCACACAACTAATTGCATGTAGAGGGACACAGGAGTTTTCTTTGACATATGTTTAATTTAGAGTGTGTATACTTCTATGTTGATTATGCTTTCACTGATTTCCGTCTTTTTTTCTTCTTTATTTTCTTACTGCTTATTTTCATAAATTACGTTTTTTTTTTGCTGAATTATGGCAAATAAAATTGAGTATGAAACCAGTTGCATATGTTTCTGTTGCAGGAATACTCATTTGTATGATGTAAGGTTTACACACACACACATATGGAATGAGGCATCAGATGTGGTGTGCAAGAGAAACGACTGCGCTGGTATAATCATATGATGCGTATGGACGTCGACAGCTGCATAAAAAAAGTGCCAATCTCTAACTGTGGAGGGAACCTGTTGAAGGGGTGGAGCCAGGACGAGGTGGTGAAGCATGATGTTCGAATGTTGGGTCTAACGGAGGCGATGACAAGTGATTGAGACCTTTGGCGATTTGCTGTGCTTGAGAAGACTCAAGCCAAGTGAAATAGTAGTTGTGGCCAGTGCCGGTGACACGTAAAAGGCACCTACTACACTCTTGGAGTGGTTGGCGTTAGGAAAGGTATTCAGCCGTAGAAACCACGCCAAATCAGACTGGAATCTGGTACAGCTCTCCGGTTTACCATTTCCAGTCGAACCGTCTAATCCATGTCAGCATGGAAAGCGGACGCTAAATGATGCTGATGATATATATATGTATGTGTGTGTGTGTGTACGCACAGTTTGTAGATGTATTTTGCTGTAAAAGTACACGTATATATTTAAAAACAGCCCCTAAAATTAACTGGTCTCCATCAGCTTCGATAATGAGTTTTGAGCTGTGCAATCATGAGTTAACTACTCATTGAATTAGCTTAAGGCAGAATCAGCATGACACGGTATGTGGCAAGGTTAGCCTTTGAATTAGCGGTGGTACAGTATATCAGACTGATCACCACTCGGTTTCCATCTCCCGAATTTCACTCAAGGTTTAGGTTGGGTCAAAGTTACAAGGAACCCCCCCCCCCAAAAAAAAACACACAACTGCATAAGCTGCCAGAAGTAAAATCAAATTCGAAACTTGGCGATTGCGAAGCAAGCTTGTTAACTATACAGATGTACACATCTATGCAACTATACTATGTAGATAGGGTTATAATCTAATATGTATGTGTGCATGTACATATAAGAGAAGGAAAACACGTGCGTGTGATAGTACATTATTTTGTCTGTATTCCTTTTATATATACATGTCCACCTGTATTTATATATAAGTGTAGGCATGAGAAAACCACTACTAGTGTGATGACCACATAACACTAAATAAGTTTTGTATACATTGGTGTACATGTTTGTATATTATCACTTTCGCTTCCTTCTGATTTTATAGTCGTCATTTCCGGATTTTCACTCTTTATACTTCGAAATTGTGCACTATGTGCATAACTATATCTTTTAATAAATTAAAATAGTTCTTAAATGGAATTTGATTTGTGTAACTACATTAATTGTTCCATCGACTTCGTTTCGTCAGAACTTTGTAGAAGGTACACACAATTGCGGGAAATATGCGCCTAAAACCGTTTCATTATTCAATAACGATTTATGATTATTGTACACGATTTTATCAGCATAAAATTCGAAGGAACGATAAATAAAAATCTCAATTTACATATAGCTTACTACAGTACAAGTAGAAAATATATTGTAAATTCATCATGTATATCTTCGAAAACGTATCTCTGCAAAATTTCATTACAAAATATTAATTATTAATAAAGTTATGAGAAAACAAAATCTGCGGAGCACCAAACTGTAGTTACTCCTGTTTTGATTTGAAAGTATTACATGTTGCACGAAAATTATTCCACTGGTTATAATAGGAAAGAAGCACCTTGTAACATTTAAGACAATGCAAATTTCGCCGATGTTAACGTCAGATTTTATCCTTCCACGGTGGATAAAAGAGAGTACGAGTTCGATATTCGACAATTCCTTTGTGTCGACGTTAAAATCAAGTGTTCATTCTTAAACTAAAAAAAATTTTAGTGGCGTAAAATTTTAACCATCATTTTTGAATCTTATTTGTTTCTCTTTCTTTTGTTATAGCTAAGACTCTCAGTAGGTTTTTGTATATGAAAAAGCAGGATATGAAAAAGAAAAAAAGAGAATATTTTGGTTCTATAGAGAATGTGATAAAATATAATTGACGTTAACAAAAACAGTCCTTGCAATGTTCTAATATATTCCTTTATCATATATAAAAAAACACACAGTCCTTGTGTTGCTTTTAAGACACTACTTTTTCATATATGAAAACACGTTGAGATTTAAGCTATCACAAAAGAGAAAAAAAAGACACTGCTAGTATATATGATAGTCTTATTATTTATTCTTTGACATTAGGCATCCTTAGCAACGGTGGGACACCTTGTTGTGGATTAATGTTTATACTTAAGACAAATTATCTTCCCCTGTCACTAACCAAGCAAGTATTTTACTATAATAAAATGTTACACTCAAGTTGTCTCCTCTTTGTTTATGACGTTTTTCTGAATTATGGGATGTTTTGCTCCGCCATTTGCTCGGAACTGATACGGATTGACTATTATTTTTAACAAAAGCCTCGAAAATCTCACACAGTAAGTAAATGTATCGCAAATCGTTGCGATTTTCCACACTTTATTTGAAACGGAAGAATGCATGGGAGATTAAATTTAAATCTTTTATATCGTCAAATAACCTGTACTCTTTACATTCCGCGCTTACTTCATTTGCATAAAAGGTTATGGTGTATAAAATAACTATAAAGAAAGGATTAAAAAATATTCCAATATTTTCCCAGTATCGCGATCTTTTATTCATGTAGATAGACGTGTAATTCAGTACGTATGGTTATCTGCATGTATTTTTTCTCGGTTGTTTATACGAGATAGCTCACTGCGGGTTCAGAACAGGCTCGCACTACTCCATACCTGACCAATGGAGAAACACAGATGGTCGACTCGACAAGGAATCCTTTACTGATCGCTTCACTTGTTAGAAATAACAACGATATTTCCCTAAGAATAACACTCTATCCACTGAACAGATTCACCACATAATGTAGTCTGACGTACAACTTTGAAAGACGGGATTGTTACGGTTGGAAGGCATTTGATTATAGATCTACTCGATAATAGTTAACTGCATTGGGAATAAGCAAATAACACCGAGATAGTGAATATATATATATAGTATATAATATATATATATATATATATATATATATATATATATAATATTATATTTTATATATTATGTAATTGTATTTATGAAGCAAGATATTTCTAGGTATTATTTCATAAATCCATTGCGTGTTCGAATCCAAAGTCACATCCTTTTGTTATTTAGTATAATTTATCAAGCATGATGATAGGGTTATATTTATATATATAAAGTACCATACATAAGTATATGAATATGTGACTATGTGGATACATATATGACATATACACATGGTTTCGTTATACATATGTGTTTATATAAAGTACGTATATTTATGTATTACTATATGTATGTGTTATATATTTTGTGTGTATAAAGCATTTATGTCCTCCGTGGATCATATATCCCGAAAAAGTACACTAAAGTATAGCGCGGTAAAGGTAACACACTGGATGTAAATAATGCATATATATATATATATATATATATATATATATAATGCATATATATATATTTCATGTGTATGTATATATAATGTGTATATATGTATATTATATATATATGTATATATATATATATTATATGTATATAAAATGTATTTATATATAATGTATATATATATATATAACGTATATATATCTATATATATACATTATATATGTGTGTGTATATATATATATATATATATATATATATATATGTGTGTATATATACATTATATATATGTGTGTTTTTTCCTTTCGTTTTTTCTTTGCTTCAGTCGTTTGACTGCGGCCATGCTGGAGCACCGCCTTTAGTTGAACAAATCGACCCTAGGATTTATTCTTTGTAAGCCTAGTACTTATTCTATCGGTCTCTAGTGTCGAACTGCTAAATTACAGGGATGTAAACACACCAACATCGGTAGTCAAGCGATAATGGGGGACAGACACATACGACGGGCTTCTTTCAGTTTCCGTCTACTAAATTCACTCACAAGGTTTTGGTCGGCTATAGCAGAGGACACTTACCCAAGATGCCACGCAGGACTACACACATTATATATATATATACACACACACACACATACATACATACATACATATATATATATATATATATACATTATATATATACACAGACATGCAGGAAGTGAATAGACACCTGTAATTTTCAAATCTTTTATTTGATATTGTTTGAAGGAGAGGTTTTCTAGCTGCTCATCCAAAATACCCAACCCTATGCAAATATGTAGCACACGTTCTTGGACTAACTTCTAGCTGTTTTGCAATGTCAGACTAACTTCTAGATGTTTTGCAATGCCAGACTAACTTCTAGCTGTTTTGCAATGTCAGAAGTCTTTGAACAGGGTTCGTTTTCCACAATTCCCTTCAAACAGCGAAGCTTCCTTTTGGAGGGCTCAGGTTGGCTGGGACGAGAATCTGTTGATTCTTTTCCTTGGCTTTTGATTTGCACTATAATTCTATTAACATTAGCAAGAGGAATTTGAAGATTTTAGGCAATTTTTCGCTACGGTCAGCCTCAGATTGCTCAACAATACGACCTCTTTGAAAATCTGACAGTTCTGCTGAATTTTTTGTGCGTGGCATGGTTACTCTTCGCAAATGTTTAATATAATGGCACCTGGAATGAAAAAGAATAATTACGTTGCAAATTTTACACTGCTGAAAACATATTAAGACGCTTAGATGAGAAATTTTGAAAATTAAAAGTGTCTATTTACTTCCTGCATGTCTGTGTGTGTATATATATATATATATATATATATACATTCATCATCATCATCTTCATTTAGTGTTCGCTTTCTTTGCTAGCATGGGTTGGATGGTTCAACTGGGGTCTAGGAAGCCAGAAGGCTGCACCAGGCCCAGTCTGATCTGGCAATGTTTCTACGGCTGGATGCCCTTCCTAATGCCAACCACTCTGTGAGTGTAGTGGGTGTTTTTTACGTGCCAGACAGGGCTGGCAAACGGCCACGGTCAGATGGTGCGTTTTATGTGCCACCAGCACGGGGCCCAGTCGAGACTGGCAACAGCCATGATCGGATGGTGCTACATTATATATATATATATATATATACACACACACACACACATATATGTATCACCCTGGTCTCGTGCCATTTCTGCTCTACCAGTCATTCTTTACAACACCTGTCTGTGTTTGGATTGTCCTTGCACAGGGACCATCCGGACTCCCGTCTTTGCTGTGAACAGGAATTAACATCTCTCTTTGCTCATTTGTGCCACATGGGATCAACTCTCCTCCCCTCTTCATCTAACCCCCTCTCTCCTTCTCACACCTACCCTCCTTCACTCCCACCCACCTCTCCTCTCTTGCTCTGACACCTACTTCCTCTCTTCACTCATACCCTCTTCCTTTCACCCTCTCTTTTCATTGTCACCCCCTCCATCGTGACCCTACTCCTACATATTCTTACCCTACCATCCCTATACATCCCACCCACCCTATACCACACAGCCCCCACCTCCACCCTCGCCCCCTACCCCAACACCACAACAAATCTTGTCACACCCCCATACCACACCACCCTGTACACACTAACACTGACTACTTCCCAGCATCCACACCATCATCCACACACCTACACTTGCAAATGTCATGGTCACCAGCCCCTATCCATACGTGCATACATGCTCTCACATATGCATGCACACCTTCGTTTTGGGACACCACCACTTTTATTTATCTCACCTTCTTCCTAGCTCTCCTGTCTGGCCACCCGTGTCTGGCATTCGCCTTGATTGATTGCTAGTTACTAAACCATTTTTATTTTCTCTCTCTGCTTATTTCTCTGTTCCTTTCTCTCTTGAAGAGCATAGGCTTGAAACATAAAAGACTTTCTCACTTCCCGAGCATTAAACTAATACATCTGTTTGTTGTTTACACACCCGTCTTTTGTCTTTTGTTATGTTTTTATTGTAAATTTCAACTACGCACACACACATATATATACACACACACGGTGCAGCACCATCAAAGGAAAATTAACCGAGAAGATAGCTTTCATGTGCAGCAGATGCACAGGGGCAATAGACACCACTGATACTCAGAAAAAAGATTCCATCACACTCCAGGGGTAGAAACTAGAAGTAGTTGATAGCTTCCACTACCTAGGTGACCAAGTTAGTAGTGGGAGTGAATGCTCAGAGAGTGTTACCACTAGAATAAGAATAACCTGGGCAAAGTTTAGAAAGCTCCTACCCCTACTGGTGACAAAGGGTCTCTCACTCAGAGTGAAAGGTAGATTGTATGATGCATGTGTGCGAACTGCCATGCTTCACGTTAGTGAAACATGGGCTGTGACTGCAGAAGACGTGTAGGCTTGAAAGAAATGAAGCTAGCATGATCCGCTGGATGTGTAATGTCAGTGTGCATACACAACAGTGTAAGTGCCCTGAGAGAAATGCTGGACATAAGAAGCATTGGATGTGGTGTGCAAGAGAGACGTCTGTGCTGGAATAGTCATGTACTATGGATGGATGAGGAGAGATGTGTGAAGAAGTGCCACTCCCAAACAGTTGAAGGAATCCGGGGTAGAGGTAGACCCAGGAAGACATGAGATGAGGTGGTCAAGCATGACCTTTGAATGTTGGGTCTCACAGAGGCAATGACGAAAGACCAAGACCTCTGGAGATATGCTGTGACTGCGAAGACCCGACAAATAATCTGAGTTCATGGCTGTTTCCTGCACCCGCTTCACATAGAAGCCCCAGCCCTTCCAAAGTGCCTTGAATCGCATGACGGCCTGCTGTACTTACCTTGTATCGTAGGGTGACCTGCTGTGCTTGACGAGACCTGTTGAGTCAAGTACATCACCATCAACATCAAAAATCAAATGGAAATTGTAGCTGTGATACCTGTGCCGGTGGCTCGTAAAATGCACCATCCCTACATGGCCGATGCCAGTGCCGTTTTGAGTGGCTTCCGTGCTGGTGGCACGTAAAAAGCACCAACTGATTGTGGCTGTTGCCAGCCTCCTTTGGCACGTAAAAAGCACCCACTACACTCATGGAGTGGTTGGCGTTTGGAGGGGCATCCAGCTGTAGAAACACTGCCAGATCAGACTGGAGCCTGGTGCAGCCTCTTAGCTTCCCAGACCCCAGTTGAACCGTCCAACCCATGCCAGCATGGAAAACGGACGTTAAACGATGATGATATATATATGTAATGGACTATGACTATGCTGGGGCACTGCTTTCAATGTCTTAGTGGAAGAAATTGATCTCAGTACTTATTTTTTAGCCTGGTACTTTGTTTTCTTTTGCCAAACTGTTCAGTTATGGCGATGTAAACCAACTAACACTGGCTGCCAGGTGGTGGTGGTGCCACCACCACAAAACACGCACAATTATACCAGGCTGCTTTCAGCTAACATCTATCAACGAGGCTATTGTACAAGATACTTGTCCAAGTTATCATGCAGTGGTATTGAACGTGAAACCTATCATTATTTTTCATCCTTTTTCTATGTTAGCATGGTCGGACAGTTTAACCACATCTACCAATGTCTCACTCTTGGCATGGTTTCAATGTCAGTATGCCTTGATATCACCTACTTTATAGAATGTATTGGGTACAGTTTTTTGTGGCACCAGCACTATTGATGTTGCCTTACTATCAGCAAAACTAAACATCCATCTCAAACCCTGCATTGTTGCTTCATGAATCAATTACCAATCACTGACAGAATGTACGGGGTGTTGTTGTGGCACCAGTGCCATTGATGTAACCTTGCAACTTGTAATGTGAAAGAGTGTGCTACGGATGGATGAGGAGAGATGTGTGAAGAAGTGCCACTCCCAAACAGTTGAAGGAATCCAGGGTAGAGGTAGACCCAGGAAGACATGGGATGAGTCGGTCAAGCATGACCTTCGAATGTTGGGTCTCACAGAGGCAATGACGAAAGACCAAGACCTCTGGAGATATGCTGTGACTGCGAAGACCCGACAAATAATCTGAGTTCATGGCTGTTTCCTGCACCCGCTTCACATAGAAGCCCCAGCCCTTCCAAAGTGATGGAAGGAACAGATTTATTGTAAGTGAATGGTAATGGAGGGAATAACAAGGAGGATGGGAAGATGAGATGGTAGAAAATAAACACCGCAATTAGAAGAATAGATGATGGTGTAATGTAAGGTTATAGAATGAGTCATGAATGAGTAGACTGATATGTGCTCAAAAAAACAGTAGGCAAGGGAGGGGTGCATATACTGAGTTTGCTTGGGAAGTTGGGTCTTCTGAAGCACTCCGTATCACCAGTTGATGTGATCTTCGATTATCAACTTCATCAGCTGTAATATCTTAAGGTCATTTTTCACCACTTCATCCCTAATTTCTTCTTCCACAGGTACCATTCACTCCAAGTGCAAAGCACTTGCTTACATAGCTGTTATCCTCCATTCATATCACATTCTCTTCTTTTGCACACTACATCCTGCTCTTACCTCCTCTTTCTTACTCAGTTCATTTATACTTTGTTATTCATGCACACTAACATGACACCTCCAATGTGTTCATCTCATTTCTTTTTATACTTTGTATATCTTCCACACTCAAAGACCATATCTTGTTGCTGTGCAGCAGTGCACTTCACATATTAGCATCATATAACCTTCCCTTGATATAAGTCCTTTATGTGTCAGCAGAGGTGAAAGCTCCCTAAAATTTCTCCAACCTATTTTTATATTAGCTACCACATTTTCATAACATCCATATCCACTGATAATTTAGTCACCTAATTTCCAAAAGCTATCAACTACTTCTTGGGAGTAATCTTGGCATTTGAGACAATCCATTTCCCAAGCCCTTTTTTATTTATTGCCCCAGTGTACCTGCTGCAGCTGAAATCTACCTTCTCTATCTGTCTGCCTTAAATCCCCCTACATGCGTTGATTAGACTAGGGCCTTTGTGTCTGATAATTACATTAAGCACACCTTATGGAACTTTTTACCAACTTTTTTCCGCATCTGATTCTATAAGAGTCTGGTTTTCCTACTTAGTAAAACTTTAAGGCTATTCAATTCCAGATTTTGCTTCTGTGTCTGGAATTTTAGCTTCAATTTTTCTACTGATTCAGCTATAAGAGCTAAGTCATTAGCATACAGGAGTTCCCTAAGGCAGTCAGTCTTAAATTCCTCTGTTATGACTTGGAGGATTATAATAAATAGGAAGGGACTGAGAACTGAACCCTGATATACCTCTAGTTTCTTTAGTGACCATCAGATCACTGCGAGGCACCCTGTCAAAGCTCTTTTCTATATCAATAAATGCCAGATAGTCATGTATTTCTCTTGCAGTTGACTCTCAAGGAATATGACATCAATAGGGCTTCTTCCTGGGACAAAGCCAAACCGCATCTTCTTCTCTAGATGAATCATGTCCTTAATCAGTTTTGCAATAACTCATTCTGTAACTTTCATAAGCTTGTACAACAGTTTGATGTTTCTGCAGTTACTTTTGTTATCAGTACCAGTAATTGAGTATGATATCTTCCTGTATTACTTGATTTACTATTAGAGTAACCATTCTGTACCCTATTTCTCTAGATATTTTAAGCCTTGCAGCGATGATCTCTAGTGGCACAGCTGCTTTCCTTAGTTTCATTTCTTATTGCTTTATTTACTACACTGCTGCCAACTTGGATGACTGTTCCCTCTGTTGGGTTTGCATGTGGTAGGCTCTATTTCTCCCAATGCTTTCTCCACATTTAGCAGCCTCTCTTGGTAGCATTTCAATGCCTCTCTCTTATCAGTGTTAATGATAGCAAGTGTACTGTTATCATACACAGTTCCTGATAATATTTCAATTTTCTCTAGTGCACTGTCCAGCAAACTGGAACACCTTACACCCTTGATCCACGTGTCACAAAACATATGCTAACTCTTTTTAGCTATTTGGTGTTTTTTTTCTCTCCTGATCTCCCTCTTTCAGACATTCTAAATTTGTCTTTGTTATTGCATTACTTATGTTCCATGCTGGCATGGATATGTTGGTTTGACATGATCAGCTTGTGCTCTAGTGTGTTTGGCATGGTTTCTATGGCTGGATGCCCTTCCTAACATTAACCACTCTACAACATAACATGCACTGGCTACATATTTCATCTCAGAAATATAGAATTGTACTGTTTTATTATACTGTTGCTTCCTACTCTTTTTCTTTTGTATGTCACTTATCATTTCTTCCTCCTCCTTCACCCATTCCCATTTAACTTCACCTTCCCTCCAAGTTGATATTCCTCATTTACAATGCTTCCACTTCTGTTCAATATTCACTGCATTCACCTCTATCTCCATCTCTAACCACGTCACTCACCTTTCATGTTCTCATACACTTACCTGCTCATTTACCTTTTCTCATCCTCTGTCCCTAGTCTCTCTTATTTAGCTTCTTGTACCATGACGCTACACCCTGACACCTCGTCAGCACCATCTCTTTTCTTTCTTTACTGCTGATTATTTTCTCATTTGTTGATTATTTTCTCATTTGTTGATTATAGCCTTTCTTAGCAGGAGTCCGATACCATAATGTGACATTGACCTATATGCTGACATAGTCTTTCAATGAAATGAAATTCAAGCAGAAATGCTTTTCCTACAACTTCTGTTCTGTCTACCATATTCATTCACTGGGGTAACCATGTTTATCCTCAACGGCAAGACACCTGTTCCTGTCTCTCTATCATACTTTAACCTTTTGATGCCTAGCATAAAGCCACCTCCTTCAATATTACAAACCCACTCAGTTGAGGGGTCTTGTCTAGCAAGTTACTTGATGACCTCACTTGTGCATATGCCATGGAAATCAGCACCTAGTACATTTTGTTAAATGGCTGGAAGGGCATTAAACTGTAGAAACAATACCAAAGCAGGCATTGGAGCTCAACACAATCCTCTGGCTTGTCCGGTCTTTTCAAACTATGCAACACATGTCAGCATGGAAGATGGATGCTAAATGATTTGTACACTCACATACACGTATATAGGTGCAAGTGTGACTGTGTGTTAAGAAGTTTGCTTTCTAGTCAATGGATTGACTGTGCATTTCATCCTTTCAGGGTCATTAAAATAAGTACCTGTTGAGTGCTGGGGTTAATGTCATCATTTTATCCCCTCCTTGAAATTGCTGGCCTTGTGTCAAAATTTGAAACCAAGTATTACATATGCAGGGTACTATGGATAAATTGCCACCATTTTATATTTTAAATTTTGCACATTGTTTTTACTTTTGTTGATTACACAGTATAGTAGGGTCAGTTGGGCAACATCTATGAGAAAAACAGCACCATGACACGATTCACTCTGCCAGAAATTTGGAAACGACATGCTTGGCATTCGCACTGGAAGCTCCAATGTGAACATTTCATAGTGTTTGGGTGTCAATCTGAGGACAGTGCAGAGGATTCAGAAAGAGTTGGATGAGTTTAATGGTGATTACAAAAGTACAGCAGCTCAGAAAACTCACTCTGATTGTTCTGATAAGAAAAGAATACCTGAATTTGTTGATGAGATCCAGGCCATGATTGATAACAATCCTTCCAAGTCAATCAGGTCCATTGCCTGTGACATGGGAGTGTCTGTCCAGGTAAACCGACATTTGACTGTTCAAAGAAGACTTCTGAAGTAACTAGTAGTGACTTCTCTTGAAAATGGTCAAAATTAAGCATTGCAGTGTTATCATGATAAGGAAAAAATAGTGGGTTGAAGAATGCTTGAGTATTGTTGACTTGAAGCCAGTCAGCTCTGAGGAACAGAGACCATTATGGTAGTTGTTGAAAAGGGAGAAAGAGGACCAGAGGATGGAATATGTCAGGTGAATGTCTTTATGCCAATCAGGTGGCTCTTTTCCGGATATTGTCTTTGGTGTTTGTGTGAGCAGCAGCAGCTCCCACAATAGGCCTTTTTTGAGTTTTGTAGTATGTCAATAATTGTTGGATGTCTGCAGTATCTGTAAGACAGTTATAGATTTCTCTGTGCATAACTATCCCAAAGATATTGCATTATTACAGTTGTTGGTTGTACGAACATTTGAAAACAAAAATATGCGCAGGAGTGGCTGTTTGGTAAGTAGCTTGCTAACCAACCACATGGTTCCGGGTTCAGTCCCACTGCGTGACATCTTGGGCAAGTGTCTTCTGCTATAGCCCCGGGCCGACCAATGCCTTGTGAGTGGATTTGGTAGACGGAAACTGAAAGAAGCCTGTCGTATATATGTATATATATATATAAGTGTGTGTGAATATGTTTGTGTGTCTGTGTTTGTTCCCCTAGCATTGCTTGACAACTGATGCTGGTGTGTTTACGTCCCCGTCACTTAGCGGTTCGGCAAAGAGAGACCGATAGAATAAGTACTGGGCTTACAAAGAATAAGTCCCGGGGTCGATTTACTCGACTAAAGGCGGTGCTCCAGCATGGCCGCAGTCAAATGACTGAAACAAGTAAAAAGAGTAAAAAAAAAAGAGTAAAGAGTATGGAAAAAGGAGTGGTGATTACACGATATTTCAATAAAGCCATATTTATTAGATAACTATTTTGGAAAATTTCTTTCTTGCTTGCTTATTTATCTTTTGGTTTTGTAATGTGTTACATTCTTTACATTCGTTCAATATGAAATTATTTTAATTTTGTTTATCAAGAATGTTTTTAAAACTGGTCTTTTTCAAGATTACCATATATTAGTTATCCCTATAAAGTACCAGGGATGCAAGCACAGTTTGACCAAGCAAAAACATTTTGCTTGAGAGCAACAAGCTGGCCTCCGTGCCAATGGCATGTAAAAAAGCATCATTCGTGCATCATCGTTACCTACGTCGCCTTACTGGCAATTGTGCTGGTGGCACATGAAAAAACATTCGAACGAGGTCGTTGCCAGTGCCGCTGAACTGGCTCCCATGCATGTGGCACATAAAAAGCACCATTTCAGCGTGGCTGCTGCCAGTACCGCCTGACTGGCCCTCGTGCTGGTGGTACGTAAAAGCACCCACTACACTCTCGGAGTGGTTGGCGTTAGGAAGGGCGTCCAGCCTTAGAAACTCTGCCAGATCAGATTGGAGTCTGGTGCAGCCATCTGGTTTGCCAGACCTCAGTCAAATCATCCAACCCATGCTAGCATGGAAAGCGGACATTAAATGATGATGATGATTTTCATGTCAAAATACATTTTTTTGATGGCAAATTATATATCATTTGAAATTTCTGGATGTGAACTTTCTTCTTAAATAGATTTGATCAAAATCTGACACTTACATATGCCAGGGTCCTTCAATCCCCCTGGTATTTCCATCCATTCACAAAGTTTGTCCTGTTCTTTTCTTTTTGATTGCTGAATGGTAGCCCTTGTTCTTGTTCAATGTGCTGGAGTACTATACCTTGACTTGTGTTGAAAATCATACATTCATGAAGAAGATACTTTTTGCTTTATTTTGGTTATAAAAATCGATAGGGGCAGATAATTGTTATGAAATATAAAATTGAAAATTTTATTAATTTTCACCTGGAAAAGATCATATTTTCTTCAGTATTTTTATATCATAAGAAAGAAAAATTTCTCATGAATTCAGTATTGTTATTGCTGAATCTAGCCACGATATGGTGAAAAAGGAAAAAATCAATAAAGAGGGTGGTATACTGATACCACTTGTAAAACTGTTGTATTCCAACACAGCAAGAGGGCAAATGGAACACAAATCCAAGGCTTCAAATATCGAGTTTGAGCCTGAATGTCAAGAAATAGATGAACTGATTATTAAGTATATAAATATTTCTATGACAAAATGCCCTAAATCGAACTACACAAGTCTTCTAGAGCCCCAAATTAGCTTGGAATCGTTTTATGGAGAGCAATGTTTGAATTTTACCTAATGGATATTGTACATGTTAAGTTTGTTTTTCTTTGAGAAATATTTGGCAAATTTCACGCTAAAAAGAAACAGAGTATGTAGCAGATTAAAAAAACCCAGCAAGTACTTTGACTAAATCCTTCAGGATGATACCCCACCATAGCTGCAATTCACTCAGTGAAACAAGTAAAAGAATAAATGAAAAAGTCATCAAGGATGTCCCTGTTATTGTCATCATTTAGTTCCAAATCAACCTGACTATGCAGATCTGTGATCAAAAGCATTCCTACCATGACCACCCTGTCCTTTTATTCATATGTATAGAACTCAGGACTACATTATCAAACATTCCTTTTTAAAATAGTTGGCTGTGATTTAAGGGTGACATAACTGCTCTTTCTAGCACATTTAGTGACCATATTAAGACTCCTTCATTGGCTGTATATAATAGTGCTGTTCATTAAAATTCAATGAGTTTTAATTTTGACTTCTTTTGTTTAGTATCACTGCATGTAATGGTGTTAAGTAGAATCTATGCAACCTGAGGAATGACCAAGTATTTTGTTTGATAACAAAGTATGCTACTTTTCCCTGGCAATTGCATGTAATATACACACCCCACGCCAGCATGCACTGCTTCCATGAATACAGACCTCGAAAATGTGGCAGGGTTTAGATTAGGGGTCCTCAACCGTATTTTATCTATGGACCTCTTTGATTGCTATTTTATTTTGATGGACTCCCATAGCCATTTGATGTTTAAAAACTAGTTTTATAGAATGTTATTTATTAATGTTTTCACAAGCAATTTATGTAGGTTGAACTATGTAAAATGTTAGAGAGAGAAACCTAGCAACATATACCAATACATACATCTAAAGCAAAATTTTTTCGGGCCCTTAAAATGCTCTTGTAAATCCCCAATTTATTGTTGTGTGGACTCCCAAAAATCTTATATGGACTTTAGTTGAGAACCACTGGTTTAGATTTAACACCATGTTAGCTCAGTAATGAAAATAGGCTACAGCATATTAGGTAATCTTGGCCTAATGGTTAGCCAATGGTATTTCAACTGTGATCATTGAAGCATACAATTTAGAACAGGAATTTCCATGAGTTTCCTGCAAAACTTGGCTATTAATTGAGATGTGTATCACAATCAGTAGGGAGAGGTAGAGGCAACAGAGGTCCTTGAATAGGTAAGCTTCTTGGTTACTGCTTGATTGGGTTAAAAGGAATTGTTTGTCTACGATTTTCCCACCTCTTACAACACGAATATGTAGCTATCTAATTCTTAGCTTACACCCTACATATATAACTCACTCCTGGTTATCAGATACAGCCTCCAGCAAGTAACCTTTGTTATCGTTGTAATATTTTTGTATAAATAAATGGTCTCGTCAGAAGCCTAAAATGGACTTGATTATGTATGGGAAACATCATGCAACCAATTTCAATCCTACCAGTCATTCAACATCCATTAAATCAAACTTCAAAAACATTTACAGAGATGTACTTGCATAGCAAGTGACCTGATCTGAGATCGTGTGCTGGAACGAAAACAATTGCAGCGTGGAAGGTGTTATAAGCCATTTAAGAAACAAACAAAAACCGTTAGATTCACTTCAACAATTAAATTTAATTTGCCAAAATATTTTAGTAATGTGATAATCTAAGTTAGTCTTTTTTTCAACAACATGAAGGCACAGTCACTACACACAACAAAGAAGCAGTCATGTAGTTCTCTCTTTCTACTTATGAATAAAACACAACTACTACCTTTCAAGGCAGGATATATAGATAATAGGTTTCGCAATCTCATATGATCTATCATGATGAGAGCAAAACTCTGTCTTAGAAACTAGGCTTCTTTTATTTCAGAGAGTACTCCAGCAGCTCTGATCACTTACTAAACTTTATATAAAGCTGAAGTAAGACTTGCTTTAGAGTATATCTGGGTAAGTGGTGTTTCCACACATAAACTAACATATTCGAGCAAGGTCGTTGCCAGTACCACCTGACTGGCCCCCGTGCTGGTGGCACGTAAAAGCACCCACTACACTCTCGGCGTTATGAAGGGCATCCAGCTGTAGAAACTCTGCCAGATCAAGATTGGAGCCTGGTGCAGCCATCTGGTTCGCCACCCCTCAGTCAAATCGTCCAACCCATGCTAGCATGGAAAGCAGATGTTAAACGATGATGATGATGATTTGACCATTTTATTTATTTATTTTTTTGTTTTAATGTCCATCTTTCCATGCTTGCAGGGGTCAAATGGGTGATTATTTTTAGTTAAGATTTCACAGTCGATGTATTTCTTGTCTTACCTGTTTCCAAGTTAGAGCTTTCTTTATTCCACACTCAATTCTTCGAAAGCATGGCGCAACCAGTCATAATTTCATCAAGTAATGTCAACACCATCACTAATTTATTCAAGCAGTGACAACATGGAAAATCAACAATTAATTAAATAGCAACCACAATGGGAAGAGAGTCCCAACTGAAGGACCAGCTATCCGAATTGACAGTAGCTTAGTAGATAAAGCAATTAAGAATATGAAGACAAGAAAAGCCCCCAGCCCATCAAGAATCACCATTGAGATGCTTAAAATATCTGATGGAGCCTAGTCACCCATATAGTTAATCAGGTTGTCCACTAGGGAGTCATACCCAGTGATTGGTATAGCAGCATTATAGTCAACTGCTTGCTGGATCAAGTGTTTGAAGTCACAGAAAGGGTCATAGCTCACTTAATTAGGAAGAGAGTTAGCATAGTTGAGATGCAGTTTGGATTTGTGCCAGGCAGGTGCATGACTGATGCTATATTCCTGGCTAGACAACTGCAAGAGAAATATCTAGCCATTGTACCTGGTTTTTGTTGACCTGGAGAAAACCTTTGACAGAGTCCCTGCTTCTTTATCTGGTGATCAATGCGGAATCTAGAAATAGATGAGTGGTTGGTGAAAACTGTACAAGCCATAAGTGAAAGTTAGCAATGAGTATAGCGATGAATTCAGGGTACAAGTAGGGGTTCACCAATGACCAGTCCTCAGCTCCCTCTTGTTTATCATAGTCCTCTGGACAATAACAGGATTTTACGACGGCTGCCACTAGGAGCTCCTCTATGCTGATGACCTTGTTCTTATAGCCAAATCACTACCAGAACTGGAGAAGAAATTTCAGATGTGGAAGCAAGGTCTAGAATCAAAGGGCTTTAGAGTTAATCTAGTAATCTGCCGGTAACACACAAAAAGCACTGTTTGAATGTTAAGCCTCATGGAGGCAGTAACAGGTGGCTGAGACCTTTGGTGATTTACTGTGCTGGAGAAGACCTGTCAAACCAAGTGAAGTCATAGTCATGTCTGATGCTGGTATTGCATAACTGGTGCCCGTGCCGGTAGCATGTAAAACGCACCCACTACACACTTGGAGTGGTTGGCATTAGGGAGGTCATCTAGCCATAGAAACCATGCCAAATCAGATTGGAACCTGGTGCAGCTCCCCAGCTTACTATTTTTCAGTCAAATCTTCCAACCCATGCCAGCATGGAAAACAGGCATTAAATGATGATGATGATAATGAATTCCAGTTGTTGATGCTATGAAATGCCATAAGAGCATAATAGAGGAACAGATATGCTTGTCTGTATTTTGGTCCTGTGATTGTGCCATATCATAAGAGTGTCCCCAACTAATGCAGAGCCTGGTGTCAGAGAATCCAAACCAAATAGTGATCAACACTGACATGACTAAGACTAGCAATCAGTATTTTCCACTCTTGCTATTGCCTAACTACATTGGTTAATAATATATAGCTGTGATACATTGAATACTTCATTATATTTTTTCCTAACATCTACCTAACTTCACATATGTCATGGCAACAAAAAGCTTTTTACAAGCAAGAAGAATGACCAAGTACTAACTACATACAGAAACAATGACATCTCTGTGAATTGCATGTATAAAACATGTAATATATATTTCTTTACTACCCACAAGGAGCTAAACACAGAGGGGACAAACAACGACAGACAAACGGATTAAGTCGATTACTTCAACCCCAGTGCGTATCTGGTACTTAATTTATCGACCCCGAAAGGATGAAAGGCAAAGTCGACCTCGTTGGAATTTGAACTCAGAATGCAGCAGCAGACGAAATACCACAAAGCATTTTGCACGGCGTGCTAATGATTCTGCCAGCTCGCTGCCTTATATAAAACATGTAATATAACGTCATCAATTACCAAACACAGAAACATTATGTAACAGATGAAATAAAGGAACCCCAAACCCATGGTTAATGTTTTTCTCTCATAATATATGTGATCTTTGTATTACAGGTCACACAGAACCTTTTTGGCTCACACAGCAGAGGGAGTTTAATAAGAATACTATTAAGAGTTGCTTGATGTTATGTCACGTATTTTATGGAAGTAGAGGATTTAAAATCAGTGATCTTCTCCCTACAAAATGCAAAGGCTATACTGTTGGTTAGCAAGCATTCACTCCCCAACACACTACAATCACTAACTCACTGATGTGCTCTGCTAACCCTACTATAATGACTGTTGGTAGTCTGAATTAGTAAACTATATGCTACTTGTGCCTTTCTTCCTCTCATCATCGCTGTTGTGTCCCAGCTTTCCGACCCATCCAATACCATTTCTCTATCGTTTCTTTGCAAGGTCTGCACAGCTTTCTGGAAGTCAATCTTGCTTACAATTTTCCTGTAGGCATACATCAAAAGAGAGCCAAACTAAACAACAACCACTTAATTCTCACCAGACTGGGAATGCAGACAAAGATCATAGGTATGATTCTCCTTCTTTGACTAATTAATAGTGAAATGTAAAAGCAAAATAAGATAATGAAATAAAAACAAAACAGGTGTTCCTGAGGTTTGCTAAAATTAGGAACTTCCACCCACCAAAAAGAAAAAGAAAATACCCAACCAAAATCACATGTCAGTACAAATGGTTTCACCCCGAAAAGACCGAAAGGGTACTGATAATGGTAAAATGAACCTTACAAACATTAGTGATCTAATTCACACATAAAGACATTTGTTAAAAAGAAGAGAAAGATAAAAAAGCCAGTAAACTATTGCATAAGAACTAAAAGTGGAATATAGTTATCTTTTTATAAACACATGTAAAAGGAAAAGGGATTTTCATCATGCAGAACTATACAGACATATAACACACATTATATATATAAATACATACACATGTGAGTGTATGTGTGTGTGTGTATATATATATATGTGTGTGTGTGTGTGTGTATATATATGTATGTATATATATGAGTATGTATACAAGTGGAAACAGATAAATTAGGTGCATGATAAAATGACTGTTTTGGTTGCAGCTTCAAATAGTATTCCTGTCAAACTCCCTCTGCTCTGTGATCCAATAGGGTTGTGTGTCATGTATAGCGCTATAATGTGATAGAAAGATTGCATCTATAATGAGAGAAAAACTTTGTGTGGTTGTGTGGTGAGAAGTTTGCTTCCCAATCACATGGTTGTGGGTTCAGTCCAAATGCATGGTACTTTGGGCAAATGTCTTCTGCTATAGTCTTGGGCTGATAGTCAAAGCCTTGTGATTGGATTTGGTAGATGGAAATGGAAAGAATGCATATGTGTGTGTGTGTGTGTATGTATATATATATATATATATATATATATATATATATATATATATCCATCCATCCATCCATCCATCCATCCATCCATCCATCCATCCATCCATCCCCCCCCACACGTCTGGAGAGATTGTAGAGCTGCTTGAACGGAGACGTGTGGATGTATGTTGTATCCAGGAAGTAAGGTGGAGAGGAGGTTCCGCTAGGCTCCTCACAGGCAAGGAACACAGGTACAAGATTTTCTGGGCAGGGAACACTGACGGGGTCAGGGGCGTGGGTATACTTCTTGCAGAGAAATGGGTGGGTAAGGTAATCGAGGTAGTCAGAGTAAGTGACAGAGTAATTAAAATTAGATTAGTCCTTCACCACAGGACAGCTACCATCATCTCGGCATATGCCCCTCAACCAGGACTACCAGAGGGACAAAAAGACCAATTCTATGACACCCTATTGCGGACTACCTCGTTGACAAATGACAGTGACCTTCTCTTCGTGGCAGGTGATTTCAATGGACATGTCGGGGGCTTCCATGGCGTCCATGGAGGCTACGGTTTTGGCTCTCGAAATGAGGAGGGAACCAGGCTGCTGGAGTTCTGCGATGCAAATGACCTTATGGTCTGCAATACCAACTTCAGGAAACCCACCTCTCACCTAGTCACCTACCGTTCTGGCGACACACCAGCCAGATTGACTACATCCTTGCCAGAAAAAGGGAAAGAGGGCTGCTTATAAATGCCAAAACCTTTCCAGGTGAAGAATGTACTCCTCAACATAGATTAGTAGTTAGCGACTTAAGGATCAGAGCTAAATGGTTGCCCAGAAGAAGACCTGCTTGGAGGAGAAGGGTCTGGAAGCTTAAAGATCCTGCAAATGGACAGAGATTTAGAGACATACTACTCGAAGCCTTTGACGAAATAGAAGGGGATATAGCTTCACTTAATGTGGAAGGCAACTGGAGATTTCTACGGGACAATCTGCTGACAGCCACTGACCAGATCTGTGGATGGAGCAAAGTACCATCTCGACCCAGAGTAACATGGTGGTGGAACTCTGTGGTTGACAGGGCTATTAGACAAAAGAGACAGGCTTTGAAGGACTGGAGGAATGGTGGTAGCAGGGAATTGTATCAGACAGCCAGAAGGGAAGCTAGGAGACAGGTTTACTTAGCCAGAGGGGAAGCGGATAAGAAAAAATTTGCCAATGTTCTGAGCCGTGAGGATGAAAGACTTGAGGTATTTCGTGTTGCAAGACAGTGTGTGAGAGAGAATCGTGATGTGGTAGGAGAGAAGTGTGTTCGCATGGATGATGGTTCACTTGCGCTAAATGAGGATGCAAAGAGAGAGGTTTGGAGATGCCACTTTGAAAGGTTGCTGAATAAAGAAAATGAATGGGATAAAGAGAGTCTGCCGAATGTTGACCCAACAGAGGGACCAGCTATCCGAGTTGATAGTTCCGTGGTAGCTAAGGCAATTAGAAGCATGAAGACAGGGAAAGCCCCAGGCCCATCAGGAATTACTGCAGAGATGCTCAAAATATCTGGCAGTGTCGGCTATAACCTAGTCACCCGTATAGTCAACCAGGTGATACACGAAGGAGTCATACCCAATGACTGGTGTAGCAGCATACTAGTCAACTGCTACACAGGTAAAGGTGATGCCCTAGATACAAATAATTACAGAGGTATCAAGCTGTTGGATCAAGTAATGAAGGTTACGGAGAGGGTCATAGCCCAACTAATTAGAGAGAGAGTTAGTTTAGATGAGATGCAGTTTGGGTTCGTGCAAGGGAAAAGTACCACGGATGCTATATTCCTGGTAAGGCAGCTGCAGGAGAAATACCTAGCCAAAGATAAGCCCCTGTACCTGGCTTTTGTTGACATGGAGAAAGCTTTTGATAGGGTCCCCCGATCCCTTATCTGGTGGTCAATGAGGAAACTAGGGATAGATGAATGGCTGGTGAGGACTGTGCAAGCCATGTACAGAGATGCCGTAAGTAAGGTTAGGGTTAGCAACATGTACACAGAAGAATTCAAAGTAGAGGTTGGGGTCCACCAGGGTTCAGTACTCAGCCCCCCTCCTATTTATCATAGTCCTACAGGCAATTACGGAGGAATTCAAGACAGGTTGTCCCTGGGAGCTCCTCTACGCTGACGACCTTGCTCTTATTGCTGAGTCACTATCAGAGCTGGAGGAGAAGTTCCAGGTGTGGAAGGAGGGTTTAGAATCGAGGGGCCTTAGAGTCAACCTAGCTAAAACCAAAGTACTAATAAGTAGGAAGGTAGACAATCCACAAATGTCTTCAGGAAGATGGCCCTGCTCGATCTGTAGAAAAGGTGTAGGTAGAAACTCTATAAGATGTACCCAGTGTAAGCTATGGACACATAAGAGGTGCAGCAATGTCAAAGGTAGGCTAACTGGGAAGATAGATTTTGTATGTGGCAGATGCTCAGGAGCATTAACCTCCGAAAATCTGCAGAAAATAACTTCAGTCACTTTCCAAGGGGAAAAACTAGAAGTAGTTGATAGCTTCCGTTATCTAGGTGACCAAGTCAGTAGTGGGGGTGGGTGCGCTGAAAGTGTAACTGCTAGAATAAGAATAGCCTGGGCAAAGTTTAGGGAGCTCTTACCTCTGCTGGTGACTAAAGGCCTCTCACTCAGAGTAAAAGGCAGACTGTATGATGCGTGTGTACGAACAGCCATGCTACATGGCAGTGAAACATGGGCCGTGACTGCCGAGGACATGCGTAAGCTCGTGAGGAATGAAGCCAGTATGCTCCGATGGATGTGTAATGTCAGTGTACATACTCGACAGCGTTAGCACCTTGAGAGAAATGTTGTACCTAAGAGGCATCAGTTGTGGTGTGCAAGAGAGACGATTGCGCTGGTATGGTCATGTGGCGAGAATGGATGAAGATAGGTGTGTGAGAAAGTGCCAATCCTTAGCAGTTGAGGGAACACGTGGAAGAGGTAGACCCAGGAAAACCTGGGACGAGGTGGTGAAGCACGACCTTCGAACTTTAGGCCTCACTGAGGAAATGACCAGCGACCGAGACCTTTGGAAATATTCTGTACGTGAGAAGACTAGGCAGGACAAGTGAGCCCAGCCCACTTATGAATGCCTTTCCTCCCTTGGACACAAAGACCTGTTGAGGCAAGCGAAGTCGATATAGAACCTCATCCGACGACAGGCAAGACATGTTGGGGCAAGCGAAATCAAAATCGAAGTCAAAATCGAATTGAACCAGCCAGGATCCCTGGTCTGGTGGTACGTAAAAAGCACTATCCGACTCGTGGCTGATGCCAGCGCCGCCTCCACTGGCTTCTGTGCCGGTGGCACGTAAAATACACCAATCTGACCGTACAACAGGCACCCATGCCAACCCCCTTGCTTGCGAAGACATGTTTGGGCAAGCGAAATCGAATTGAACCAGCCAGGATCCCTGGTCTGGTGGTACGTAAAAAGCACCATCCGACTCGTGGCCGATGCCAGCACCGCCTCGTCTGGCTTCCGTGCCGGTGGCACATAAAATACACCAATCCGACCGTGGCCGTTGCCAGCCTCACCTGGCACCTGTGCAGGTGGCACGTAAAAAGCACCCACTACACTCACGGAGTGGTTGGCGTTAGGAAGGGCATCCAGCTGTAGAAACACTGCCAGATAAGACTGGAGCCTGGTGCAGCCTTCTGGCTTCCCAGATCCCCGGTCGAACCGTCCAACCCATGCTAGCATGGAGAACGGACGTTAAACGATGATGATGATACATACATACATACATACATACATACATACATACATACATACATACATACATACATACATTTATTTATTTATTTATTTATTTATTTATTTATTTATGAGGAGACCTATTGAGTCAAGTACATCAACACCAACATCAAATGGAAATTGTAGTTAAGACACCTGTGCCGGTGACACGTAAAAAGCACCGTCTGAATGTGGCAGATGCCAGTGCCGCCTGACTGGCATCCGTGTCGGTGACACGTAAAAGCACCAACCGATCGTGGCTGTTTGCCAGCCTCCTCTGGCCCCTGTGCCGGTGGCACGTAAAAAACAACCACTACACTCACAGAGTGGTTGGCGTTAGGAAGGGCATCCAGCTGTAGAAACACTGCCAAATCAGACTGGAGCCTAGTGCAGCCTCCATGGCTTACCAGACCCCAGTTGAACCGTCCAACCCATGCTAGCATGGAAAATGGATGTTAAATGATGATGATGATGATGTGTGTGTCTTGTCTGTATTTTTGTCCCTCACCACCACATGACAACTGGTGTTGGTGTGCTTACATCCCCATAACTTAGCAATTCAGTAAAACAAACTGATAGAATAAGTACAAAGCTTAAAAGAAAAACTGCTAGGGGCGATTCATCTAACTAAACATTCTTCATGCCCTAGCATGGCCACAATTTAATGGCTAAAACAAGTAAAAGCTAAAAGATAGAACATGAAGCATAGATTTGGTATTCTTTTATTTCCTCTGTTACATAATATTTCTGTGTTTGATAATTATTAAGTGATTTATAAATTCAACTTACAAAGGGCATTTTATCATACTGAACCTGTCTTCAGATAAGTTTCAGCACTGTCTGAGGATGTGTTTGGTATGAGTAAGTGTTCTTTGCAAATTGCATTTATAAATAACATTTATAATATGATATCGTCAATTACCTATTTCTTTACTACCCACAAGGGTCTAAACACAGAGGGGACAAACAAGGACAGACAAACGGATTAAGTCGATTACAATGACCCCAGTGCGTAACTGGTACTTAATTTATTGACCCCCCGAAAGGATGAAATGCAAAGTCGACCCCGGCAGAATTTGAACTCAGAACGTAATGGCAGGCGAAATACGGGCTATGCATTTCGCCCGGCGTGCTAACTTTTCTGCCAGCTCGCCAAACACTGAAACATATGTAACAGATGAAACAAAGAAATATCAAATTCATATCTTCATCATGCTTTCTGCTCATAATAGATATGTATTTGTGTGTGTGTATGCGCGTGCACATACATATAGGGAAAATGAGCTGACAAATGAATAAACAGTTACTTTGTGAACTTTATTAGCTTATAACTATTTCCATTATAAAATGTTGTGGACTCGTAGTTGACAAAATCTGTGACAGCAGCAGAAAAGATATCGTCTTTCTGTCTTTCTTTGTCTTTTATGCTTTTCTCATAGTAAACTTTCTCCCTCTCTATATATACCTACCACACTCTCTCCCTTTCTTCGCGTATGTATGTTGCTCCGGCTAACTGACTTTCATGCCGGTGGCACTTAAAAGGCACCATTCAAGCATGATCGTTACCAGCATTGCCTTACTGGCACTTGTACTGGTGGCATGTGTAAAAACATTCGAGCGAGGTCATTGCCAGTACCACCTGACTGGCCCCCGTGCTGGTGGGACGTAAAAGCACCCACTACACTCTCGGAATGGTTGGCGTTAGGAAGGGCATCCAGCTGTAGAAACCCTGCCAGATCAAGATTGGAGTCTGGTGCAGCCATCTGGTTCGCCAGCCCTCAGGCAAATCGTCAAACCCATACTAGCATGGAAAGCGGACATTAAATGATGATGATGATGATGATGATAAGTGTGTGTATGTTTGTGTATGTGTGGTTGTGAATACTCTTTTACTTGTTTCAGTCATTTGACTGCGGCCATGCTGGAGCACCGCCTTAAGTCGAGCAACTCGACCCCGGGACCTATTCTTTGTCAGCCCAGTACTTATTCTATCGGTCGCTTTTTGCCGAACCGCTAAGTGACGGGGACATAAACACACCGGCATCGATTGTCAAGCAATGCTAGGGGGACAAACACAGACACACAAACAAACATATATATACATACATATATACGACAGGCTTCTTTCAGTTTCCGTCTACCAAATCCACTCACAAAGCATTGGTTGGTCCGGGGCTATAGCAGAAGACACTTGCCCAAGATGCCACACAGTGGGACTGAACCCGGAACCATGTGGTTGGTTAGCAAGCTACTTACCACACAGACACTCCTGGGCCTACGTGTGTGTATGCATGTGTGTAAGGAATTTCAGTGGGGCAACAGAGTCGGAAGACTCTCACAAAGCATCAGCAACAAGCTCAGGATATAATTGAATAGGAAAGGAATAGAGATGATGATATGCAAACGCATGCCTCCATTGTATGGTCTCGACAGACACTTAAGCACAAGAGGTGTCAATTAAATGATAATGATAAGCTCACAAGAGCTTTTGTCACATGAGACCTCACATAATTCTATTGTTTTGTGTTTATATCCAAGATAGAGACAAACACCAATGTCCCAAGGTACAGACCCGAATAACTGTTGAAAGATATTTCTCCCGACATGAGATCAATGGTAATCTGGTTAACACCACGAATAAAGTATATGTATGTATGTATGTGTCTGTGTGTGTTTGTGTATGTATATATGTGTATGTATGTATATGTGTTGTGTATGTATATATATATATATGTGTGTGTGTGTGTGTATGTATATATGTGTTGTGTGTGTATTGTTGGCGATTTTCTTTCTCCGTCTTCCCTTCTTTGGACTTTTTCTATATTTCTGACAAAGAGCTCTGCTCAAAACGTTAAATCCTCTTTCTTTTCTTTCCTTTCCTGAGCGTCCAATAACACTGTACTTATTCCACGTCCTCACATTGTTGTTTTCTTGCTTGTTCATATATATATATATATAGGTGTAGGAGTGGCTGTATAGGTGTGGTAAGTAGCTTGCTTACGAACCACATGGTTCCAGGTTCAGTCCCACTGCGTGGCACCTTGGGCAAGTGTCTTCTTCTATAGCCTCAGCCGACCAAAGCCTTGTGAGTGGATTTGGTAGACGGAAACTGAAAGAAGTCTGTTGTATATGTGTATATATGTATGTGTGTGTGTATATGTTTGTGTGTCTGTGTTTGTACCCCCAACATCGCTTGACAACCGATGCTGGTGTGTTTATGTCCTCATAACTTAGCAGTTCGGCAAAAGAGTAAAGAGAATACATACATACATACATACATACATACATACATACATCATCATCATCATCATCATCATTTAGCATCCGTTCTCCATGCTAGCATGGGTTGGACGGTTCAACTGGGGTCTGTGAAGCTTGAGAGGCAGTTGGATGGAACCTACACTCGCCTCCTTATGAGAGCTCAAAATCTCTCGTGGAGGCGCCATCCAACCAAAATGCAAATATATGGGAAATTACCACCTGTGTCATCTCTTGTGAAAGGTAGGAGAGTCCAGTTTGCTGGACATTGTTGTAGAGCTGAAAAAGAAGTAATTTCTACTCTTCTCCTCTGGAAGCCATCTACTCGCAACACCAGAGGGCGCACACTCTCCTACCCTGATGTAATCTCCAGGGATACAGGCATCCAGCAACAGGACCTCCGTAATGCTATGATGGACCGTGAAGTCTGGCGTAACATAGTAAATTCCATTGTCTCGACCACGGTCGAACATTGATGATGATGATGAAGCTGGAAGGCTTCATCAGGCCCAGTCAGATCTGGCAGTGTTTCTACGGCTGGATGCCCTTCCTAATGCCAACCACTCCGTGAGTGTAGTGGGTGCTTTTTACGTGCCACCCGCACAGGTGCCAGACAGAGCTGGCAAACGGCCATGAACGGATGGTGCTTTTATGTGTCACTAGCACGGGGGCCAGGCGAGGCTGGCAATGGACACGAACGGATGGTGCTTTTACATGTCACCGGCACGGGGGCCAGGCGAGGCTGGCAATGGACACGAACGGATGGTGCTTTTACGTGCCACGAAACGGATGGTGCTTTTACATGTCACCGGCACGGGGGCCAGGCGAGGCTGGCAACGGACACGAACGGATGGTGCTTTTACATGCCACCGACACGGGGGCCAGACAGGGTTGGCAAACGGCCACGAGCGGATGGTGCTTTTACGTGTCACCGGCACGGGGGCCAGACAGAGCTGGCAAACGGCCACGAACGGATGGTGCTTTTACGTGTCACCGGCACGATATATAAATAATGGTCATTACATATTCTTCCTTTATTAGAGCAAATTTGACTTACAGCTGTTTCCAGTAGTCTTTATAGGTATGTTACTGATAGGTTTTCTCAATTGGTCTATTGATCGGTTGAGAAAAATTGAACGACCTAAATGAATTAATGCTACTTTCATCAGAACCATTTCTGGCTATAATAAAGCAGAACACTGAAGGAATTGTGAGTGCCTGGGGTAGGCTGGGAAAGATGGAAAGATGCAAGTAGAATAGAGAAAAGGTGGAAGACAGGTTAGAAAGGGGTGAGGAGAAGTAGGCAAAGGATAGAGGAAGGGGTTACTTAATAGAAGTAGGGGTATAGGATGGTCTAAATTTGGAAAAAGGAGTCGTAAAACATTAGTGTTTGTAGTCAAGTCAACACACAGGAACATAGCATTGTTTTTAGGCTAAATACTCTCCAAATGTTGTGTTGAAATTTGATATGGGCTGTTTATGCGTATAAATTTGATATGGGCCATCTATATGCATAAATGGCCCATATCAAATTTTTTTGTAAGTGCCTTTAGAACCCATGTTTCATACAATCTTGCCTTTCATTCTTAGAAAGAAAACTTCCAGAACATCTTCCTTTATTATTAATTTGGTCACCTAGGTAATAGAAGCTATTTACTACCTCCAGGGATCCTCCTGGGCATACATATGCACACACACACACACACGCACACACACACACACACACACATGCGCACAATGGTCTTCCTACTGTTTTTCCAAGCAAATTCCTTCATATAGCACTGGTCAGGCTGGGGCTATAGTTGAAGACACTTACCCAAGGTACTACATGTGCTTGTAATGTGAACTTCTAAACCACATAGTTATGTCTCTGCCTGCCTGCTTCCTCTGTGTGTATCTCTCTCTCTCTCTCTCCCCCCTCTCTCCCATACACACACACTTACAATACATTTGTCATTTGTATCATTTCAGATTGCTGCAGTTAAAATGGATTGTCAGCAAGTTAACCGTATCATCCGTGTTGATGGCTCCATGAGTCAAGAAATGGGATCAGCAGAAACTGTGACAATAAGTCTTGAGGATGCTGCACAGATTATCCTCCAAGAACAAGTCATGGATGGAACTCTTCAAATACCTCCTGGCACCTATCATATTCTTACACAAGACACACTTCAAGTGGATGAGAACCGGCTGATTGTGGCCGGCTCCGATGGTATGCCGGTCATCATGCAGTCAGCCAGTAACAACCTTCAGAACTACACTGTCCAAACTGAGGATGGGGAAGCTAATATTTCAGAAGTGGTCAATACTGTTGTGTCAGACGGCACGTCCATGGATATACTCCAGGTGGCCGAGTCGAATGAAGACCTTCAGCTGCCACAACAGACTACTCTGGTTGCTGCAGCAGAACCTGTTAATGAAGAAGCTGAGAGTGCAGAAGTAGTGGGTGTTAGTGTCAACAATGTGGCTCCCAGAAATGTGAAAGCAGAAGATGCAGGTGTTACTCTGAATCCCATGGGGTTGACAAATATTATCAGTACTGCTAGTTCCGCCAAGCAAGATCTCCCTGAAGATCAGAGCAATCAGATGACTGAAGCATATCCTTCAGCTGATAATGCTGCTGATACTATGCTACTGATACTACTTCTACTACTGCAGCCCAGAGTCGCAAACCCGATCTCACATGTCCTATTGCTGTTACGGAGAGGACAGAGGTGGTGATTAATGGTAAAAAATGTGTGATGATGTTAAACTCTGAGACAGGCCAGATGTGTGCTTATCCCTTGCTGCCACCAGAAGGTAAGTCCTAGCAAGAATCTTATCCTTACACAACCTAGGCTCCCACTAACTCCTCTAGACTAGCACTATCTCTATAAATAGGGTTCTTAACACAACCTTCCAGTGTTGCTATGTCAATCTAGTTTCATTCCCCAGCTTCAAGACACATTTACTATACATTAAAAATACTTAACAGTAGGCTCTCCTCTCAGTTTCCCAACTTGGCTAAATATATTGCAAATACAGGTTTATCAAATACCATACAACATAAATTTCTGATTTATTGAAATTGTCTTTACTCGTAGTTGTATCATTATTAGCAAATGGCAGTTAAGACCAGCCCTATGTAGGAAGGAAAGATAATCTCAAGAATTAAGAATTCTCCTAAGTTGTCTTGCCATTAAGGAAAAGGACAGGCTTATTATTGCCTGGAGATAAGAGGACAGCTGCCATACTGAGCTTATCTTGGGTACTTCTTCCACTTTCAGGCCGAAGAAAACGTGGTCGACCTCGGAAACAGCCTCGTGTTGAAGAACCAGCTCTTGCTGAGGCTACAGAGTCTCCTGAACTCCCCCTGTTACTGTCAGAAAGCACAACGGAAAATACTTTGCTGCCAAAGATATCCCTGAATGGCAGCCAAGAGTGGACAGCTTCAGAGCAAAACCAGTCAGTAGCTGTTGACGACATCAAAGAAATTCCACTGATGAGCCAGGAGATGTTGGCACAAACAGAGCAGACCAATGCTGCGGAGGGCCTCCTGGAATTGTCTGCTACAGGTTAGTTCTTTTGTTGGTTGTTTTTGCTTCAGCAGTGCAAACATGGATAAACATGTGTGCGTGTACACACTCATATGCACATACACTTGTATGAACACATGAACACCTACATGCACTTCACATTCAACACATTTTCATACATACACATGCATATACATGCATGTATGTTCACATTCACTCTCTCACACAACATTCAAACACACACACACACACACACACATTCACACATTTTAATGAGTGCGTTCAAACATATCATGTCATACTTATGTATTCACACATACATGCATATCAGATATACATTCAATCACACACACACATTCACATTTACCCATGCATACATTCATACACAGACACACACATTGAAACATGCACATATATTCATATTTATTCATGTATCCATTCATGTGCACACATACACACACACACCAATCTCATTCACACACTCCATCCGAGCAAATGCATTCACATACACAGACATACAGATAGGAACATGCATTTCATCTATAGACACACATGCAAACATGCACACACACGCATGTGAACACACACACACACACACACACATGCATGCATGCCCGCCCGCACACAGAGAAATTAGCCATCCAGGATTTTTAGACTCTGACATAGTTATTCTCTGCTTTACTCTTGAGCACACTTCTGTGGGTGAAGGCACATAGCTTAGCGGTCAGAGTATCCGGCTCGTGACTGTAAGGTCATGAGTTCAATTCTCATCAAGACACTTTATTTCATGCTGCTCCAGTCCACTCATCTGACAGAAATGAGCAGTATCTGTATTTCAAAGGGCCAACCTTATCACATTCTGTGTCATGCTGAATCTCTCTGAAAACTACGTCAAAGCTACACGTTTGTGGAGCGTTCAGCCACTTGCATGTTAATTTCAAAGAGCAGGCTGTTCTGTCGATCAGATCAACTGGAACCCTTGTTGTCGTAACCGATAAAGTGCCAGTTATACTTGTCTTTACTCTTTACTTGTTTCAGTCATTTGACTGCAGCCATGCTGGAGCACCGCCTTTAGTCGAGTAAATCGACCCCGGGTCTTATTCTTTGTAAGCCGAGTACTTATTCTATCGGTCTCTTTTGCCGAACCGCTAAGTGACGGGGACGTAAACACATCAGCATCGTTTGTCAAGCAATGCTAGGGGGACAAACACAGACACACAAACATATACACACACACACATATATATATATATATACATACATATATACGACAGGCTTCTTTCAGTTTCCGTCTACCAAATCCACTCACAAGGCATTGGTTGGCCCGGGACTATAGCAGAAGACACTTGCCCAAGATGCCACGCAGTGGGACTGAACCCGGAACCATGTGGTTGGTTAGCAAGCTACTTACCACACAGCCACTCCTGCGCCTGTGGAACAAATAGCAATCATGTTGTGATGTCGTAATAGTTGTTGTAATGGCTGCTGTAGTTGTACATGATTTGTTGTTGTAGCTGCTGTTGCTTTTCATTGTTCGTTGTCTCATATCTGTGTTAACAATACTTGTAGGTCCAGATGGTGTACGTCGAAGTGGAAGAATAAGACGGAAAGCAAAGACTCTAGAAGGTATTTACACTTGTAATATTTCTGACAAATTCTATGACTGAAGGATCCTGCCTTTTTTTTTTTCTTCTCTTTTATCTTTTTTTTTGTTTTTGCTATTGGTTTTGTATCTTTTTTTTTTGTCTTTCTATTTTAACATGAATGAGATATAATTTCAATATAGATTCAGGTAAGGCAATAAACTGTTAGAATTGTTACCGCACTGTTTGCCTTACAGCATTTCTTCTAGCTTTATACCTGTGTTCAAATTCTGCCGAGTTCATTGTTGCCTTTCATCCTTTTTGGATTGATAAAATAAGTACCAGTCGAATGCTAGGGGTTGATGTAGTTGACTTACTCCTTCCTTTAAAATTGCTGGCTTTGTGTCAAAATCTGAAACCATTATACAGGCACAGTTGTGGCTGGGTAGTTAAGAAGTTTGCTTCCCAACTTCATAGTTTCAGGTTCAGTCCCACTGTGTGGCACCTTGGGCAAATGTATTCTACTATTACCCCCGGGCTGACCAAAGCCTTATACGTGGATTTGGTTGATAGAAAGCCCATTGTATGTGTATACGTGTATGTGTATACATAGTGCTCCAGCATGGCTGCAATCAAATGACTGAAACAAGTAAAAGACTACATACACACACACACACACACACACACACACACACATGTATATCATAGCTGCACCCATGTTACACAAGAAAAGCCATTGCCAAAAAGACTTATTGAAATAATTCATTATTGATGCCATGTGATGCCCTTATATGACTTTTAAGCCTAGCCAAAGTTTTACACATTTTATTACATAATGCACAGCTGTGCTGGCTGGCAGAAGATTTTTAATGGCTGCTCAACTCAAATACCTCCTCCCACAAACCACACACAAAAAGCAACACTCCCTCATTCTTCACAGATTCTTTCCCCCTAAGACCACTCTTAATTTTCCCATACTTCACTCTCTCCCTCTCAAACCCCTAACAACCATTATGCACTGTCTTTCTCCACCCATCCCAGTCTTGTATCTCCCTTTCCCAATCACCAACTGCAATTCCTGTCTGTATTGAGCATTTTTAAGGCAATCCTTAAATATTAGTTTAGGCTTATGCACTGGTCTCCTGCCGTCTTCCAGCTCACCATACAATAGCTGCTTGCGCAGTCTCTCATCACTCATCCTTATCAGATGTTCACCCTGCCACTTCAAACTTCTTTGTAGAATCATTGACTCGATACTTCTTCTGCAACTCCTCTCAAACACCTCCACATTACCAATGACCATTTTCCAGTTAATCCCCCAAATTTTTCTCAGACAGCATTGATGGTATCATTCCAGTTACCTTATATGCCTATGATAAATAACCCATACCTCACTTCCATATAACAAAGATGGTAGGATGCACATGTTATATATCCTAACTTTAATTTATGAGATATATTGTTGTGTCCTATCAACAGAACGGCTATGGGCACATACACAACATACACAAATTGAATAGTTCTCTCCACTCTGTGCCAAATAAATTAAGTGAAAGTTTTAATACATATATCTTAGTTTTTTTCATTTGACCTCAAAATATTATGCTACATATGCATTCACCGATAAAATATAATCTTTTTCTTGTAACACCATGTGCTGCCTTTTTAGATTTAATCAATTTTGGCTTATTGACTTGTTTCCACACTTTTTCATTTATAATGTCATTACCTGTGTCGAACTTCAATTTCACACTTGTATTTTTAATTTTCACCTGTGTGAATTTTCTGTTCATTGTACAGTAATCGCTTGACTATCATGGGTGTTATGTTCCAGAATCCCCCTCGATAGGTGAAAATCCATGAAGTCGAAACAGTACTGTACTGTATATTTTTTAAAATTATTTTTATAATTTGTTTATATTTATTTTGTTATAAATGCAAAACAACACCATGGAAGAATCGGCGTAGGCTTAAATAATAAACTGTAAAAGGTGAACTGTGATAGGTGAATCACGATATGGCAAGGGATTACTGTATAACCCTTTTTTTCCGATGACAAACTATTTATTTTTTTTCTTTTGTTCTGATGTTTTGTCATTTTCATTCTACAGCACTTCTTAATATGTCCTATATTTCCACAATGAAAGTACTCTGCTTTTTTAAATGGACTGTTTTACCTCAGGTGCAGTGCATACCACCACATGCAAAACGTGGGTTTATATCCTAATGTTTACTGTGCTTTTTAGAAAACACTTTATCTCTATTCAGACTATTCTGCACTGGTTTTACTTGGAAACAACCTTTGTGTTCAATTTTCTCTATGTCGTGTCTTAATTTAAGTACCCTTTCACATTCTTCAGACACTTTTTGTAGGGTTACATCCTGTTTTTGTTCCAGCTTTTCAAGAATTCTAGTTCTGACTTCTGTGTCCTTTTCAGCAGTTAGACCCTGTGTAAAAATGTAGCATTTGAACATATCTGGACTTAATTTATCCAACTTAAACTTCTCGCATTTCCTGTTTGTGATGTAGTCCTTGTTACTATTTTTGTCTATGTTCAGACACTTCCACTGTGTGTTGAACAAGGAGCTTTTTTCCTGAAAATTTTACACAATATATCTATTGTATCGTTAAACTTTATGTCAGACGGTTTTCTTGAGAGTACAAAATTGCTGTATTGTTCATGCTCTGTTGGTACCAGTTTCCTCAAGATTAAGTGAATTTTCTTCTCATCATCCCAATCTTCACACTCTTTCTCAAAGAAACAGTTTTCTTTCTCTAACATTTTATATAGTTCAACCTACATGAAACCCATAGCTTTGAAATATGTTGTTCACAAGAACTCAGCTTTGGCACACAACTTGAAAATTAACATACTGATAGCAGACATAGTGAGGATAATGAACAATGTGTTCTCACTATGCAAACCCTATGAAATGAAGAAACATGTACAGAACTTCATGCACCACATGCAATTCTCTGGACATGATCAGAAAGATAGGGCTTAAGTATACAGGGGTGCTAGGAAGCATTTAGATAACATTATACGTAATGATACCAGTGGTACCAGCCCTAGATATAGAAGCAAAGACTTAATAGGATACAAAGAACTTGTGACGAAGCAAACAGGGTGAACACGTGGTATAAAACTGACAAATATCAAGGAGTGATGTTTGTTGAGGCCACAGCCCATGGAGAACTAGCCCGTAGATTTAGGAATGCTCTGAAGGAGATCAAACTCATTAAAATTGTTGAAAAGCCAGGGAACTCCATCAGATCACAACTCCCTTTGAGAATACCATATGCACCAATGATAACTGCATGGTATGTAAGATTAGCCCTGGCTTTAACTGTAGAACTAGAAATGTAGTCTACAGCATAAGATGCAAAGTAGGCGCTTGTAATGACATGAACATGATATGCATAGGGGAGACATCTAGGAGCATTGTGGAAAGACTAAATGAACATTTGAGACAATATGATGACAAAAACCAGTCCTCCATACTCTACCAACATGCCAACATGGAGGCAATCTGGGTCAACTTGACATCTGCATTTTATCCAAGCATCCAAAGGACCCAACACTCAGACAAATACAGGAGTACGTCCTCATAAATGAAACATCCCCAGTACTTAATAGAAAATATATGTTGTAGATAATCATACCCCCATACCCACAGTTTATATTTATATGCAAGTAGAATAGTTAGTGGGCTGTTATGTAAATCTAAGTGTGTGTGTGTGTGTGTATGCACATGTATGTAGGCAAATAGATATGAAAGTAAACAGGTAGACATACAGATGGATAGGTACATAGGTAATATGAACAACAAGCACACATACACACATGCAAATGACCATACACACACACACACTTCACTTCACGCAAGGACACATATGGAGACACACGTCCACACATATGGAGATACACATCCATACATACAGACACAGTACATAGAAACAAAAACCATACACACACACAGACACACTCAAACATGCACACACAAGGAGACAGCGGTACACACACACACACACATGCATACACATACACATAGAAACACAAACACACAAATATGGAGAATACATACATGCAAACATACACACATACATTTATACATATGCATACACACACTTGCATACATACATACATGTGTATGCACACACACACACACTCACACACACTGCCCCACACACATGCGCACAAACAAAAAGAACACAGCTTGAATAATGGACAAAGTCAACGACTACTGAAAAGGTTGCAAGACGCAATGAAAAGTTTAGAAAAATAAATGTGGAAAATAAATGAGTGGAAATTTTGCCAGTGAGTGTGTTAAATTATAAGGCACTAAAAGAGAATGACTCTCCCCAGACACAACAGAATTTGCTTCAGTACATGAACACACATAAAGAATCTTGCTAAACAAATCCAAAACCAAACAACCTACATTAGTTAATGAAAAAAATAAAATAGGAATTTTGAAAGAAGTTTCTAAACATCGATTGGCTGTTGGGGTCCAACAGAATAAAATAGTAATCAAAGGGGTCTATAGATAAAAAGGGGTCTTAAGAACCCCTGGGGTAGATGACTGTATTATCAAGGCTTTGTTTTGCAGCCAGATGTTCCTCTTGGCGCTAACCCTTACCTTTTTTTTTTTCAAATAAGGAATATCTTATTCCGGGCAACTTTGATGCTTCAAAGCCATTAGATTATGATTTGATGACAGAGGAAATGAGAACAATGTAACTGTTTGTATCTCACCCTTTTCAAAGAAGCATAAATATAAACAAATAATGCACATAGAAAGAGAGAGAAAGTGAATGAGAGAGAGAGAGGACTTCTTTCAGTTTCTGTCTACTATAATCACACACTTATGATGTGAACTTTTTATTTATAGTCATGACATGATGGACTTTCCAATTGGTTATGACGTAATTGCTTCATTCATTCATTCATCTAACCCACATCATTACTAATATGTACTTTTATAAACTGTAATTATTTATATTAATTCTTCAAATTGCTTCTAAATTGTAATCTCTCTCTCTCTAAAAAAATCCTTTCCTAATTTCTGCACTATGGCTAAATATGGGTCTACTGTTTTCTCTTCAAAATGACTCTTTCTCTGTTCATGGATGCACCCACTCCCTTCACTAACCCACATCATTACTAATATGTACTTTTATAAACTGTAATTATTTATATTAATTCTTCAAATTGCTTCTAAATTGTAATCTCTCTCTCTCTAAAATAATCCTTTCCTAATTTCTCACTATGGCTAAATATTTTCGTACTGTTTCTCTTAAAAATGACTCTTTCTTGTTCATGGATGCACCCACCCTTCTCCGTCCCCACCACCAATACTGGAAATCCCGTTTCTCTTACTGGAAATCCCCCTCTCATTCTGGTAGTCTCCTCTCTTATACTGGTAATTTTGACCCCCTCTCCTTTCTCTCTCTGGACTAACCCAACCAAAATGCACACCCCCTCACTGTCTCTCCCTCTCTGGACTAACCCAACCAGATAGCAGCCCACTTACTTAATTTAACATTGGCATATTTATATTTAGATCTGCAGCACCAGTAATACATATATTTACAATGCCCAAAACACTTTCATTTACAATGCTTTCTTACTCTCACCTCTAGTAGGGGCAACAATTTTAACATGTTTGAATGACGATAGGTGAAAAGCAAGAACAACTAATGTGACATGTCTATCAAATGATCACGGAAACCTTTTCAGGTGCTGAATAACATCTCTCCTTCCCATGTTTCCTCCCACATCCCTTTTCCAGTTTTCAGAGTTGGCACTGTCAATGTAGGCACATTGTATTGTGGGTCTAACAAGTTTGTAGAGATACTTGAACGGAGGTGTGTTGATGTATGCTGTATACAAGAGGTAAGCTGGAGAGGAGTTTCAGCCAGGGTCCTCACAAGCAAGGCACATAGGTATAAAATCTTCTGGGAAGGGAACAGTGGTGGAGTAGGTGGTGTAGGCGTACTTCTTGCAGAGGAATGGGTGGATAAGGTCATAGAAATAGTCAGGGTGTGTGATAGAGTGCTTAAGCTCAGGCTAGTCTTGCAGAATAGTTTAGCTACAATTATCTCTGACTTCGACCCACAAGCCTACAAAATGAACAGAAGAACCACTTTTCTGATATTCTTCTGCAAGCTACCTCAAAGATGAGTGACAATGATCACATCTTTGTGGCTGGAGATTTTAATGGGCATGTCGGACAGTAACCTGGTATCTTCCATGGTGTACATGAGGGGGCCATGGAATTAGTACCCAAAATGAAGAGGGAACTTAGCTACTGGAGTTATGTGATGCAAATAACCTATTGATCTGCAACACCAACTTCAGGAAGCCAGCCAACCACTTGATAGCCTATCAATCAGGTGACTCTACTTGCCAGATTGATTTCATTCTCACCAGAGAGTGAATGACAAAAGACTGAGACCTTTTGGTGATATGCTGTGTTTGAGAAGATCTGGCAAGTAAAGTGAGGTCGCAGCTGCGGCCAATGCCAGTGTTGCATAATTGGCTTGTTTAAAACTACGCTTGAATCATTGGACGACAGAATGTGTTTGAGGAGACCTGTCGAGTCAAGTGAAATCGAAATCATGGTTGTGGCCAGTGCTGCCTGACTGGCACCTGTGCTGGTGACACATAATAAGCACCATGCGAACGTGGTCGATGCCAGTGCCCCCTCTCTGGCTCCCATGCTGGTGACATGTAAAAAGCACCCACTACACTTTTGGAGTGGTTGGCATTAGGAAAGGCATCCAGCTGTAGAAAGCTTGCCAGATCAGATTGGAGCCTGGTGCAGCCTACTGGCTTGCCAGTTCTCGGTCAAACCATGCCAGCATGGACAGCGGACATTAAACGACGACGATGATGATGATGATGATGATGATGATGATCAGAGGATCTGCTAGCTAGGAGACATATGTGGCCTGGATTTTACCTGTTCCACTCCCGCTAAGATGTACATCGTAAATTCTGTGCTCTAAATATTTGTCTCCACTTTTAGATTACGAAATACTGGAGATTTCAAGTGAAGATGAAGGAGCTACTGCCCCAGATGACGAAGAAGTGACACCTGCTGGAGTAAAAAGGAAACGACCTGGCACCAAGGATGCTACTACACTTGCACCATTTTTACTTGGACCTGGTAAGTCGGACTATTATCATCATCAACAACACCATTAGCATCATAATCAGTGTCAACATCCAAGCATAACAATACAGCACTCCTGTAATCTCAACTCCGAATCTAGTCCTTTAATCCTGATACTTTTCTTCTAGTCATAACCCTAATCTTTTAAATGCTGTTCTAACTCTATGCATTTATTATTAATTGTAGTCCTTTAGTCCTAATTCAAATCTTATATTTCTAATAATTCTTTAATCTTAATTGTATACCTGGCATGGACAGCCTTTCTCGAAAAAAAAAAAGACCCCTTGTGACAGGGCTCACCATCAGGCAGGCTGCACTACTAAAAATATTCAAAGTAACTTTTCATTCGGTGTACCATTCAGAAAGTCCTGAATCGTCGTCGTCGTCGCCGCCGCCACTACCACTACCACCACCACCACCACCATCATCATCCATCAACCACAATCATTATTTAATGTCCATTGTCCCTGCTGGCATAGATTGGACAGTGTGACCAGAACTAGCAAGCTGGGAGAGGGGGCGCTGCACCAGACTCCAGTCTGATTTGGTATGGTTTCTATGGTTGGATGCCCCTCCTAATACCAACCACTTTACAGAGTGTGCTGGGTGCTTTTACATGGCACTGCACGGGCATTTTTACATGACATCACACGGGCGCTTTTACATGATGCTGCACGTACATTTTTACGTGGTACCACACGTGTGCTTTTACGTGGCATCGCACAGACACATTCACTGTAAAATGGGGGTGGGAGAAGAGAGAGTTGTGCTGAAAAAAGTTGACAGGTTGTTACTCTCTTGTTTTGGTGAATGAATTATCTTTTTGGTTGGGATCCATGTCACTAGGCGTATGTTCACGGCTTGTTTTGTACTGACTAAGCTTGAATGGTAAAAAATAAAGACATATGGCTATTGTACACTGTTAAAAAAAAACCGTTGATTGAAATATTGTCAACATATCATTTCTTCCTTGGTAATTGCCAGTATACCAAGCAGAAAGAAAACTCTCCTGTAAATCTCTATATATAAAGCTGAAGTGGTCTGTGTATGGCAGGTTTGGTAGCCTTCAACTAACACTATCTCCTCCGAGACCCTGCGGCGCAAGTTGACCAAAATTGAGAGTATGATAGAATAAGGCTTGCTCTTCATTCCGTAGAAGAAAAAAATTCAAATCGGACCATGTTAACACCAAAAATTATTTACATCAAAAAGGTGCTTTTTTCTATGAAAATCCCTATTTTTTTACGATTTTTTGACTGCTGTGTCGCCATTTTTCGGTATATTTCAACCAGAAAAATGTTCACTTAAAGAGAATAACAAGCTAAATAATGCAAAATTTTTACTTTTCAAAAATTTAAATTCTGAAGGGTCGAAAGAAACCCGAGCAACGCCAGGCGATACTGCTAGTTAATATAAAAAGTAAAAACCTCGACCCCTTTATTTCTATATTGTTATTTGTCTTTTCTGAAAGTCCGGTGTTAAATAACGGCATCTGGCAATCGAAACTAGGTTGAAAATTCGTCAAGAATTTTACCTTTATGTTATGGCTCAAATGCACCATTTAGTAGTAATTAGTATTAATTACAACATCGGTTTAATTGCGACAGATTATTTGTTTCCGTTCTTCAAGTAAATGTATGCGTTTATTGATATAAGGGAAATAACTCTTTTCAACGCGTGAAGTAATTAGAAATAAAAAGTTTTAAAGCTGACATTTTTGGATCTTTTCGGTTTGAACGGCAGTTTTTTCTGGCGGTGTCATATGAAATTGTCACCCATAATTATGACCCTAGTATCGATCTATTGCATTTCAATCTGTTTTAGGGTTAGTTAGGGCTAGGGGTGGGGGGAAGGGTATATTTTTTTCTTCACAAATGTAAATAAACCCAATCTGTTTCTTAAACGTGGGACATATTCATACGGCACAGAGAATGTTTTTTTCCCTCAATAGACGTCAGTGATTGGTTTGAAATTGCAGAAATCGAAGAGAAGAAAAAAAACAACAACAAATATCTTACAACTATAGAATTTTCTCAATAAAGCCAAGAGAAAAAGATGTTTTATAAACACATTCTACTAGCATACGAAGTTTAAAATTTTTTAGTTACCTAGGAATTATGTTAAAAACTGCCGTTCAAACCGAAAAGATCCACATTTTTTTGCTTAAGTTGCCGTGCTGTCACTCACCACTGCAAAACGTACTTAGAAGCTTACAAAATTTACGATCAAGGATAGTAATGTTACTATGTAACCAACCATACAACACAGCTTTATAGGCTGAAAAACATAACGAAATTACTGTTTCAAATTTTTGGCATAAAGACAGTAATTTTAGGGAGGAGTTTTGGCTATCTTTTCTGTAGTGCACCTGAGCATCATCATCATCACCATCATCATTTAACGTCCGTTGTCCATGCTGGTACGGGTTGGACTGAGTTCATTATTATGCACACGCTTTCTTTCTCTTTCCCCCCTGTTTCTCTTTACGAAAATACATCATCATCATCTTCGTTTAACGTCCGTTTTCCGTGCTAGCATGGGTTGGACGGTTCGACCGGGGTCTAGGAAGCCAGGAGGCTGCACCAGGCTCCAGTCTGATCTGGCAGTGTTTCTACAGCTGGATGCCCTTCCTAACGCCAACCACTCCGTGAGTGTAGTGGGTGCTTTTTACGTTCCACCGGCACAGGTGCCAGGGGAGGCTGGCAGCGGCCACGATCGGTTGGTGCTAGCTTAATGTTGGTAATTGGTTCCAAGATATGCAACTTAAATTGATAAACAATGTAACATGAAAAACTATTAAAAAAAATATTTGAGCTTATTTTTCTATGTATTTCATGATTTTGCAATTCATTATTGGTTTTTATGTATTTTCAAAGTTTCATGCTTTTAATATGTTTGCTGAGACCAACATAAAGTGGGTTAAATCAACTGAAGTCAAAGTTTATTTTACCCCCTTTAATTTCTTTATAAAGAAAAATCCCAAAGCCAAAAAAGACGTAATTTGAAACAAAATAAGTTGAGGTATGCCTGTATGTATGTTGCAATTTTTAATTGTAACTAGCAGTATCGCCTGGCGTTGCTCAGGTTTGTTTCGACCCTTTAGAATTGGAATTTTTGAAAAGTAAAAATTTTGTATTATGTAGCTTGTTATTCTCTTCAAGTGAACATTTTTCTGGTTGAAATACACCGAAAAATGACATTACAACAGTAAGAAAATCGTAAAAAATAGGGATTTTCATAGAAAAAAAGCACCTTTTTGATGTAAATAATTTTTGGTGTTAACATGGTCCGATTTGAATTTTTTCTTCTACAGAAGGAAAAGCAAACCTTTTTCTATCATACTCTCAATTTTGGTCAACTTGTGCTGCAGGGTCTCGGAGGAGATAGTGTTAGTTGAAGGCTACCAAACCTGCCATACACAGACAACTTCAGCCTTATATATAAAGATTAATGTTCTGTTTTCATTCTGTCTTTTGTTTTTTTAACAAATCCATGCAAAGAAATGGCAGTGGCTATTGTTTTTACTGTTTACTAAATTATCTTTCTTTTTTTTATTTGACAGGGATGAAACGAGGACGTGGTCGGCCTCGACGGTTTCCACCGGCTGGACCGAGCAGTTTGCCAACACAAATTCCCGCTGTGATTATACCAACATCCGGTGGTCAAACACTGATGATGGCTTCTGTTCCAGTAAGTTTAACTGAACTTTGAAAAACTGTCAGGTAGAATGTTTATCTTGGGATACCATTGGCAGATTAAGATTGACTACTTACTGGTCACAAAAGCCATGGTTTTTCAAAGTTGGCACCTTTCCAGGAATTTATTTTAACTCTTTAGTTACCTGTATCAGTAGTTGTAAGTCTCATACATATTCTTTTACTTGTTTCAGTCATTTGACTGTGGCCATGCTGGAGCACCGCCTTTAGTCGTGCAAATCGACCCGAGGTCTTATTCTTTGTAAGCCTAGTACTTATTCTATCGGTCGCTTTTGCTGAACTGCTAAGTTACGGGGACGTAAACACACCAACATAAACATATACACACACATACATATATATATATACATATATACGACGGGCTTCTTTCAGTTTCCATCTACCAAATCCACTCACAAGGCTTTGGTCGTCCCGAGGCTATAGTAGAAGACACTTGCCTAAGGTGCCACGCAGTGGGACTGAACTCGGAACCATGCGGTTCGTAAGCAAGCTACTTACCACACAGCCACTCCTATATTTTATTGAAACATGAAATTAATGAATGTATAATACAATTAGGATCTTTTCCTTTTGAAGGCCAGATTTCAACACAATTTCTAGTTAACTAAACACTTTAAAACTTCATATACTGGTAGAATGTGTCAAAAGAAAACATTATTTTCACTTGGCTTTCTTGATAAATTTGTAATTCGTTTGTTAAACGTAGTTAATTTTTCGAATTTTAACCAATCCTATGCTCTCTTTTGAGCTAAAATCATTTGCTGCGTCTAAAACTGAGACAACATCCTGTAACTAACCCTCCCCCTAACCCTAAATTTTTTTTTCTTAATTGTTAAATTAATTTAATTGTTACGCGTATAAAAAAAACTAAAGCAATGGAAAATAATTTAAACAATTAACATACAAAATAATTCTATAATTTTATACACATGCTTTCCTTACGTATACGGAAAGCGTGTGTATAAAAATCATAGAATTATTTTGTATGTTAATTGTTTAAATTATTTTCCATTGCTTTAGTTTTTTTTACACACGTAACAATTAAATTAATTTAACAATTAAGAAAAAAGAATTTAGGGTTAGGGGGAGGGGGAGGGTTAGTTACAGGATGTTGTCTCAGGTTTTTAGACGCAGCAAATGATTTCAGCTCAAATAGAGGTGATTCATTGGTTAAAATTCGAAAAATTAAACTACGTTAAACAAACGAATTACAAATTTATCAAGAAAGCCAAGTGAAAATAATGTTTTCTTTTGACACATTCTACCAGTATACGAAGTTTTAAAGTGTTTAGTTAACTAGAAATTGTGTTGAAATCTGGCCTTCAAAAGGAAAAGATCCTACAATTACATTTATTATAACTAATGAAATATTACACGTAATATAAGAGAAATGAATTAAAAATTTGTTGTATGTCATGGCACTCCTTTTATTTTTTATGTACTTCATACCACTAACTTTAGAACCTGGCTACCTCTCTGGGCTTTAGCTGTCCGCTATCTATGAACAGTAATTGCTAATTAGCCCCATTGCAACTAACGCCACCATCACCACCACCAATCACCAATAGCGTCATTGTCATCATTGTTGATGCTGTCTCTTCCTCCTCCTCCCATATTGTTACTCCACACTATTGTTACTAGCATTGGCAAGGTCTGCTTTGGTATGGTTTTTACAGCTGGATGCCCTTAGAGTGAACCGGACACTTTTTACGTGACACCAGTATCAGTGAAGTCTGCTTTGGCATGGTTTTTATTGTTGGATGCCCTTTCTTATGCCAACCATTTTAAATAGTTTGGACTGAGTGCTTTTATGTGACATCAGACACTGGCAAGGTCTGCCTTGGCATATTTTTACGGTTGGATACTCTTCCTAACACCAACCACAGTGTGGACTGGGTGCTTTTTATATGGCACCAGCATTGGCGAGGTCTGCTTTGGCTTGGTTTTTACAGCTGGATGCATGCCCTTATGTGTCTGGTTATGCGAGAAATAAGCTGCCAAATAATGCCCTACTGTCTTGAAGAAAGGAGAAGACAAACATACATTAGTTACTATAGTCCTAGATATTCTCTTAAAAAAAGGCATAATGATTATGGCTGGAGTGTGAATGTCTTTGATTGTGGTTCTTTTGTTCAATCACAGCTGACCTAGGGCTACACAACAGCAGCATCATAACTATTATCATCCTCGTTGTCGTTGATGCTGTTGCTGCTGCTGCTGTTGTTGTTGTTAAGCGAAAAGACGGGTAAGGGCGATTAGGTGATGGTCTAGGGCTTAGGGGCAAGAGACCCCAGACCTTGGAAAAAAAAAGACTTTGGTCGTCTTGTTGTAGTTGAGGGCTCTTCGTTGATGCCCGACATCACTGGAAGGTGTCCCTCGAAGTCGCTAGAAATGAAGATCACCCGGTCCAAATTCTTGGATGGCTGCTGCCGTTGTTGTCAACACCACCATTGCCATCATTGCAGTCACTGCAGCATCCTGCCCACCACCACTGCTATTAAGTGTCGTATTATCGTTATGTCACCATTATCCTCTGTTGGTCAGTTTGTAGAACTCTTTCCTACTCCTGTCTTTGTCTTTGTCTCTCAGGGAATCCAGAACATGCAGGCATTTCAGCAGCAGATAAAGCAACTGCCAACCATATTACATAAATCAGTAGAAGGTCAAGGGACCGAAGACAATAATAATCAGATGTTACCAGTGTCATTGAATACCGAAGGAATCACTGTCACTGACTCCACTTCAAAGCAGCAGCAGCAGCAAAAACAACAAGAAAGCCTTGTAATTTCAGCAACAGGTATCACAATCTTTGTTTGCTTCTCACTCTCTCTTTCTTTTGCTTTCTCTTGCTTCAAAGCCATTTTCTTCTTTGTCTGAACCCTTTCGGATCTTTTTAGTTTTGGCTGTCAATTCTCAATCTCTTCAGATCCTCTTCAAAATGATCTCATATTTGTTGTAATGATATGATTTTATATGCTAATCACTTCTTTGAAATTCATTTTCACATGAAAAGGTTGCAAGACGCAACGAAAATTTTAGAAAATAAAAATAGGAAATAAGTGGAAATTTTACCGGTGAGTGTGTTAAATAATAAGGCACTAAAAGAGAATGACTCTCCCCAGACACAACAGAATAAATAAAGAATTATCAGCTTTTAAAGTTCGAAAATTTTGGGTAATTTTAGCCAATTATAAGCTACTGATATATTTATGCCTGTTTCCATAGTAACTAACCAAACATGAGAACTCTTGCTGACAAATATATTCTATGCAAAAGCATGTGCATTGGTGCTGTGTTCTGCTGTTAAAACATGTTAAAAATAACAGCCAAATAGGCCCTAAATCACCCCCCCCCCAATTTCTTTTTTTTGGTTTTTACATAATCGTACAAATCCCCCTCAAAGTAGAAGTTGATTTATTTACAGTTTCATATTAAAACACGTCACGCACAAAATGACAGCTTCCAAGTCCTGTTTTCTGACTGAGTGAAAATGATCAAACTTTAAACCTCTATAACCTATTTTAGAAATTTTTCTGGACAAAGTGAAATATCTCCTGAGATTCAGCTTCAAAAACTACATTAATGTACCAAATTTTAAAACTTTCAATATCGAAATCGATCAACATCAATGGAATTTGTAGTTGTGATACCAGTACCGGTGGCACGTAAGAGAACCATCCAAACGTGGCTGTAGCCAGCGCTGCACTGACTGGCCTCCATGCCGGTGGCATGTAACAAACACCATCTGATCATGGCCGTTGCCAGCCTCGTCTGGCACCTGTGCCGGTGGCACGTAAAAAGCACCCACTACACTCACGTAGCGGTTGGCATTAGGAAGGGCATCCAACTGTAGAAACACTGCCAGATCTGACTGGCCTGGTGCAGCCTTCGGGCTTCCCAGACCCCAGTTGAACTGTCCAACCCATGCTAGCATGGAAAGCAGACGTTAAACGATGATGATGATGAATAAACTTAGAATTTTTGAAAATTGGCAGCCAAAATGAAAAGATCCACCATTCCTTTTATCTCATTGATCCTCAGCAGTGAAAGCATATGGCCTAGTAGTTTGGCTGTTGACCATACGGTAATTCCTGGGCTAGGTGGTACATTGCATCTTTGTGCATGGCATTTTATTTCATGTTACTCCATCCAGCTCAGATGATGAAAATCAGTATCAGCCAGTTGCTAGTACTGTCTTCGCTCCCTCATGTTGTTGCATTTTTGACATTCTGCATGGTCAGAGATAGGAGGGATGTGAAGGGTATCTGCTTCTACTCATGACTTCATAGGCACCTAAAACAATTATCGGAACCATGATACTTACTATCAAGTCACATTTGCTTGCAAGTGACCGCTATGCATTTGTCTTTACTGTTCTTCCATTTTTTCTTTTTAAATCTATTCTTCTTTATCATCATCCTTTTCTTCGAATTTTTATCATTTTCTTTGTTTCTCCACTCTGTCTTCCTCCGCCTCCCCTTATCCCATCATCTTTTTCTCTCTTCTTTCTCCTCACAAAGCATACATGTATGTATGAGTGTGTGTGTATGTGTGTGTTTGTGTCATTAGCATGAAAAAAGTACCCAGTATACTCTGTAAAGTGATTGGTATTAAGAAAGGTAGGAAAAGTTTACGAAAAAAACAAAAGACGAAAACAGGTGGTGTACAAAACAAACAGATGCATTAGTATAATGCTCAGGAATAGAAAAAGTCTTTTACGTTTCGAGCCTATGCTCTTATACAGAAAGGGACACAGAAAAAACAAGGAGAGTAAAAAAATGTGTGTAGTGGCTAACGATCTATCATGGCAACTATTAAGAAAGGTATCCAGCCACAGAAACTATGTTACTCCATTCTGCTCAGATGATGAAAACAGGTATCAGCCAGTTGCTAGCGCCATCTTCACTTCAGACATTGGAGCTTGACATGGCATTGTAACTTGTCAGATACTGTCAAACCATCCAACCCATACCAGTATGGAAAGTGGGCATTTAAATGTTGATGAACATGATGTGTTTTTTATATATATATATATATATATATATATATATATATATATATGTATATATACAGAACCTTACAGTAGTCTGGAACAACTGAATCTTAGTCAGTCAGTTGATGGGCCACTACCTCAAATGTTTAAAATTTAAATCCACATCTTTGTCTATATATCTACCTTCTCTAATGTTGCCACTTGATATGAAAATTTTGTATTAAGGAAAACCTCTATAATTGGCTGATGAGTGCTCAGCATTTTAAAACGTTGTAATACTTACAACATTAATAAATGATGTAGTACGAAATGATCGTACCAACTTACCGGAGTCATTCTTGTTGCTTATTTTGATTATAATCACCCCACTGATTTTTATGGATAACACCATACAGAATTCTGGTGCATCTAAATTAAGTACCATATTCATTTGAATCTAAATTTTTGCTGAACTTATATATATATATATATATATATATTTATCTCAATGTCCTCTCTGTTTGCTTCACAGACAATACAACCGAGAATGCAAAGACAGATGGGTCCACAGATGATAATGAAGAAATTTCAAAAGTACATTCCAAAACTGCTGAAAATTCAACAAGTCAATCAGGTGAGTGTTTCAGTTTCTCGGTTCTTCATGTCTTCAATTTTCCAGTTCCTTAATTCTTCAGTTCCCTAGTTTTTTTCTTAATCCTTCAGTTCCTTAGTTCTCCAATTTCTCAAGTCTCTTTTTCTTTTTCAATCTTTCAGTTTCATAATTCTTTAAAAAAAATTTGTCAGTTCCTTAGTTTTTTAATCCTCCAATCTTTCAGTTTTTCAGTCCTTGAGATTTTCAGTTTTGCAGTTCCTCTGTGTTAATCTTTCAGTTCCTGAGTTTTTTTTTTAACCATTTAGCATTCAGTTTACACTCATCATCATCATCATCATCGTCATCATCATCATCATCATCGTTTAATGTCCGCTTTCCATGCTGGCATGGATTGGACAGTTTGACTGAGGACTGGCGAGCCAGAAGGCTGCATCAGTGTCCAATCTGATCTGGCAAAGTTTCTACAACAGGATGTCCTTCCTAATACCAACCACTTTGAGATTTTAGCGGATGCTTTTTACATGCCACCGACACGAGGGCCAGTCAGGCGGTACTGGCATCGACCATGCTCAAATGGTGCTTTTTACATGCCACTGGCACAAGAGCCAGTCTGGTGGCACTGGTAATGACCATGCTTGAATGGTGTTTTTTACATGCCACCAGCACAGGAGCCAGTCAGGTGGCACTGGCAATGATCACGCTTGAACGATGCTTTTAACATGCCACTGTCACAGGTACCAGTCAGGCGGTACGGTCATCGGCCACAACAAGGATTTCACTTGCCTCAACAGGTCTTTGCAAGCGCAGTTTATTGCCCAATGATTGATGGGTACTTTTTTCACACAGCTGTCCTCATCCATTCACAACACATGACCATACCAGCACAGTTGTCTCTCTTGCATACTACGTTTGATGCTTCTTAAGTCCAACTTTTCTCTCAAGGCACTTACACTCTGTCATGTATGCACACTAACATTATACATCCAGCAGAACATACTGGCGTCATACAGTCTATCTTTTATTCTGAGCAAGAGGCTCTTTGTCATCAGCAGAGGTAGGAGCTCTCTGAACTTTGCCCAGGCTATTCTTATTCTAACAGCTACACTTTCAGAGCATCCACCCCCGCTACTGACTTGGTCACCTGGGTAATGGAAGCTATCAACTACTTATAGTTTTTTCCCTGGAATGTGCCTCCACCAACTATCATACAGAGATATAAAAAAAGAATGAATCTGCTAGGGCTGCTGCACAGCAGCCTACATTAGCACATAATGTGATCTTCAGTTAGATGGAGTCTGCATATATCTGGAGCACTGGACCTGAGGGTTGCTCTTAGTCATTCGACCAGCTCTCTACTCGTTACTGGCCTGGTTCATCAAGACTAACCTAGAGCTATTTAACAACACTAACATCTTTTTTCTCCATCTTTTCTTTTCTCAGACCTTTACTTTCCTCTGTCAAGTCTATCAGTAAATGAGACTGTTATCATTTCACTTTGAATCTTTCAGTTCAAGATTAGGCATTGTTAAAGCTGAAATATTGGATTAACTAAAACATATTTTTCTCTTCATTCTGCATTGTTATGCGGCTCTCATGCCTTTCTCATTCTTTAACTGAAATGTTTCAGTTACTTCAGACGAAGGCAAGAGTGTCAGCGAGTCTTCGACAGAGGTTATCACTAGTAGTGCTCCGCCAACCATTATCCAGATTCCAGAGAACTTTTTACCAATGTTTTTACCAAAGAAAGATCCAATCAAACTCGGTAATTATTGCATCATACATTTTTGGGTTCAATACCTATTATTTTACATACTTTATAATTTTTTAAGGGTGAACTGTTTTAGAAAAAGCATATTGAGCCAGCAACAAAAGTTCAATTCCTACCTACTGCTATTTCATTTACTCTTCTAATTACTTTGGAAGGGGATGAATGCCACAACTTCCAAAGTTAATAGAGATGTATCATATATATAATATAAAATAACAAAGGTGGCCAGATGCAATATAAAACTAAAAAGGAAAAATTCAATTGTCACTAATAGTGATTGAGGGTGCAAGGTAGCACCTACTTTACTAGAAACAAGAGTCAAAGACCCTTATAGCCACAAAAAAAGTTTTTGACTCTTGTTTCTAGCAATGTAGGTGCTACCCAGCACCCGCAGTCACTATATATATATTGGTTGGTTGGCATCCTTTCTGTCTCGGGAGACAATGGAGTTGCGCATAAAGTAGTCTAGTCCGGCTTTTATATTTCATGTCCTGATACATTTCCTGCTGTGGCTGTGTAGTCCTATCCTGGACAAACACTCCCTCTGGCAGGTACCGCAAATGTAGTGAAGACTGTTCCTGGCTGGTTGTAGTGCCATAGTCTCTTGTTTACGTCTCTTTCTTTCTTTCCATTTCTCCTCTCTCTCTCTGTCACTCCTTTGTATTCCCTTTTTACGGTACGTCGCCATTCTCCGCGGTTGCGGCAATGCCTCCCACCGCTAATATTGATGTTGCAGGCCTTCATGTCCCTTTTGCAAACATCCTTGTTACGTAAGATCGGTCTACCCACAGACCTAGTACCCCTAGCAAGCTCTCCGGAGAGTATGTCCTTGGGGATTTGCCATCTTTCATACGGCTAGCATATATATATATATATATATATATATATATAATATATATAACATATATATTATATATATATATAACATATATATAATATATATATACATATATATAACATATATATATATAATATATATATATATGGGGTGCTGGGAAGAGGCATGATATGTATAGATGTATGCATGTATATGTATTTGTATGTACATGCTTGTATGTGTACATTATTGTGTCTCCTACCCATTGTGCACTTGTCTGCATTTGCCCACCATCTTCCTAATGTCCATTTCATTTCCTCTCCCTATGATCCATCTCCTTATTGCTCCACCATCCCTTACCAAATTTATCAATTTCCCATTGCTCATCAATCATTCACTGTTTCTTCTCTACTTGCTCTATTATTCTGTCAGTCTCATTAATGTAAGCAATGCCTGATTTCACATCACTTTATTTCACATCACCTGGAAGCTTAAAGATCCTGCGAATGGACAGAGATTTAGAGACATATTACTCGAAGACTTTGAAATAGAAGGGGATATAGCTTCACACGATGTAGAAGACAACTGGAGGTTTCTACAAGACAACCTGCTGAGGGCCGCTGACCAGATCTGTGGATGTTCCAAGTCCCCTCTCGATCCAAAATAATATGGTGGTGGAACAATGTTGTTGACAGGGCTATTAGAGAAAAGAAACAGGCTTGGAAGAACTGGAAGAACGGTGGTAGCAGAGAATTGTGTCATCCTGCCAGAAGGGAAGCTAGGACATAGGTTTATTTAGCCAGAGGGGAAGCAGATAAGAAAAAATTTGCCAGTATTCTGTGCTGTGAGGACCAAAGACTTGAGGTGTTTCATGTTGCAAGACAGTGTGTGAGAAAGAATCGTGATGTTGTAGGAGAGAAATGTGTCCGCAATAACAGAGGAATTCAAGACAGGATGCCCCTGGGAGCTCCTCTGTGCCGACGACCATGCTCTAATTGCTGAGTCACTATCAGAACTGGAGGAGAAGTTTCAGGTGTGGAAACAACGATTAGAATCAAAGGGCTTTAGAGTCAACCTATGCTAAAACCAAAGTCCTAATAGGTAGGAAGGTAGACAAACCACAAATCCCTTCTGGTAGATAGCCCTGCTTGATCTGTAGAAAAGGCATAGGTAGAAACTCTATAAGATGTACCCAGTGTAAGCTATGGACACATTAGAGGTGCAGCAATATCAAAGGAAGACTAACTGCGAAGATAGCTTTTGTATGTGGCAGATGCTCAGGAGCAATAAACACTGAAAATGTGCATAGAACAACTTCCGCCACATTCCAGGGAGAAAAACTATAAGTAGTTGATAGCTTCTGTTACCTAGGTGACCAAGTCAGTAGCAGGGGAGGGTTGCGCTGAAAAGTGTAGCTGCTAGAATAAGAATAACCTGGGCAATGTTCAGGAGGCCAGTATGCTCTGCTAGATGTGTAATGTTAGTGTGCATACTCAACAGAGTGTAAGTACCTTGAGAGAAAAGTTGAACCGAAGAAGCATCAGATGTGGTGTGCAATAGAGACGACTGTGCTGGTATGGTCATGTGGCGAGAATGGATGAGGATAGCAGTGTGAAAAAGTGTCACATCCTAGCGGTTGAGGGAACCTGTGGATGAGGTGGTGAAGCACAACCTTCGAACATTAGGCCTCACTGAGGCAATGACTAGTGACCGAGACCTTTGGAAATATGCAGTGCTTGAGAAGACCCAGCAAGCCAAGTGAGACCATAACCCATGGACTATGCCAGGGGTGTAACCAGCCCACTCATGTGTACCTTTCCTTCATTGGACACTAAACTTTGCTTGCGAAATTGAAATCAAATTCAATGACTGGCATCCGTGCTACAGGAGCGCTAAGAGCACCATCCGAGTGTGATCGTTGCCAGAGCAGCTGACTGGCTTCCATGCCAGTGGCACATAAAAAGCACCGTTTGAGCATGATCGTTTCCAGCGTTGCTTACTGGCACTTGTGCCGGTAGTACGTGAAAATACACCTGAGCGAGGTCATTGCCCGTGGCTGGGACTGGTCCTGTGCAGGTGGCACACAAAAACAGTGGCACATAAAAAGCACCGTTTGAGCAGCAGCTGACTGGCTTCCATGCCAGTGGCACATAAAAAGCACCGTTTGAGCATGATCGTTTCCAGCGTTGCCTTACTGGCACTTGTGCCGGTAGTACGTGAAAATACACCTGAGCGAGGTCATTGCCAGTGCCGCTGGACTGGCTCCTGTGCAGGTGGCACATAAAAAGCACCATTTGAGCGTGGCCATTGCCAGTACCGCCTGACTGGCCTTTGTGCCGGTGGCACGTAAAAGCTCCCACTACAGAGTGGTTGGCATTGGGAAGGGCATCAAGCTGTAGAAACTCTGCTAGATCAGATTGGAGCCTGGTGCAGCCATCTGGTTCGCCAGTCCTCAGTCAAATCGTCCAAGCCATGCTAGCATGAAAAGCGGACGTTAAACGATGATGATGCTGATAATTGCCCCAGTTCACTTAGACGTAGAAATAAGTTGCAATGTTGCTGGTGCCAAGCTGTATTGACCTTTGTCTTTTCCTTCGACAACATCAGTGGCATGGAGAATGGAGTCTGGTATGCATGGACAACTGCTGGTCTTTCATAACAACCTTGCTCAGACTTATGCCTCAGAGGGGTACTGTCTAGGTGACTGAAAGGGGTCTTTATCCTTTACCCTGCCTGATAATCCATAGCATCAATCCTTCAGTTCTGCTGGTCCTCTCTCCCTCTTCCCCAAGCCACTCTCTAGTGACATGCTTCTCTTCCTCCTGTAACCTTCCTTGTCCTCCTTGATTTCTCTGTTGTCTCTTTCTCTTCCACTCACTTTCTTGGATGTTATCTTTTGCATAGAAACACATGATAGATTATAGCAAGGACTCTCTAGCCAATCTGTTACAAGTCAACCTCACTAGTGCTGGTACTATGATAAAATGCAAATAGTATACTGTTCTGATTGAGTGGAGACAGCATAAGATTGCAAGCGACCTTTAGTCCTGTTGAGGTCACAACACTCTCTCTAGTGCTGGTGCTAGGATAAAGTGCATTCAGTATACTTTGCAATGTGGTTGCTGGTAAGAATGGCATTGAGCTGTAGATACCAAAACTGAAAACAAAGCACATGAGTGATATATGGTCTTGTGACCATCAACACAGGCAATCATTCTGTGCATTGTTTGTTTTTGATTTTGTCGATTTCACAGTATAGTAGGGTCAGTTGGGCACCATCTATGAGAAAAACAGCACCATGACACAATTTACTCTGCCAGAAATTTGGAAACAACATGCTGTATCGCTTTGCAGAGAATTTGAAAAGAGTTGGATGAGTCTAAAGTGATTTCGAAGGTATGGCAGTTCGGAAAACTCACTCTGTTCTGATAAGGAAAGAACTCCTGAATTTGTTGGTGAGATCTAGGCCATGATTGACAATAATCCCTCGAAGTCAATCAGGTCCATTGCCAGGGACATGGGAGCGTTTAAGTTTCTTATCAGACAGGTAGTGCATGAAAACATTTGGTATTCCTCATACAAGATGAGAAAGTGCCAATTTTTATCCCAAACTATCAAGGAAAAGAAAGCAGATTGTGCTACAAAGCTTTTGAACAAACTCAAGCATCCCCTCCAACCAAACATGCTTTGTTTTTTCACAGACGAGAAAAATTTCTGCTGGGATCAGATGGTGAACACACATAACAACTGTTAGCTTGCCATGTCCCCAAAACATGTACCAAGAGTGATAAAAATCAAACATCCTGTCAACATTATGGTGTTTGGAGTGATAACTAGTGATTTCGATATGCATCCATTCATCTTCCCACATGGCATCAGACTCAACACGGAGGCCTACATCAAGTGCTTGGAGGTGGTAGTGCTGCACTGGGTCACGGGAGTGGTTGCTGGAAGACTCTATGTCTAGCAACAGGACTCTGCACCATGCCACACAAGCAGGGGAACCGAATCATGGCTGTCAGACAATTCCTGTAACCACATCACCTCTAATATTTGGCCAATTAACTCCCCAGACTGTAACCCCCTTGATCATTATGTTTGGGGTGCAGTTGAGCAAGAGATGAACTGAAAGCAAGGTTTATGGCAACATTCAACAACTTAAACAAGGAGGCCACCTAGAAGAGTTGCAGGAAATTCCGAAGTCGTTTGGAGGACAGTTTATTCACTGCAACCTGTATATATATATATATATATATATATATATATAGCATAATTAAATCTCAGAATGAGATTGAAACAGTAATCGCTCGATAATGTAAAGTATAGAAGCCATCTTATCATGGCTAACCACATTGGGGAGGGGGTGTTACTGTAGCTTTATAGCCCCAAGAGATCTTCGCCTCTAGCTGGCTTTAGACACAATATCTGTGTCCTTGGATTATTTGCAAAGGGAGGCCATCCCTTCCTTGAAAGCCTGAGTGATACGCTCGAACTAGTTTCGGGATTGTTGTCCCTCGTCAACGGGCGGTAACCACCAGGTAGCGATGAAAGAGAAGGCTCCTTTGCAAATAGATATAAGTTTTTCTAATGGCGTCTGCCACTGATGTCGAAAAACAAAACTAGTTCGAGCGTATCACTCAGGCTTGCGAGGAAGGGATGGCCTCCCTTTGCAAATACTCCAAGGACACAGATATTGTGTCTAAAGCCAGCTAGAGACGAAGATCTCTTGGGGATATAAAGCTACAGTAACACCCCCTCCCCAATGTGGTTAGCCATGATAAGATGGCTTCTATACTTTACATTATCGAGCGATTACTGTTTCAATCTCATTCTGAGATTTAATTATGCTTACTGTTCCTTTTTCGACATCAGTGGCAGACGCCATTAGAAAAACTTATATCTATTTGCAAAGGAGCCTTCACTTTCATCGCTACCTGGTTTTTGAGTCTTGCTTCTCGTGTCGTCTGCGTCGTCGCTGAATGACCGCCGCCCGTTGGAGTTGATTGCGTTGATATTGAGTGGAGGTGGTGAGTTCGAGTGATTTATTGGAAGTGTTTGGGGTTTTGGGAAATTTTCTTCTTCAAAATGCAAACCCAATCATATGCAGGAGCAGCAAGCAAGAAATTGTCTACAAGCGAAATACAGTTGGCAGACGTCACAATAGAAAATGATATTTTGAAGAGTTACTTCGACAGCTTGAAAAGGGAAGGTGACTGTGTAAGGATTACACCACCTGAAGAAGAAGCTAAAGAAGCTGAAAAACAGATAATAATATACAGAACATGGAAGGTAGAGTCAAAGAAATTAGAATTGGCAGAAACTGCCGAGATTGAATGTTGTCTGCAGAAACTTGAAGGAGAGCCTACCTTCTATAACAGAGGTAGAAAATATGCGACAGTTGTCGTCCATTTTAAAAGCGAGGGCGAAGCGAAGAAGAACGGTACGCAAATATTAAAATCAGAAAAATGGATTTTATTACCGAGTTATTGTGGGAAAAGAGCAGTTAGAATAAGAATAAGTAAGATTTCGCCAGAGCTAAAAATGGAGAGAATATTAGCAGCAGTTGTCTTTAACTGCAAAGAAGGTGTTGAAATTTTAAATGTAAAAGATCTCAAGATGTACAATGGTGGGGTTATGCAGTGCAGGTTGTGATTCATGTAACCATACCTGATCTGTATAAAATCCCAGAAGAGTTGGTTTTCCCCGACGAGACTCGACTGAGAGTCATGGTGGAGGGGAGACCACCAGTGTGCTACAAGTGCAAAATAAGAGGACACATGAAAGATGCATGTCCGACTAGAACATCGAACAACAATAAGACAGATGTGGTGCAAGCGGAAACGGTGGAATGTGTAAACACAGAAATTGCAGAAAGTGGTGAAGAAAAAACAGATGGAAAAGAAGATAGAAAAAGAGCGAGGGTGGAATCACCACCTACAACTCAAAAAAAGAAAAAAACGAAAAATAAGACTATAGAGGAAAAGGATAATAGTATGTACGAAGATAAGAGAATAAAAGAGCCAGAGATAGAAGAGGAACGTTTATCGATAGAACAAAAGTGGGATAGAAAAGTGTCAGAGAAGTTAAAAGCATGTAAAGAAGGAAGAAGACCAGTAGGAAAGAATCTCAAGGCAGTAATTTTATACATGAAAGATAAAGAAATAGAAAAAAGACTGGCAGGTAAGAAAGGGTTAATAAGAGTTAGGCTAAACCCAGAAATATTTGATGATAAAGTAAAGTCGGCAATAGTAGATAAAGAGACATTTGTAAAATTGAAAAGTGTTTTTTCAAGTGTTTACATAACGCAATATGTTCGATACGAGAGTTTGCCTGCATTAATAGAACAGGAAGATATTTTAGAGTACTTAACAGATGAACGGCCAGTATAACAGAACTGTATTTTCAATGATTTTACAAGTTTTGGGGGGCTTGTAAACATTTCATACAAATTCATTATACATAATTCATTTCATGACATATTTTATTTTATTCTATGTACCCCACGTCCCGTTTTTGTATCGTCCCCTCTATTTTTCAGGCCATCGTGCCTATAATAAAGATAGTATCGCTACCTGGTGGTTACCGCCCGTTGACGAGGGACAACAATCCCGAAACTAGTTCGAGCGTATCACTCAGGCTTTCAAGGAAGGGATGGCCTCCCTTTGCAAATACTCCAAGGACACAGATATTATGTCTAAAGCCAGCTAGAGGCGAAGATCTCTTGGGGCTATAAAGCTACAGTAACACCCCCTCCCCAATGTGGTTAGCCATGATAAGATGGCTTCTATACTTTACATTATATATATATAGTTTTATAGATTTTGACTTTCACCCTTCTGGGATTGATAAAATAAAGTAATCCCCCACTACAGAGGTTGATATAAAAGATTGTCCTCCCCACCACCACCACCACACCTCTCATGTATTTATGTAATTAATTATGTAATTCATCAAAGGGTGGTGGATTGGCAGAATTACTAGAGCGTTGGGTAAAATGCTTTGTAGTATTTCTTGTGGCTCTTTACAGTCTGTGTTCAAATCCCACTGAGGTGAACTTTTACTTTCATTCATTTGGAGGTTGATAAAATAAAGTACCAGTTGGTCACTGGGGTCAGTGTAATTGACTTACTCTTCCCCTCACAATTGCTGGCCTTGTGCCAAAATTTGAAGTCATTTATTATTACTATTATTATTAATGGTGAGCTGGCAGAATTGTTAGCTGCTAGGCAAAATGCTTAGTGGTATTTTGTCTGTCTTTATGCTCTGAGTTCAAATTACGCCAAGGTCGACTTTGCCTTTCATCCTTTTGGGGTCAGTAGATTAAATACCATAGCAATGTCAAAGGAAGGCTAACTAGGAAAATAGTTTTTGTCTGTGGCAGATGCTCAGGAGCAATAAACACTGGAAATGTGCAGAGACCAACTTCTACCACGTTCCAGGGAGACAAACTAGAAGTAGTTGATAGCTTCCGCTACCTAGGAGACCAAGTCAGTAGCGGGGGTGGGTGTGCTGAAAGTGTAACTGCTAGAGTAAGAATAGCCTGGGCAAAGTTTAGAGAGCTCTTACCCCTGCTGGTGACAAAAGGCCTCTCGCTCAGAGTAAAAGGCAGACTGTATGATGCATGTGTATGTACAGCCATGCTACATGGTAGTGAAACATGGGCCGTGACTGCTGAGGATATGCGTAAGCTCGCAAGAAATGAAGCCAGTATGCTCCGATGGATGTGTAATGTCAGTGTTCATAATCGTCAGAGTGTAAGTACCTTGAGAGAAAAGTTGAACCTAAGAAGCGTCAGTTGTGGTGTGCAAGAGAGACGGCTGCGCTGGTATGGTCATGTGACGAGAATGGCTGAAGATAGTTGTGTGCAAAAGTGCTACACCCTAGCAGTTGAGAGAACCTGTGGAAGAGGTAGACCCAGGAAAACCTGGGACGAGGTGGTGAAGCACGACCTTCGAACTTTAGGTCTCACTAAGGAAATGACTAGAGACCGAGACTTATGGAAGTATGCTGTGCGTGAGAAGACCAGGCAAGACTAGTCAGGCCATAACCCGTGGCCCCTACCTGGGACGTAGTCAGTCCACCTGTGCATACCTTCCTTCTTGTGACACTTGTGAAGACCTGCGAAAAACAAGACAAATCAAAATAGATGAACATCAATGGAATTTGTATCTTTGTGGTACCAGTGCCGGTGGCACACAAAGACCAGGCAAGACTAGTCAGGCATCGACTGGCCTCCGTGCTGTGGGCACGTAACAAACACCATCCGATCGTGGCCGTTCGCCAGCCTCATCTGGCACCTGTGTCGTTGGCACATAAAAACACCATCCGAAGACCCGGCAAGACTAGTCAGGCCATAACCCGTGGCCCCTACCTGGGACGTAGTCAGTCCACCTGTGCATACCTTCCTTCTTGTGACACTTGTGAAGACCTTTTGAGGCAAGTGAAAATCAAAACAAATCAAAATAGATGAACATCAATGGAATTTGTATCTTTGTGATACCAGTGCCGGTGGCACACAAGAAAACCATCCGAACGTGGCCGTAGCCAGTACCGCATTGACTGGCCTCCGTGCTGTGGGCACATAACAAACACCATCCGATCGTGGCCGTTCGCCAGCCTCATCTGGCACCTGTGTCGGTGGCACATAAAAACACCATCCGAAGACCCGGCAAGACTAGTCAGGCCATAACCCGTGGCCCCTACCTGGGACGTAGTCAGTCCACCTGTGCGTGGTACCAGTGCCGGTGGCACACAAGAAAACCATCCAAACGTGGCGGTAGCCAGTACCGCATCGACTGGCCTCCGTGCTGTGGGCAAGTAACAAACACCATCCGATCGTGGCCGTTTGCCAGCCTCATCTGGCACCTGTGTCGGTGGCACATAAAAACACCATCCGAAGACCCGGCAAGACTAGTCAGGCCATAACCCGTGGCCCCTACCTGGGATGTAGTCAGTCCACCTGTGCATACCTTCCTTCTTGTGACACTTGTGAAGACCTTTCGAGGCAAGTGAAAATCAAAACAAATCAAAATAGATGAACATCAATGGAATTTGTATCTTTGTGATACCAGTACGGTGGCACACAAGAAAACCATCCGAACGTGTCCGTAGCCAGTACCGCATCGACTGGCCTCCGTGCTGTGGGCACATAACAAACACCATCCGATCGTGGCCGTTCGCCAGCCTCATCTGGCACCTGTGTCGGTGGCACATAAAAACACCATCCGAAGACCCGGCAAGACTAGTCAGGCAATAACCCGTGGCCCCTACCTGGGACGTAGTCAGTCCACCTGTGCATACCTTCCTTCTTGTGACACTTGTGAAGACCTGTTGAGGCAAGTGAAAATCAAATCAAATCAAATCAAATCAAATCAAATCAAAATAGATGAACATCAATGGAATTTGTATCTTTGTGGTACCAGTGCCGGTGGCACACAAGAAAACCATCTGAACGTGGCCGTAGCCAGTACCGCATCGACTGGCCTCCGTGCTGCGGGCACGTAACAAACACCATCCGATCGTGGCCGTTCGCCAGCCTCATCTGGCACCTGTGTCGGTGGCACATAAAAACACCATCCGAGCGTGGCCGTCTGCCAGCCCCGTCTGGCACCTGTGTCGGTGGCACATAAAAAAAAAAAAACACCATCCGAGCATGGCCGTTCGCCAGCCTCGTCTGGCACCTGTGTCGGTGGCACATAAAATCACCCACTACACTCTCGGAGTGGTTGGCGTTAGGAAGGGCATCCAGCTGTAGAAACACTGCCAGACCTGACTGGCCTGGTGCAGCCTTCGGGCTCCCCAGACCCCAGTTGAACCGTCCAACCCATGCTAGCATGGAAAACGGACGCTAAATGAATGATGATGATGATGATGATGGGGTCGATGAAATCGACTTAATCCCTTCCCCTAAATTTCAGTCCTTGTGCCTACAGTAGAAAGGATTATTATTATTATTATTATTTTTATTTTTAGTATTATCATCACATATTTTTCTCTTTTCTCCTTCATCTCATTGGCAGGTTTGAAAGCAACAGAGAATGACTTGGAACGTTTGCGTTGTAACAAATGCCAGTTCCAGGCATACTACCAACAGCAGTTCCAGGAACATCTGTCAACTAACCACCCGGAGACTGTTCAGAAATGCAAGTGTTGTACATACGTCTCCCTCGACAAAACAGATTTATACAATCATTTCAAAGTAAGGTTTCCAAAGAATTTAATTCTTTTTATTCTGTCTTTTATTTGTCTTAATTATGGGACTGCTGCCATGCTGGGCACTGCTTTGAAGGGTTCAGTTGAACAAATTGATCCTAGCATTTAAGTCTATTTTATTTATTCTATTGGCGGCACGTAAAAAGCACCATCTGATCGTGGCCGTTTGCCAGCCTTGTTTGGCACCTGTGCCGGTGGCACGTAAAAAGCACCCACTACACTCATGGAGTGGTTGGTGTTAGGAAGGGCATCAAGCCATAGAAACATTGCCCAATCAGACTGGGCCTGGTGCAGCCTTCTGGCTTCCCAGACCCCAGTTGAACCATCCAACCCATGCTAGCATGGAAAGCGGACACTAAATGATGATGATGATTGGTCTTTGTACAAGAATCTACATCTGTTGTCAAGCAATGAAAGGACAGAGATAGAGATGTACACAATGACACACATGCACGCACACATACATGCACAAAACACACATACACATACATGCACAAAACACACACGCATGCACATATATGACGAGCTTCTGCATAGTTTCCATCTAATAAATTCATTTAAGTATTGAGTGTCCCAGGCCTGTATAAGGAAATACTTACTCAAGGTGCTGTGCAAAGCGACTGAACCTGAAACCATGTGGTTACAAAGCGAAATTCTGAAACACAAGATTTTTGCTTTGTTTTTCTGTTTCAATTTGTCCCTGCTTCCCTTGGCCCTGATATGTATGTGACATTGTGTGTATGTATATGCGATTGTATGTGTGTGTGTATGTGATGTACATATCTGTTTGCTGATACAGAGTCATGATTCTCAACTCTGCAACCCTTAGTAGATTTCATATTCCCGAGTGAGCCCTGATTCAATCTGAGAGATTTATAACGAAAGATACTCCAGATTTTCCTCTCCTGTCTTTTAGTTCCTCAAGGAATACATTATTTAATGTATCCGCTTTTCACAAAGATAGTAAAGTAAGATTGGAAGGTCATTTGGCTGTCATTTCTGTCAAGTCCAGTCATTACAGAGACATTTTACTGGATCCCACATTCGGTGCGACACCAGTGCAGAATCACCTCCCTTCAACAAGTCATCCTAACGAGACATCTGCGTTGGCTGGGTCATGCCCTCCGTCGTCAGCCAGGAGAATTCATCTATGAAACAATTGCCCCAGCTCCTCTTCAGGGTTGGCGAAAGCGATGTGGTGGACAACGAAAAACCTGGCTGATGACAGTCAAAGCTGATCTGGAACCCAACCTAGGCCCCCCATATCTATGGCGTTCGCCGCTGGAATAAGGAGTGGTTGGAGATCACGCGGTCGTTAGCCCCAAATCGCCAGGCCTGGTCAGCGTTTGTGAGAGATACAGCATTGAGGATGAATGAAGCCAGCTCAACCCACCCTGGGTGAATGCTGTAAGAAGAAGAAGAAGAAGATCCTACAAGTTGACTGGTACCAGCACCCCTTCATCAAATACTAGTGAAATATCCCACCCCCGCATCCGTCTCATCATTAATTGTTTCTAGCATAGGCACAAGGGCCTGAAACCAGGATTAATTGAGAGCATTGACTCCAGTACTTGACTGGCACTTTATTTATCAAACCCCAAAATGATGAAAGGCAAAGTTGACCTCAGCAGTATTTGAACTCAATGTAATGAGCCTGAATAAATACTGCAGAATCATTTGCTTGAAAAAACAAAACAGAGTTTTTTTTTTTCCACTCATGTAATTCTTTTTTCTTTGCCATGCAACAAGGCCGCTACAGACAATTAAGCGAATATTGATTTTATATTGACATTTTAGATGTTGTGTAGGAAGTGTTATAGTACCACTGGAGGAAACCAGCAGATGTGGCACGTGCTGTATTGATTACGGACCACTTTATAGTATCTCTTCTAATGTTTCTTGTGAGACTTTTTATTGTTGTATCTTTTGTTTTGTTGACTTTTTTCCTTTTTTCACTCAATAAAAAAAGGCCACTCTATAAGGTGGTTGGTGTTAGGAAGGGCGTTCAGCCATAAAAAACCCTGCCAAAACAGACAGTGAATCCTGGTGCAATCTTCAGCCTAGCCAGCTTCTGTCAAACCGTCCAACTCATGCCAGCACAGAAAACAGACGTTAAATGATGATGCTTATGACGATAACTCTAGTTTTGTACTCAAAATGCCTTTGTCTCTTGTGGCTAATAACAGAAATCATCATTAGGCACCATTTGAGTGTGATCGTTACCAGCGTCGCCTTACTGGTACTTGTGCCCCGTGCCAGTAGGGTGCTAAGAGCACCATCCGAGCATGATCGTTGCCAGAGTGGCTAACTGGCTTCCGTGCCGGTGGCATGTAAGAGGCACCATTTGAGCGTGATCGTTACCAGCGCCGCCTTACTGGCACTTGTGCTGGTGGCACATGTAAAAACATTTGAGCGAGGTTGTTGTCAGTACCACCTGACTGGCCCCCATGCTGGAGACACATAAAAGCACCCACTACACTCTCGGAGTGGTGTTAGGAAGGGCATCCAGCTGTAGAAACTCTGCCAGATCAAGATTGGAGCCTGGTGCAGCCATCTGGTTCGCCAGCCCTCAGTCAAATCGTCCAACCCATGCCAGCATGGAAAGTGGACGTCAAACGATGATGATGATGATCATCATCATCATCATTGATATCAACATCTTTATTGTTGTCGTCATCATTTTATTACTATAGCAATGTATCGTTCAATAATTTTCCTAGTTTCAACAGAGGAGAAACTTCTACCAGTGTGACTAAATTCTTCATGTTTACCTTTTTGATAATGATGATGGTGATGATGATAATAAAGGTATTGGTGGTAATGAGGGTGGTGGTGGTGGTGGTGGTGGTGGTGGTGGTGGTGGCGGCGGCGGCGGCGGTGAGGGCGGTTTTGTGGTTACTTTGCATTTTTACTGTTGTTATTATCTTTGAAAGCCGGGTGTAAAGCAAAAGGTTATGTTCTTGTTGTTTGTGTCTTTGCAGGAGAACCACCCTCGGTGTCTATGTCACGTGTGTGGATTCACATCAGAACATGCATATGTAATCAAGCGTCACATGATGAGGCACAGTGCTGATGGTTGCACTTGTGAGTTGTGTGGAAAAACATACAAGGTGAGTTGAACAGTGGTGTAGGGTAATATTTGTAGTAGTAGTAGTAGTTGTTGTTGTTGTTGTTGTTTAGATGGTTGAGAGAGTTGATTGTTAACACCTCTCAATTGTGAGTTGAGTGGCAAATATTACATGGTGATTTGTGTAGATATACTTTATGTAGTTTTGGTTGAGCAGCTATTTTGTATATATTAGTGTTGTTGTTATTGCTGATCTTTATCCCAATCCATTCCTGAATGAGCAGGCCTGTGAACAAGAGGCATTCCAGCTGTGGCTATCCTGACTTTTATTGTATATCACTATTCTCTTGCTTGTTTCAGTCATTTGACTGTGGCCATTATTTTTGTATGGATTTTCCCCCCATTTTTTAAAAAATCCGTGGGATGATATTTCAGGGATATGTGGCTGCTATTTTTAGCTGATTGAGAGGACCATGTAGTTGATCTTTTGCTACATTGTGTGGTGACGATATATGGCTATAAGTGTGTTTTATACTGGTTGCATACCGGAATGGACATAGCCAATCTGAAAGAAGCAGCGCAGGATAGAACTGACTGGAGGACACTGATCCAACGAGTAACCGAGAGTCGACTTTGACTGAGCGGATAGATAGATACTGATTTCAGTTGTCCAGTAGTGTTAGTGTGTTGTATAGGAAGTGTTAGTGTGAACATATTAGAATGTTGTATGTGATAACGTTGGTGTTTTAGTATGAGGAATTGTAAAACATGGATGTATTGTGTAGTGTAGTTGTGCTACTGTACAACTAGCAGAGGTGCATGGCTTAGTGGTTAGGGTGTTGGACTCATGACAGTGACTAAAGTGTCTTTAAAACAAAACTGGATCTCTTCGTGTCAGGGATTCCAGACAAGCCTACCTCACGTCAGAAAACACAGATGAGGGCAGAGGCATCAAACTCCCTCATTGACCAAATGCCAGGTATCAGAGGTCTCAAATAATGGCATAGCTCAGTCAACTGTGGTGGCCCAGCATGACTGCAGCTTTGAAGCTGAAACATTAAAGAATTAATATATATATATATATATGTAAATAAATAAATGTATATTGTAAAAGCCTGTGCAATTTGCACACCTGTGTAATTTACGCAGGTGATTTTCAGGATAAAAATTGTTAAAAAAAAGCTTCTACTCATATAAAATTTGCACTCAAAAGTTTTCAGAATTGCCAGTATGGTCAGGGGAAATGGTTTTCAATTTAGTTGTATTTAGCCGCTTACCTATGATTTAATCTGCTTACCTATGATTAGATTTTATTAAATAAAAATGATTCCTGTTTAACACGTATAACATTGAAAGCTATTAAATTATGAAGTGTTTGTGTTGTTTATAACAAACTTTATTTTACATTTCTCTCCTACAAGAGATTATGTCTGATCATTAGCATACTTCTGTATGCCTTCTTAAATCATGGTAATAGGAAATGTTGTTGATAATTCTTATCAACAAAAACAAAGCTAATAAATGTGCACAAATGTTGCAACCATCGCCTGTCATATGAGGATCTTCCTCTCCCATGGAATCTTGTTCCTTTTTGTGTTATCCTTGTGCTCTGGGACATACTTCTGGCATATGGTTTGCATAACAGACATAAAATATTCTAGTTTCATGCCAAAGTCTAGTGTAGAGAGACATTTAGGCCAGTCCTATCTGAGGATCACATTTTGTATCAATTTCCAGTTTGCTTTGTGGAAGTTCAGATTGGAGAGATTTGGGGTGCTTCCTTTAGGCTGTATGTCTCTGGCTACTTTTGAGCCAAACATAGACAGGTCTATTATGTTGTGATCCAAGATTAATATATATATGTACATACCTACATATATATGTATATATACATGCATATATGGGTACAGGACATCAAAAAAACGTTGAACACAATGAGAAACAAAAACATAATATTTTTGTAATATTATTAAATTTATTATTATCATTAATTGAAGTTTTATCTTATTTTTATTTTTATTTTTTATTCCATTATTAAATGTATGATTTATATTATCATAATACCTATTTTTATTAAGACCATAGTTACCTAAATAAGGCTTATCATAATTCAGATAATTAGATTTATTATTATAAAAATCATTTATATTATAATCCTTTATTTAAATTGAATTGATTTTACTATTATCAGTTTGAAAATATAGCTACGAAACACTTTTACCAATTATATACATTTTATTTATTATTTTGTACATTACTTAATTATTGGTATATGTTTTTATTGTATATTTAATTTTTTACTATATGGTATAATTTAATTATATCATTGTTATTTCATTGTTGAATTGATAAAAAGTGGTTTTTCTCTAATTTATATACATATATTATATATTGTGAAATTTGACTTAGTATTACTAAATTGAATTTTTCCCTGTAAGTTTGGAATGATATTCCCTAATATTATTTTATATATATATATATATATATATATATATATCATCATCACCATGATTTGTATAGGACCTGTATATATCGAAGATTGACATATTTACACATATATGTATATATTTCATTATTTGTATAGGACCAGTATATATTGAAGATGCATGTGAAAATGGTTCACCTGCCTGCAGAAGTGCTTTATGAATGTACAATATGTGCCAAAAAGTTCACAAGGAAAGCTCATCTAAAGCGACATCTCCGAATACACGACCCAGAGAAACCTTATAAATGTCCACACTGTGAATACAGGTAAGCTCCAACTTAAGTGTTGGCCTTGCAATAAGAACTACTAGAGCAGCAGACTAAATGCTTCACCTGGTTATTTAGTTATGCTAATGAATGTGCTTTGTTAAAAATATCATTTCTCATCCTAGTTGTCAGTGGTAGCAATATCTGGTAGATTAGCCTTGATATCGCTGCCTGTGTGTACTGGCATTTCCCAGAGTATAATTGATTTAGCACTCTTGGAAGCCTTTTCTGGTGTCTGCCTCCTGCTATTTTCTTTTTGTTGGTATTTCATAGTGCTGACACAACTTCTAATTATGTAAGTCTTATCGTTATCATGTCTAGGGATGTGTTCTTTCTTGAGTAAGACTGGTCAACTAGATTGTATACTTGTTTGTTTCTCCATTCACCCATATTCTGCAGTTACTTACTTTACTAGTACAACTGGTGGTGTTTGTGTTGGTGGTGAACTGACAGAATCATTACCATTTTGGACAAAATGCTCGGTGGCATTTCTTCCATCTTTTTATGTCATGAGTTCAAATGTCGCTGAGGTTGACTTTGTCTTTCAACCTTTTGGAGCTGATAAAATAAAGTACCTGTCAAGTAATGGGATCATTGTGATTGACTTGACCCCTTCCCTCAAAATTACTGGCCTTTTGCCAAAATTTGAGACCATTATCATTATCAAATATACGAAGCCCAATATACCAATCTTGACTCCTCATCTGATAAAGGTACACCAGGCACATGCGTCACAACCATATGTGTGTGACTTGGTGATCTCATATCAAGATAAACAGTGCATGACTGCAGGTGGGGCCCAGTTAGAATTTTCTTAATGTTAAGTAGCCCATCCTGCTCAAAAGGTCCTGCAATAAGGTTTGTTTAAGGATGATAAATGAAACACCCATATTTCGAGAAGTGAATTATTCAAACCCCAAAGCCATTAAGGGCTGACAATATGTGCTTGACTGGTTATGGTTAAGCAACTAACAATCAAATCTATGGTATAGAGCAGAATATTTGCTGTAGTCCATCATGTATACCAAGACAAAGCATGTATATGATAGCATTTCCAATCAGTTAAGATCAAAAGCCATGAAAGCCAGTGCCTGCTACTCCATCAGGGTATTTTTTATTATTATTATTATTAAGTCATGGTTGACTTTGCCTTTCATCTTTTTGGGGGTCAATAAAAATAAGTACCAGTTGAGCTCTGGGGTCAATGTAATTAATTTGTTCCTGCCTCCCGAATTTGCTGGCCTTGTGTCAAAATTTGAAGCCATTATTATTATTATTATTTGATGAAACCTCCTCAGTTTATTTTGTTGGGTATGATGGAAAGTGTCAGCTGTCCACAGCCACCAGACTAAGGTGACATTTGTTTACTGATCATGCTTCCAGAACCCTATGAAGGATTCTTGCAGTTCCAGGCAGAGCTGATTTTTGTAGGGGTTCTATCTTTATTATCATCATCATTGTTTTTTATATTATGAACATAAAGACACCATCCGAAGACCCGGCGACGTAGTCAGTCCACCTGTGCATACCTTCCCTCTTATGACACTTGTGAAGACCTGTTGAGGCAAGTGTGTGACACTTGTGAAGACCTGTTGAGGCAAGTGAAAATCAAAAATCAAACCAAATCAAAATAGATGAATATCAATGGAATTTGTATCTTTGTGGTTCCAGTACCGGTGGCACACAAGAAAACCATCCGAAGTGGCCGTAGCTGGTACCGCATCGACTGGCCTCCGTGCTGTGGGCACAACAAACACCATCTGATCGTGGCCGTTCGCCAGCCTCACCTGGCACCGCACATAAAAACACCATCCAAAGACCCGGCGACGTAGTCAGTCCACCTGTGCATACCTTCCCTCTTATGACACTTGTGAAGACCTGTTGAGGCAGAGGCAAGTGTGTGACACTTTGTGAAGACCTGTTGAGGCAGAGGCAAGTGTGTGACACTTGTGGAGACCTGTTGAGGCAAGTGTGTGACACGCGTGACACTTGTGAAGACCTGTTGAGGCAAGTGAAAATCAAACCAAATCAAAATAGATGAACATCAATGGAATTTGTATCTTTGTGGTTCCAGTACCGGTGGCACACAAGAAAACCATCCGATCGTGGCCGTTCGCCAGCCACATCTGGCACCTGTGTCGGTGGCACATAAAGACACCATCCGAAGACCCGGCGACGTAGACAGTCCACCTGTGCATACCTTCCTTCTTGTGACACTTGTGAAGACCTGTTGAGGCAAGTGACACTTGTGAAGACCTGTTGAGGCAAGTGAAAATCAAATCAAATCAAAACAAATCAAAATAGATGAACATAAATGGAATTTGTATCTTTGTGGTACCAGTGCCGGTGGCACACAAGAAAATCATCCGAACGTGGCCGTAGCCAGTACCGCATAGACTGGCCTCCGTGCTTTGGGGACGTAACAAACACCATCCGATCGTGGCCGTCCGCCAGCCTCATCTGGCACCTGTGTCGGTGGCACATAAAAACACCATCCGAGCGTGGCCGTCTGCCAGCCTCGTCTGGCACCTGCCAGCCTCATCTGGCACCTGTGTCGGTGGCACATAAAAACACCATCCGAGCGTGGCCGTCTGCCAGCCTCGACTGGCACCTGTGTCGGTGGCACATAAAAACACCATCCGAGCGTGGCCGTTCGCCAGCCTCGTCTGGCACCTGTGTCGGTGGCACATAAAATCACCCACTACACTCTCGGAGTGGTTGGCGTTAGGAAGGGCATCCAGCTGTAGAAACACTGCCAGATCTGACTGGCCTGGTGCAGCCTTCGGGCTCCCCAGACCCCAGTTGAACCGTCCAACCCATGCTAGCATGGAAAACGGACGCTAAATGATGATGATGATGATGATGATGAAAGCCTCTTGGATAGTTCTTAATTACTGGTTATTCTTTACTTGAAAGCAGGAACAACAAATCACCAAAGGTTTTAAGTAGTGCTGTCTTCTGGGTGACCTCGAGCCTGACAGCAGCTCCAATATTCTTGATATGTTTTTCAAAGCCCTTGGAAGCTGCTTCTAATACTCCAGTTACCACCAGTATCACCATTACTTTCCTTATGCCCCATAACTTTCCTATCTCATCCTGCAGTGGTTGGTATTTCCAATCTTTTTCTGTTTCCTTACATTTCACCCTCGAATTGCCTGGTATTGCAGCATCTATTAGGTTGGCAACTAATAAATAAAAATTTTTTAAAAGGTTTAATAAAAAATAACAACTAATTAATCAATAATGCATTCACCCTTGTTGTTTACAACTTCTTCCCAACATTCAACAAGATTTTCAACACCTCATTGGTAGAAATCACCCGATTTCGACTCCAACCAAGCTCTCAATTCTGCATTAGTATTGAACAAAACTCCGCTCATAGCATTTGAAAGAGATTGAAAAAGGTGGAAATCCATTGGTGCCAAATCAGGAGAGTATGGCAGGTGTGGCAGCACTTCCCAGCCATGTGTTTGAATGGCTTCCTTGGTCATATTGGCGATATGAGGGCAGGCGTTGCCGTGCAGCAGAAGAACTCCTTGCTGATGATTAAGTCTTTTTTCTTGAATAGCCATGTTGAGTCGTTCCATTTGTTGAACATAGAGTTCCGCGTTGACCGTTTGGTTCCATTCAAGCAATTCGTAATGGATAATCCCTTCCCAGTCCCACCATACGCACAACATCATTTTATGCGGATGAAGATCTTGTTTCACGCGTGGTATTGCTTGTTTACTGAGGTTAAGCCATTCCTTATGCTGCTTCATATTGATGTACAGGCACCATTTTTTGTCACCAGTAACAATTTGGTAATGAAATCCTTGCTTGTGTCCATGAATTGAGTGGTGACGAGCAAGCAAACCAGTGGAGATTGTGGCTCGTTGGTTTTTGTTGTTGTCACTTAAAGCAGGCGGAACCCATGCTCCATACTTCTGAACCTTTCCCATCGAGTGAAGATGCTTCTCTATAGCAGTGTGGGATCATTCCATTTTCTCTGCCAGTTCCTTTGTCGTTTGATGAGAATTTTTGTGCAAAATTTGGTTTAATCGTTTTTCATCAAACTCATCTGGACGACCAGAACGAGGTGCGTCTTTGAGATCAAAATTTCCACTTTTGAACTTGGCATACCAATCACGAGTGGTTCTTTCAGCTATGGCACCCTTTCCATACACAGCACAAATGTCACAAGCAGCTTTTGCGGCCTTAGAACCTTGATTAAAAGCAAAAAGAAGGCGATGTCGAAAATGCTCGTCTTTCTTAACTTGACATTCCATTTTAATGATCTAAAAATAAACAAAAATTAACCAAAATTAACTAGAAAAAAACAAAAAACAAAATAGATTAAAAAATGATTCAAAAATAGAATTCTTGAAAAAAAATAGATTCCAAAATTTAAAAACGTAATAAATTCCAAAATTAAAAAACAACGGTGGGAACTTAGTTGCCAACCCAATATTATTTTTACTTCTTTTTCATCTTTATGGATGAGTCAAGATATCTGGTTGTTTCACCTCTATGACTTGGCTGCACTGCATGTTAAAATCCCAGAGTATTTTGTAATGTTCGTTTTCCATTACCCTCTCTGGCTTGTGTTCATAGCATTGTTTGGCTCTCTCAAAGTTTGCTTTACCGCACAACAGTCAGTGGACATATCTGGCCACATTGTCGTGTCTCCTTTTATATTCACGTTGTGCAAGCTTACAGCACTCACTAACAATATGGCTTATACTTTCTCACTTCTCAGAGCACATCCTAGTGCTTTTATCAATGTGTTATTTGGAGTAGTTGGTTCTGAGAGCTTGTTCTCGAGTGCTGCACACTAATGCCTCAGTGGGCCCTTTTAAGTCTCTTTTCTGCAGCCATTTCCAGGTTCTATTCCAATCAATCTCATCTTTATTCTTCAAGCACCGACTGTGTATTTTCTTGTCCTGCCAAATTCTTTTCATCTGCTCTCTCTTGTCTTTTTAAAATTGTATTGGATGTATGGCTTTGTTCACTTTTAAGGTTCCCCACATTTTTACTGCTTCAATCATTTCTTCTTTATTTCCCTTGACATACCAGACCAGGCTATTTTTTTCTTCCCTTATGAGACCTTCACAACACACTAATCCCTATCCTCCCTCCCTTCTCTTTACATACAATCTTGACACATCACTCTTGGAGTGTAGTTCCTTGTTCATTGTCCTTAATTTACATGTTCTCTGGTCTATCTCTTGTAATTCATGCTTCTTCCAAGATACTATTCCTTGCCCCATATCTCATCAAAGCAACAGCCCACTTGTTAATTGCTCTAATCTTATAACAGCCATTATTACTATCATCTTTATTATTACTAAGGTGGTGAGCTGGCAAAATCGTTAGCATGCCGGGTGAAATGCTTAGCAGTATTTCGTCTGCCACTACGTTCTGAGTTCAAATTCCGCCGAGGTCAGCTTTGCCTTTCATCCTTTCGGGGTCGATTAAATAAGTACCAGTTACGCACTGGGGTCGATATAATTGACTTAATCCATCTGTCTGTCCTTGTTTGTCCTCTCTGTGTTTAGCCCCTTGTGAGTAATAAAGAAATAGGTATTTCGTCTGCTGCTATGTTCTGAGTTCATATTTTGCTGAGGTTAACTTTGCCTTTTATTCTTTCGGGGTCGATAAATTAAGTACCAGTGAAACATTGGGGTTGATGTAATTGACTAGTCCCCTCCTCCAAAATTTCAAGGCCTTGTGCCTTCAGTAGAAAGGATTATTATTATTATTCCTGTTAAGGTGGCGTGCTGGTAGAATTGTTAGCATACCAGGCAAAATACTTAGTGGTGTTTCGTCTGTTGTTACGTTCAGAGTTCAAATTCCACTGAAGTTGATTTTGCCTTTCATCCTTTTGGGGTCGATAAATTAAGTACTAGTGAAACACTGGGGTCGATGTAATTGACTAGTCCTCTCCCCTAAATTTCAGGCCTTGTACCTATAGTAGAAAGGATTATTATTATTATTATTATTAAGGTGGCGAGCAGGCAGAATTGTTAGCATACCAGGCAAAATGCATAGTAGCATTTCGTCTATCTTGATGTGTCGAGTTCAAATTCTGCCAAGGTTGACTTTGCCTTTCATTCTCTCAGGGTTGATAAAATAAATACCAGTTGAGTACTTGTGCCTTAAGTAGAAATTATTAAAGGTGGCAAGGTGGCAGAATCATTAGCACGCTAGGCACAGTGCTTAGCAGCATTTTGTCTATCTTTAAGTTCTGAGTTCAAATTCCGCCGAGGTCGACTTTGCCTTTCATCCTTTTGGGGTCAATAAATTAAGTACCAGTGAAACACTAGGGTCAATGTAATCGATTTTCTCCATTCCCCAAAATTCCAGGCCTTGTGCCTGTAGTAAAAAGGATTATTATTACTCTTATTTTTATTATTATTATTTGCTAATGTTTGCTTTGTCTTGCATCCTTCTGGTATTAATAAAATAAAGAACCAGCCAAGTACTGTGATTGATGTAACTGATTAACCCCATTACCTGAAAATTCATGGGATTATGTCTAAATTAGAAACAGTTGGCAGAACCATTAGAACAGTAGAAAGAGATACAATGTTATACTGTCTCTGGTTTTTAACATTCTGAGTTTGAATGTTGCCTTGGAATGTTTTAATATTAGAGATATCATGATATAGCCTCAGTTGGGTTGTTAATAAAGGGACTAAGGTTTGTTATGATTTATAATGCTAACAACAATTTTTCCGTTTGTCTTCTCAGAGGTTGTGAAAGGTCAGACATCTCCAAACATGTTCTCATACATGATGAACCGAAGCACATCTGTGAGGTCTGTGGAAAAGCATTCCGACACATAAAGAACAAAGAGCTACATGTCAAAAGGTATGATTTAAGCATTCAGCTGTGAAAAGATGCAATGTGTTATTCTTTCCTTCATGGTTGAAAGACTTTGGTGCCACGTGTTAACTACTTATCCATAACAGTTTTTTAATGCCTTATTTTGTAACAGTTGTTCCCTACTGGTTCTTGGACCCACTTTGGAGTCCCGGACCATGCAAAAAGTATCTTCCACTTCTTATTTTCTCTTTATTTCTCTCTCTCACTCTCTCCACTGCCACTTTCATTGAGCAGACATAAAGGTCAACGAGATTACAAATGTGGAGTTTGCGATTTCTTCGGTTACACGTTCACGGACATTCGGAAACATATTGAGAGGAAGCACTCTGATCTGAAAACCTTGGATTGTGATAAATGTAGTCAGACTTTCCATAATGAAAGTTTACTCATTGTAAGTCTCTCTTTTTTTAAATTTTTTTATTGCTTCTTTTTTGTTTTCAACTTCACTTCCATTATTCATTGCCAATATTCATTTCCAGTAAGGTGGTGAGGTGACAGAATCATTAGCATGCCAGGTGAAATGCTTAACAGTATTTCATCCATCTTAATGCGGCGAGCAGGCAGAAACATTAGCACGCTGGGCGAAATGCTTAGCGGTATTTCGTCTGCCGTTACGTTCTGAGTTCAAACTCCACCGAGGTCAACTTAGCCTTTTATCCTTTTGGCATCGATTAAATAAGTACCAGTTATGCACTGGGGTCGATATAGTCGACTGAATCCGTTTGCCTGTCCTTGTTTGCCCCCTCTATGTTTAGCCCCTTGTGGGCAATAAGGAAATAAATATTTCATCCATCTTCACATTCTGAGTTCTAATTCTGCTGAGGTCAAGTTTGCTTTTCATCCCTTTAGGGTCAATAAAATAAGTACCAGTTGAGTACTGTGGAGGATGCAATCATTTTACCTCCTCCTTTGAAATTGCTGGCCTTGTGGCCAAAATTTAAAATCAATATTCATATCTAAAATTTTGCAAAAACATGTCTGACCATCGGGAATTTTACCATGGTCTTCTTTAGAGTAAGTGAGGAGAGGTGTTTCAGCTACACAGATTGTCTTTGTTTCTGGCTCAAAGTGATGAACCCAACACTCATCCTGGGTTAGGAAACATTCTAGGAAACCAGCTGGATCTGCCTCAGACAATGTCAGATTTTTCTGTGGTGTGATCAGCCTAGTGCCATTTTGATCAGGTATCAGAAGATATGGCACCTATTGAACAGAAACTTCCATCATGCCAAGTTCATTGTGCAGGTTATTCTCAACTCTTTCATGGAATATGCTTATAGCATTGGCTATTTGATTTATAGTCAAATGCCTGTCATTTATCACCATGTGGTGAGCATGATCAAGGTCTTAGTGGAGGGTGGTGTCATCTTCAAGGTTTTCCCTTCTCCTCTACCCACTTTTGCATTGTTGATAAAGCTGGGTGTCCTTCCGTAATGTAGCAACCATGTCAGCATAAATGTTGCTGGGGGCTAAACCCTTTTTCTGCAGGTACCTGATAATGCCACAATTCCAAATTTTGTCAATTTTCAAGAGAAGTCACTACTTGTTACTTTTGAAGTCTTCTTTGAACAGTCAAATGTCAGTTTACCTGGGAAGAAACAATGCAGTTATTAATAAAAGGAGTTGTAATTAATGCATGCATGATTTCACAACTCTAGAATCACACCTTCATAGTCAGCATATGAACTTTACAGCCCACCTCCTTTTTTACACACATGCACGTACACACACACACAAACAACAACAACAACAACAGCATCATCAACAAAAAAAAAAACAAAAAAAAAACAGATTTCTGCACATTTCCTATCAGCCACATTACAAATTACAAACAATCTTTTGTTTAGTCAAAAGAAATTTTTGGATGAATTGGCAGAGACATTTGAGTATTGAACAAAAAGCTTTTGAAGTATTTGTTCCAGCTCTTTATGTTCTAAGTTCAAATCTTGCCAAAGTCAGTTTTGACTTTTGTCTTTCTAGCATTAATAAAACAAAGTCCGAGTCAAGTACAGGGGTCACTTTAACTGACAAACCCCACTCCCCAAATGTGCAACCTTCTGCCAATGTTCTTCTAAGGTTGACTTTGTTTTCTGTCTTTTTGGGCTCAATGAAAAAGTACCAAATTGTTACTGGAGTCAGTGATTCCAGCCAAGACCTCCTCCCATCTAAATTGTTAGCATTGTATCTAAATCAGAAAGTGTTGTTGTTGTTGCCATTATTTATCATTATAGAGTAATGTAGTTTTGAAGAAGCATTGTCTGATATATATAAATGATTTCATTTATTTTTTGTTTAAAGTCAAAACAAAGCAAGTTATAAAAAAATTAATAATATAGGTTGGTGGTTAGTACTGTTACCTGGTATCTTTTATCTCTTCTGTTTTAACTGTTTCTGTAATTAGACTGTGGCCATGCTAGAGCACTGCCTCAAAGAATTTTTAGCCAAATGTATTGACCTCTGTACTTATTATTTTAAAGCCTGTACTCATCCTATCAGTGTCTTTTGCTGAACTGCTAAATTACGGGGATGTAAACACACTAGCACTAGTTGGCAAGCAGTGGTGGTGGTGGTGGTGAGGGGGACAAACACAGACACACATGCATATAGGTAGAAGTATTGCCATGTCTTAAGAAGCTTGTTTACCAACAACATGGTTCTGGATTCCGTCCCACTGCACAGCACCTTGGGCAAGTGTCTTCTACTATAGCCTCGGGCTGACTAAAGCGTGGATTTGGTATATGGTAATTGAAAGAAGCCTGTTGTATGTGTTTGTGTGTGTGTGCATATTTGTACGTGCGTATGTATATATCTATGTGTGTGTGTGTTTCTGTCTCTGTTTGTCTCCTCATCACTGCTTGACAACTGGTGTTGGTGCGTTTACATCTCCATAACTCAAAAAAAAAGGTCCTGGGGTTGATTTGTTTGACTGAAATCCTTCAAAGCAGAGCTCTAGCATGGTCACAGTCAAATGACTGAAACAAGTAAAAGAATAAAATAATATATACAATGGGGTTCTTTCAGTTTCCATTTACCAAATCCACTCACAAGGCTTTGGTCGGCCTGAGACTATAGTAGAAGACACTTGTCAAGGTGCCACACGGTGAGACTGAACTCCAAACCATGTAGTTGGGAAGCAAGCTTCTTACCATTCAGCCATACTTGTGTCTATGTCAATATTCCAAAGTTAGAAGGTGGTGAGCTGGCAGAAACGTTAGCATGCCGGCCGAAATGCTTATTGGTATTTTGTCTGTCGCTATGTTCTAAGTTCAAATTCCGCCGAGGTCAACTTTGCCTTTCATCCTTTCAGGGTCGATTAAATAAGTACCAGTCACTCACTGGGGTCGATGTAATCGACTTAATCCATTTGTCTGTCCTTGTTTGTCCTCTCTGTGTTTAGCCCCTTGTGGGTAATAAAGAAATAGGTATTTTGTCTGTCTTTATGTTCTGAGTCCAAATTCCACCGAGGTAGACTTTGTCTTTCATCCTTTCGGGGTCGATAAATTAAGTACCAGTTGCATGATGGAGATGATCTAATCAACTGGCCCCCCTCCTGCCAAATAAATTTCGGGCCCTGTGCCTAGAGTAGAAAAGAATATTCCAAAGTTAGGACCCTCTAGGAAATCTCTGAAGATTTATCATTATGTTATTCATTGGCCAAGTGATATAATTTGTTTTCTTTTTTTTTTCTTTTCTCTCTCTCTCTCTCTCTCTCTCTCTCTCTCTCTCTCTCTCCACCTCTCACTTTTGACAGGAACATCAAAAGCAGAAATGTGAAGTTACCATGATTGAGCAGGCATTAACCATTGCAACGTCAACAGGGACGACAGAAGCTCGAATCCAGATCCCTACATCCCTGTCGGTTGATGGCCAGCACATCACAATAGGGTCCCAACAGATACCCATGGACACTTCACAGCAGGTCAACATCACTGTGGAACAACTCAACCTCACAGGTAAGTAATGATAATGTTAGTGATGTTGGCAGCGACAATAATGATGATGAAATTTATTCTGATTCATTATGTCTGTCTCTTGTAAGGTTTCTTGTTTTATTTAATTATTTTCTCTCTCTCTCATATTACCCTCTCTCTTTTCTGTCTTTACCGCTCCCCTACTCACTTATACTTCATTCACTCTCTTCCTCCTCCCTCCACTTCTATTATATTTTAAATGTATCTCTCTTCCCTGTACTTCTGTTCCATCATATTTTATTGTTTCTTCTCTCTTATTATCTTCTGTTCACTTATGTTTTATTATATCTCTCACCCTTTCTCTCTCTCATTTTTCCCTTAAATTTCACTCTCTCTCTCTCTCTCTCTCTTCCTTTCTCTACTGTTTCCTTACATTTTTCTCTCTCTCTCGTAAAAAGCACCATCCAATTGTGGCCGTTGCCAGCCTCGCCTGGCCCCTGTGCCGGTGGCATGTAAAAAGCACCAACCGATTGTGGCCGTTTGCCAGCCTCCCCTGGCACCTGTGCAGGTGGCACATAAAAAGCATCCACTACACTCACAGAGTGGTTGGCGTTAGGAAGGACATCCAGCTGTAGAAACCCGGCCAGATCAGACTGGGCCTGGCGCAGCCTTCTGGCTTCCCAGACCCCAGTTGAACCGTCCAACCCATGCCAGCATGGAAAACGGACGTTAAACGATGATGATGATGATGATGATTTTTGTCTCTCTCTCTCTGTCTCTCTTTTCTGATCCCTTATATTTTACTGTATCTCTTTCTCACTCCTCTTGTTCCTTTATGTATTTCTTCCCCTCTTACTCTCTTGTGTTCCCTTATATTTTATTCATTCTCTCTCTCCTCCTACTCTTCCTTTCTCTTCTATTTCCTTATATCATACTCTCTTTCTTTCTCTCTCTCACTGTCTTCTTTGTTCCTTTATATTTTACTTTCTCTTTCCGTCTTCTGCCCCACTCTTCCCCATTCCCTTATATTTTACTGTCTATCTACTTTGTGTCTGGTCCTTTTATGTTTTACTAGCAGGATTGCCCGGTGTTGCTCGGGTTTGTTTCGACCCTTTAGAATTGGAATTTTTGAAAGGTAAAAATTTTGCATTATGTAGCTTGTTATTCTCTTTAAGTGAACATTTTTCTGGTTGAAATACACCGAAAAATGGTGACACAGCAGTCAAAAAATCGTAAAAAGTAGGGATTTTCATAGAAAAAAAGCACCTTTTTGATGTAAATAATTTTTGGTGTTAACATGGTCCGATTTGAATTTTTTCTTCTATGGAATGAAGAGCAAGCCTTCTTCTATCATACTCTCAATTTTGGTCAACTTGCGCTGCAGGGTCTCAGAGGAGATAGTGTTAGTTGAAGGCTACCAAACCTGCCATACACAGACAACTTCAGCTTTATATTTTGAGATCACTATTTCACTTCACTTTGGTTCATTGGGTGCACAATGTCTATTTTGGTAGTGTGAGTGAAACACTGACTTGAAATTGGTTTCCTATCTGCACTGTGATGGGCATGAAATGGGGTTCATAGAGCACTATGTGTTGGACAATTCTAAAAGCAACAAAAAGACAATACAAAAGAAGAGACAAAGAGGTGTTAAAATCTGTTCTGAAGATATTGTGAGCCTCACAGGTGAAATTTTATAACCTCACAGGTGAGGTGTTATAGCATATATATGGCAGATTATGGAATATAGCCACAATGAATCCTCTCACTCTCTTTTGTAGTCTCTTCTGCCTCTCTGCTTGTCTTCCTTTATGTTTGTATATTGGTTGGCATCCTTTTTGTCTCAGGAGACAATGGAGTTGCACATAAAATAGTCTAGTCCGGCTTTTACATTTCATGTCCTAATACATTTCCTGCTGTGGCTGTGTAGTCCTATCCTGGACAAACACTCCCTCTGGCAGGTGCCGCAAATGTAGCGAAGACTGTTCCTGGCTGGTTGTAATGTCATAGTTTCTTGTTTTGTCTATTTAATCTCTAGCTATTCCTTTTCAATTTTTCATCTTTCTCTTTACCAAATTTTTCTTTGTATGTCTCCCTCTTTACTAATCCGGTCCTCTTTTCACTTGTAGGAAATTCTGAAGATGGTGAAATAACGCTGACTGAAAGCAATCCTTTGGGTGGCTCCGAAATTGCTGTTGCATCTCAGACGGAGCAGTTTGAGGATATCAGTGCAGATCCCAGCTGTGTGCTGACTGAAGGGACAGGGGTTTCAGAATCGGTGGGAGAAGAAGGGGAAGTAAGTGGGGGGGAGAGACAAGAGGATGGAGAAGTAGAAGAAGGAGTGCTTGACGTGAAGGAACTTGGGCAGAATCTCACAGAAAGCCTGATGATGACGAAACATCACATCGCGGTACCAATCAGCGAGGCTATCACAGTTAGCCAGGTGACATTCGTCAGTGCTGATGTCATGACAACATCAACGACGACACCAACAACAACAACGATGGTAGCGCCTGTTGTTGAACAGTCATTGTCGGAATTGACTGAAGGTGTTGTGGAAGGGTCGGGTCTGGTGTTGGGGATGGAAGTGAAAGAAGCTCCAGTGGAGTCAACAGAGGCCATTGTAGCAACCACAACAGAAACGGCAATATTAGCAACAGCGGAGGCAGCAATTGCAACAGACACAGTGGAATTGACAACAGCAACAACAACAACATCAACAACATTGTCAGCTGCAGAAACAGTCATGGAAACTACTGCCGAAGTAGCAACTACAGCAACAACAACAACAACAGCCGCAACAACAACAGCAGCAGCAACAACAACCACAGAAGTTGAAGCAGTAGCAGCAACTGTAGCAGAAACATCAGAGTTAGCAACCACAAATGAAACAGTAGACCAGCAGCAACAACAACAACAACAACAACATCAACAACAACAACAACAGGAACAGCAGCCGGAGCAACAAGTTACTGTTACTCTCACTGAGGTTAATCCCTCATCTACTGATGGAGAGCCTGCAGCTAATATGGTGATCAGTTGAGGACATTATTCAACACTTAGACTTTCTCTCTCACTTATCTTGTCATTTATCTGTTGTTCATCACAAACTTCACCTTAGCTCAATTCTGTGTCTATCCCTTTCACCCATTTCTGGCTCATGAGTTAGCCAGCCAGCCAGCCAGACCACTCAATCAAATTGACGACATCACATTGTTGGGAATATTTTGCTAGGCTGTCTCTTATGCGACATCTGGCAACAAGAGAGGGCTATTGATTCCTGGTATCAGATCAGTTTTTGTTGTGCAACAACTGGCATTAGACTGCTGTCTCTGTTGTCTTGGCACCAGGCTACTTCTTTGTTGTGTATTAGTTGGCACCAAAGAGTCATATATTTAATGCCTGGCATGTTATCAATGTTTATTGTCTTACAGTTGGCATCAGACTTCTGTCTGTGTTGTCCCGGCCCCTGGTTATCTGTTATGTGACAGCTGGTACCAAGAGGTCTTTTATTTGATGCCTGGTACTAAATCAACCTTTATTGCCTCACAGTTGGCACCAGACTGCTGTATTCCTGTTATCTGACGACACCAGACTGCTTGCATCTTCTGTTGTCTTGGCACCCATCTTTTGTCTCATTTGTTGGGTGACAACACCAAGAGGTCTTTTATCTGATGCTGGGCACCAGGTTAGTCCTTGATGTCTGACTATTGGCACCAGACTGCTGTCTCTGTTGTTTTGACACCAGATTATTTTCTCATCTGTTAGGTGATAGCTGGTACCAAATCAGTTTTTGTTGCCTCACAGTTGGCTCCAGACTGATATTTCTGTTACCTGACAGCTGATACCAGACTGCTGTTTGTGTTGTCTTAGCACCAGACTGTTGTCTCATCTGCTGTGTGACAGTTGGCACCAAGAGGTCTTTTGTCTGATGCTTGGCACCAAGTCAGTCCTTATTCTCTGACAGCTGGTAGCAGGCTGTTGTCTTTGTTGTGTGACAACTGATGAACTGCTGTGCATTATAATAAGCACCACTGGACTTTTGCCTGTAGCCTATACAATTGACATTAGTGTTTTGTTTGTGACCCTAATAATGGGTGCCAGTGTTTTGGCTGTGACTCTTAGGGCTAGTACTAGCTGTGTATTAGCTGTGATTCTAACAGTTGGTGTTAGCCTATGTCTATGACCCATACAAGTTGTAGTGTTGGCTCTAACAATTGGCACTAGTCATCTATTGCTGATGCTACAGTTAGTACCAATCTTCTGTCTGTGATTCTAACAGCCAGTGTTTGTTTATTGGAAGCTGCTCTCTAACAAATTGTATTATAAAATTAAAATAATATAAAAGTATTGTTTTTCGATGTTTTGTTTATCACTTTTTTTTAAATGTCTGCAGTGGTAACAGTGGTGGTAGTGATGCTAGTAGTAGTAGTAGTGGTTGTTGAGGTGGAGAAATAGTGGTATGAGTAGTAGTAGTGGTGGTGATAACACTAGAAATAGTGATGATGTTCATGGTATTTGGAGTGGTGTTGGTGTTGGTTGTAGGAGTAGTGGTAGTTGTGGGGCTGGTGGTATTAATAGTGGTACTGGTGGTTATGTTAGTAGCAGTGCTGAAAGTTACAATGGTGGTGGTGGTAGAGTTGGTAATAGTGTTTCAATAGTGGAAATGTGGTGGCAGTATTTGTTTCTAGAAAGATGTTTTATACGACACATTCTACCAGTGTCTGAAGTTTGAAAGTGTTTAGTTACAAAAAATTAATTTCTCAATCTGCCGTTCAAAGGGTAAACATCCGCACTTGGTACTAAGTTAGTAAATGCTTTAAATCTCTGGTCAGTTAACAAGATACTGTATTACCTTCCGTTATTTATTCCACTATTTTATAGTTAACAAGTTGCTGAATCCCTATAAGTAACGGGGAGGGGGTTGTGGTCATTCACGTAATTTAATTGGTCAGCTAAAGGCCATGGCACTGCTATGGTTAGTTAGTGGTTAACAGATAATACAAACAAACTATATAAAAAATTATATGTATGAAAACAGAAACAAATAATTCACATTTAACTATGGGTAGATATGAAAGTAAAAATTGATATTGAGACTAGATTAAATTAAATTAAATTATATTAAATTAAGAATTATAGAAATAGAAAGTTGATGAGCGTATAGGTTAGTGAATATAATCTAATAGGTTATAGTGATATGACTAGGGGATGTGGTTTTTAGATTATTTACGAGAAATAAGGTGAGAATCGAATCAAATCAAATCAAATCAAATCGAACCAAATCAAAATAGATGAACATCAATGGAATTTGTATCCTTGTGGTACCAGTTCCGGTGGCACATAAGAAAACCATCCGAACGTGATCGTAGCCAGTACCGCAACGACTGGCCTCCGTGCTGAGGGCACATAACAAACACCATCCGAGCGTGGCCGTCCGCCAGCCCCGTCTGGCACCTGTGTCGGTGACACATAAGAAAACACCATCCGAGCGTGGCCGTCAGCCAGCCTCGTCTGGCACCTGTGTCGGTGGCACATAAAAAACACCATCCGAGCGTGGCCGTCTGCCAGCCTCGTCTGGCACCTGTGTCGGTGGCACATAAAATCACCCACTACACTCTCGGAGTGGTTGGCGTTAGGAAGGGCATCCAGCTGTAGAAACACTGCCAGATCTGACTGGCCTGGTGCAGCCTTCGGGCTTGCCAGACCCCAGTTGAACCGTCCAACCCATGCTAGCATGGAAAGCGGACGTTAAACGATGATGATGATGATGATGATGATGAAGGTATTACAAATGTATGAAACCGTATATTGTAAATGTGAAAACGTGTATCTGTCTAATTAGGGGGATTAAATGTGCATTTACCAAAATATATGAGCAATACAGTGGGAAATTCTATGATGGAAATTATAAGTACAAATTTTTTAATCGATGGATAAGATATTATAAGGGATTAGATAAGTTGTTATTCATTGTTAGAATATGTTTATAGTATAATATAATATACTTCATCAGATACAACACATTAAGTGCAAAGCGTTATGCAATAGTTTTAATCATCTAATCATTTATTTATTTTTAGACCACCTATTTATTTAGTTATTTAATTTTAACTTTAGTGTTTTTGTATGTGTGTGTATGCTTGTGTATGTGTATGTGTGTATGCATACATACATATATATATACATACTTATATATATATATATATATATATATATATATATATATATATATATATACATACACATACATATATATATATATGTATAAAATATATATATAAAAATACAAAATGGGATAAGAACGCAAAACATTCAAATAGAAGATACAAAAACGGACGGGTCATTCGAAGCCTCTAATCTTCAGTCAAGAACCGGATCATCCTCACAATTTCGGCTGATTAATCTTGAGATTGCTCTGATCTGGCCAGCCCCAAGGAAAAACTAAGCTACGAGCATTAGATTTCTTGGAAAAAGGATCGAATGTATACGAAACAAGGAGAGAAAAATGGATGATGTTACACGAAAATAAATACAAAAAACAAAAAGTAATATGAATATAAATACATAAAACAATAATAATAATAATAATAACAGGACAAAAACAACAGGCGTATTTCGACTTTAGACAATTCAACTTAGCTGGCGTGTTTGAAAAATAATGCCTTACGGCAGACGAAGAAATCGATGAAGAGGTGCTATCATCTGGATTTTCTAATATAGTTGAAAATAACTAAGAAAATTCAGGAAATTTGTTGGACAAAATGGATGCTGTTCGAGATGAATAATTTCAACATGTCTTATGTAACTTTGGAAATCGCTTTCCAAAGATTTCATCCAGTAGTCATTGACTTCAAGAAAAAGTTGAAATTCCTTTTAAATATGGAAGAAAATTCGATATCCACTAGTACTTGAAGCCAATTGAGAGAGTACTAAATTAAGTGAATGTGCACAACAATCTACAAATATGGTGGTTGCGCTTTGTACTCGATTTAAATACCCAGCTCCATTATAAGTTTGTGCAATGAATTTTTGGCCACAATTGAATTCATTAACAAATATTTGAACTTCTGTTAGCGATTCAGCTTTTCTATTTTTACTGACATTGGTGTATCCCAAAACCCTTTCTCAAGGTTTTTCCATCTCGTCAACAAATTGCAAGATGCATAACAATTGAGCTTTCATTCAAAGATTTGTAGTCTCATCAAACATAACAGCAACAAATAATGTTTTGTTTGATCATTTCACCTTCAGTTGTAGCAGCTATTCTATTAATGATCTCATTTTGAACATCACTTGAAAGTCCAGATAATGTACAGTTGGCATTTTTATTCATGAAATCTAAATATGATTTAAGGCAGCGAACTGGTGATCGTCAGCACACCAGGCGAAATACTTAGCGGTATTTTGTCTGCCGTTACGTTCTGAGTTCAAATTCTGCCGAGGTTGACTTTGCCTTTCATGCTTTCAGGGTTGATTAAATAAGTATCAGTTACGCACTGGGGTCAATATAATCGACTTAATCCCTTTAGCTGTCCTTGTTTGTCCTCTCCGTGTTTTGCCCCTTGTGGGTAGTAAAGAAATAGAAATCTAAATATGATCTTACACAATCATTGTATTCTGCTACTGCTTCATATATAGTCAGAAAATTATTCTTATTGTCTGATTGTTCTGTTTCGTTGTTTTCCCCAAATGATAATTCTTGGCAAGCCAAAATTGCAATACAACAAATTAAACTTTTCAATATGTCATGATTTTTCTCTACTGATCTATTATGGAACTGAATGGGAGCAGCTCTCTAGTGATCAATTGTTGTATCAATTTGTTGCTGCCCAACAGTTTTCAGAGCAATTATGGAATTCAGATGGTTCTGAGATTTTAGAGCTTTGGCAAAACTGTAATCAAATTGTGCAAATTGCAGTGGCCAGTAGTTGTTCATGTGTTCTAATACTAACAAAATGACAGACATGGGAAACAGAACAATTCGTGACTGTATTGTAAGAAGTTTGGTTCCCTACCACATGGTTCTGGGTTCAGTGCCACTGCGTGGCACCTTCGGCAAGTGTCTTCTACTGTATTCACAGGCCAACCAAAACCTTAGGAATGGATTTGGTAGACGGAAACTGTAAGAAGCCCAAAAGAAAAAATATAAAATATGCGGCTTTTGGTGCCCCTCACCCCAGAAGAACACCAATCATAAAACATACAGATATTTTCCATACACTTTTTCCTTGAAAACTCTTGTCGCCTTGCAACACCCCCAGAGGTGTTGATTTGGTATCAAGGGACATAACTCTAAACCCTTGCTTGGCTCATTGCATCATCTTTTTCAGAGCAACCACAAACCAGATGTGTCTGTTCACCGCCAACAATGGAGAGCAGTCGGCATATTTCATTCCATAATTGCCATCTCTGAAGAGTGCAGGGTTACATAATTGGACTGTTACCTCTCAAGCTTATGATGGCATTAACTATGACGTGAAGGATATGACAGTTAGAGGATAGAGTAGAGACACTAGTGAAGAAAGAAGCCTTTATTAGGATCAAGGATCATAAACCAAGCAGCTCATCAGAAAATCAATAACGCTGTTAGAAGGGCTTCTGGCGCCCTATGGCGTCACCTCAGTGAAGACATAACATGGTTTATAACCAATAGTGGAAGAGATAGGGTTCAGTTTAACCAATTAGACATAGTGGACCTATATATATATATATATCTAAATCGAGGAAGATCCTTTATAAGGCACTGGATTTCGTTAGGTCATACACCGAAGTTAGTGATGAGGGCATACACATTATCACACACGCCAGAAGAACCCTTCTCTTCAATAAGGGGTTAGCTTGGGCCAAACACATTTTGTCGATCCCAAAACAATGAGAGGTAAAGTAGTTGATCATGCCGGCATTTAAACTCATAATGTAAAAGCGGAAGAAATGACGTTAAGCATTTTTGTCCAGTGTGCTAACGATTTTGCTAGCTTGTCGACTTAATAATAATAACAATAATAATAATAATAATAATAATAATAATAATAGTTCTTTCAACTTAAGGCACAAGGCCTGAAATTTTGGGGGAAGTGACTAATTGATTACATTGACCCTAGTGTTTCTGGTACTTTATTTATCAACCACGAAAGGATGAAAGGCAAAGTCGACGTTGGCGGAATTTGGACTCAGAACGTAGCAATGGGGGAAATACTGTTAAGCATTTTGTACAGAGCCCTCTTTGTAACTTTGTTTTCATGTCGTATCTCTTCGATCTAGACCCATTTAGTGGTGCTCCTACTCTCATGTCCTGTGAACATGTGCCTTAGCTCCACGACTCAACTCTCGTATTTCGCATCGAAGAACTGCTGGAGAGCCATTTGTAATACCAGCATATCGGTTGCGATACCATTTTTAACTGTCTTTTTCTAATTTTCTTACTATCCAACCAATCTATTGTTCTTTGTCATTACTTCTTTACTATAATCTATTGATTCTATTCTGATGACTCACCACTACCTGACAATCAGCTCTCACTTAGCTAATTCGCTGATCCAATCACTATAGAATTTCTGTACTGAGACTGATGTGTTTAGTTACAGTAACCAGGTCTCTGGTTTTGAAGCCTGTTTATCCTTATACAGTTGCTTAAGAAATATTTTAGAAGCTCTCTGATTGGTTCATCACAGTACAACATTCCTGTGACATAACAAGTGCGAGGAAAAGATATTTGAAATCTCATATTGTGATAAGAGATTTGATATCTAAGTTTGAATGACCTGGTTTGTTCAATGTCTCACGGTTTCTTGTTTTGGTGAAAATAATAAAACATCAGGGAGGAGTGCAGTCAAAATAACTGACAACAATGCGTGACTAGTATATCTTTTATCAACCGGAAAAAATTGCAAAACAAAATATTTATTTGTCCTTAAAAAAATGTTGTGACAAATGAAACACAATACAAAAAACAAATTTCTCAATGTTTAAACCAAGTAATTTGGTTTGTGTCTGTCTATGGTAGATGTGTGAGTGCATGTTAGTTATGACAGTAGCAGTAGTCGTTGTCACTGTCGCATTCTGTAGCCGAGCTTCAGAAACATAAGTTTGTGCAGCTGTTGATCTTCTGATTTTGGCTATGTTTCGATCACTGACCAGTTATCTGATAAACAATCTATCTATCTATCTATCTATCTATCTATCTATCTGTCTGTCTGTCTGTCTGTCTGCCTGCCTGCCTGCCTGCCTGCCTGCCTGCATGTCTGTCTTCCTGTCTGTCTGCCTGTCTGTCTGTCTATCTACCTACCTACACACACACACACATAGAGAGAGAGAGAGAGAGAGAGAGAGAAATATAGAAATATACAAGGTGTAAAGATACTGAAGATTCAGTATACACCACGTTGCCTTCCCTTGGTTCACTCCCTAGACTCATTCTTCTTATTCTTCAAACATCCAAAATGACGAAACCCCTCTGTCACGAGAACTGATTACTGTACAATGTTCCTTGAAAAGCTAATTTAAATAGTGAAAACCGGTTGGAATTCCCGATATTGATATAATATGTATATATTTATAAATAGATATTAAACTATAAGAAACAAAGGCATTTCTCTTCTCCTTTTTATTTTTTTCTCTCTACATATTTTCAACTCCCTCCCTCTCTCTTTCCCTCTCTCTCTCTCTCTCTCTCTCTCTCTATATATATATATATATATATATATATATATCTTTATATATAAAAGTGAAGTTGTGTGTCTGTCTCCTATGATTTAGATTCCTAACTACTCCCACATTTTGCAGTGCAGTTTAACCAAAACCGGGTATCTTATAGTCGTGATTCATATCGAGCCCTTCTGGGTATTAGCGCGCGTCTACGATGAGTCTACGATTTAAAAAAAAAATTTACCATCATTTTTTTCCATTTTAATGCATTTTTCGCTATTATATAAGGGAAGTAACTCTCTAAAAATGTCTACGATGAGTCAACGATTTAAAAAAAAATTTACCATAATTTTTTTTCCATTTTTAATGCATTTTTTTTCTATTTTTTGGCTATAACTCTCTAAAAATGGTTATATAGTTATTTCCCTTACAAACCCGAGCAACGCCGGGCGATACTGCTAGTATATATATATATATAACAAAATAATAAATAAAACACATGCATATATACATACATATATGTACTTACCTACATCTATATGTATATATACATGTATATATGGGTACAGGACACCAAAAAAACGTTGAACACAATAAGAAACGAAAACATAAAAACAAAACCAAGGAAACGGACATTTTTTTAAACAACGAAAAACAGAGTACAAGACATACAACACAAGGAAAATCCCCCTTCTTCAGCAGCCTCTGTTTCATCTACTCTGTGTTTCGAAGGTAAAGGCGAGACACGACTTTGTTGAAACAGTACTTCCTGCAAAGCAAATTAAATAAAATAGTATGATCCGCTGGATGTATGTCAGTCTACATGCACGATAGTAGAGAAATGTTGGGCTTGAGAAGCATCAAATATGGTGTGCATGAGAAACGACTGCACTGGTATGGTCATGTGTTATGTATAGATGAGGACAGCTGTGTGAGGAAGTGCCACTCCCTAACTGTGGAAGGAACCAGTGGAAGAGGTAGACCAGGAAGACATGGGATGAGGGGGTGAAGCATGACCATCGAACATTGGGCTTCACAGAGGCAATGACAGGAGACTGAGACCTTTGGAGATATGCTGTGATTGAGAAGACCCAGCAGCTAAAGTAAGATCGCAGCCATGGCCATTGCCAGTGTTGCATGTCCAGCCCATTTGAGAGTAGCCCTGATGTGTCGGGCGATATGATATGCTTGAGAAGACCTATTGAGTCAAGTAAAACCAAAATCATAGCTATGGACAGTGCTCCTTGATTGGCTTCTGTTCCCATGGCATGTAGAATGCATCATTTAAACGTGGCTGATACCAGTGTCCCCTTACTGGCTCTTGTCTGGATGGCACATGAAAAGTACCATCCGAACATGGTCGATGCAAGGTCTGCATGACTGGATCCTATGCTGGTGACACGTAAAAAGCACTATCCAAACGTGATCGATGCCAGAACCGCCTGACTGGCCCTCGTGCCAATGGAATATAAAAAGCACTATCCAAATGTGGCTGATGCCAGTACCCCTTGACTAGCTACCGTGCTGGTGGCACGTAAAAAGCACTATCCGAACATGATCGATGCCAGGACCACCTGACTAGCTCCTGTGCCGGTGGCAGGTAAAAAGCACCCACTACACTCTTGGAGGGGTTGGCGTTAGGAAGGGCATCAAGCTGTAGAAACATTGCCACACCAGACTGGAGCCTGGTGCAGCTGCTGGCTCTCCAAACCTCGGTCAAACTGTGCAACCCACGCCAGCATGAAAACGGATATTAAACGATGATGATGATGTTGATGATACATGAGGAGGTCTCCAAAAGTAACTGGAAACGTTCTCTGTGGGTAGCCTGTTGTAGTTCAGGCTTCTGCCGCTAAAGGCAACTTGATGCAACCCCCAGGCATCAGTCTACCGACCAGCATGCTCAGGTTACGTTGTATTGGCATGTGGTGCATCTTTGTTTTGCAGTGCTTCTCCCTTGTTCATCAATTTTTACAATGGCTGAAACGAAGGAACAGCATGCTTCCGTGAAATTTTGTATTTTGCTAGGAAAAACGGAGGCTGAAACAATTGTCATGCTTCAAACAGTTTACCATAATTTCAGTAATTTTGCCTTATGCACTACAGTAAACAACATACCAGCTGGTCGGTGGAGCATGGTACTCACCAACCGTGGTAGAGATTGTGTAAGTAAATGTAGCATATTTGTGATACGACAATATATTTTCTATTTACCATAGCTTACTGGTGTAGTATTAAGATTATATTAGTGTTTGCAGTTGTAGAAAGGAAGTTATTTCAAGCAATGTGGAGAGATCAAAAGGGAGTGAGTTGAGGTATTGAAACTCTGGTGAGTGGTGATATCTGGCAACCTTGTGAATAGGCTGATCACCCGCAATTATATCAAGAAGTTGAACAGAGAGCATCATACGTTTGTCATTTGGGGCCTTGTCATAACCCACTGATCTAAGAATGTAAGTACGAATAATTTTAACTTTCACATTTTTATCCTGTTTGTAATATGATAAATTTTAACTAAAATTATGAGAACAAAATTTTAATTAAATTCATTACCTATCGTTTCCGTTTTCTGAAATGGCTGAAAAAAAAAATCAATCAGGACAAGTGTATTGTTATTGTGGGTGTAATAATGTGTGTACTGTGAATGTGACCCTTTAATAATACACAAATGGCTTCTTTATTATTATTACATTAAAAAAATATTAAACTTTAATTTTTAAATACAATTTAAGAACAATGCATTCACCAGATTCCAAAGATTATACCAGAATAATAATTTTCTTTTTAATACACAATGAAATGAAGAAAAATTCAATTATAATTATAATTAAAGAAAAAACTAATTACCTTAACTAAATAAAGTTAAATAATAGAAACACTGAAATATTTGCGACAATATTAATTACTTTTATTCCTAATTTATAGATGGCAAAGCAAGGTCCTATGGACATATTTATCAAGCCGAGACATCCAGTTGCTGAATGCAATTTTGAATCAGATGACGGCAATGTAAATGAAACTGAAGTATTGCTGGCAAAAAGAATTCATACTAGTGTCACTTGGAAAAATGACTCCTCATACATTCAATTTGCTTTTGTAGACACAAATGATGGGGGGAATGCAAAAACCACTGTTTGTTATTTGTGGAGATGTATTGGCTAAAGACTCAATGAAGCCATCAAATCTCAAGAGACATTTAAATACAAAACATAAAGAAATGAGTTCAAAGCTGAAAGAGTTCTTTGAAAGAAAGTAGATACTTGAAGTGTCATACGTAAATACTTGTGCATGGTGGGCTTCTTATAAAGTAGCACTTCGAATTGCAAAGGCTAAAAAGTCATACATAATTGGTGGGATGCTAGTAATAGGCTGTATTCAAGATGTCTGTATGTAAATGCGAGGCAAGCTGGTGGTAGAGAAAGTGGCTCAGGTACCACTTTCAAATGACACTATAGCTCGATGAATTCATGATCTGACTCATGATACGGAAGATCAGCTCATAGGACAGATTAAATTAGCAAAGTACTTTCCTTAGCAACTTGATGAGTGTACAGACTTTGCTAATCAAGCAATCCTGAAGGTGTATGTGCACTTTGAACATAAAGGTGATTTGAAGGAAGAGTTCTTTTTTTTTCTCTGCTTCACCACCAAGTAAAACAATTAGTTCTGAAGTGTTCAAGACTGTGAGCGATTACATCGTTAACAAATGTGGGTTGGATTTCGAGTTTTGTGTAGGTGTATGTTCTGATGGTGCTGCTTGTTTGTTTGTTGAGCGAAGTGGTCTTCGTCCCAGAGTGGGAGAAGTCCGAAACGTGGTCCTTTGCTATTCGTAAGACCCGCAGAAGAGAAAGCAGGTCAACCCCCGACACCGAGAGCATCGACGGTAGGATGAATGTACATCCAGGCTCAGCAGTTGCGTAGGAAGTCGGGGATAAGAAACAGGAAGAAAGAGTGAGAGAAAGTTGGAGTGAAAGAGTACAACAGGGGTCACCACCACCCCCTGCCGGAGCCTCGTGGAGCTTTAGGTGTTTTTGCTCAATAAACACACACAACGCCTGGTCTGGGAATCGAAACCGTGATCCACAAACCGTGAGTCCGCTGCCCTAACCATTGGGCCATTGCACCTCCACTTGATGGTGCTGCTGCAATGACTGGACAGCATTCAGGAGTGGTCACCCAGATTAAGGCGCTTGCCCCAGAATGCAAGTCAACATGCTGCTTTCTTTACCGAGAAAATTTTGGAAAAAAAAAATGTCAACAGAACTAAACAGTGTGCTCAGCGAGGTTGTGAAAGTTCTTCAGGACAAAGATCCAAATTGGTCACAATTGCTCAGAGATGTGAATTGGTTAGCCAAGCTGGCTCATTTGACTGATATCTTTGCCCTCTTTAATGATCTCAAAACCTCCATGCAGGGAACAATGGCTTTCTGGTTTACATTGGTAGACAAGATTGATGAACTGAAACGAAAGCTAGAAGCAGGGAAGAGTCAAGTGAAATGATGTGTTCATTGTAGGTTTCTAAATAAACTGAAATACGTAATAAAGTCAACACAAGTCATCTTACTATTTCTTTTGTCCCTTCATTGATTTTTATAATATTGATTTTGTATTATATATTTGTCTATATGTGTTTACTTTATGCGTATTTCAGTAATATAATATGTATACTGGTCATATATTTGTGTACATCATTAATATATAAGTGTATGAGGATGTATGTATTCAAATATAAGTTTATATGTACATTCATGCATTCATATATATATGTGTGTGTGTGTGTGTGTGTGTGTGTGAAAGGGGGTGTCGGTTTCTAAAACTTCAAAGTTGATTAACGTTTTCATGGTTGGATTTGTAAACTACAATAAGAATAACACTGGTCAACAAAGAATTTGTTCCAAGAAAAAGAATACCTGTATCTTATATGTTTTTGCATGCAGAATGCAAAAATAATGTCAAATTATCTGTATCACCCACAGTTTCTCTCTTCCATGATATCCATCTCAGTTCCTGTTATGTGAGCTATATTTCGGTTAAGCTGTTGAAATATGAAGCTAACGGTTTAAGAAATACTGCTAATTTAAATGTTTATGAATAGAATTAACCTAGTGAAATCATAAATCCAGCTAGCTGAGTCAATGAGTCCCTGAAGCTTGGCAATACTGAGTTGATGCATCATTGATGCTTTGTCAGTACTGTGCATGAAGTGTAGGTGTGCAGTTGTGTACTAAGTTCACATGTTCCATTCACCTTCATAATGCCATGAAACTGTATAAGTATTGCAAGCAACTTTTGCTATATTTGCGTTGGCTTAACATTCAAAGTCACAAAGATAGTGATTCATACTATTGATTAAAAAGTGCTATGTGCATTATTTTGATTGCAAAGTGGGTGACCAGGATAAAAGCTGGGCCCCTCATGTGTGTTGTGTAACCTGTGTCAGGCTTCTCACTGTATGGGCCAAAGGTTCATGCTGTATGCCTTTTGCTGTCCTTTTGATTTGGAGGGAGTCCAAAGATCACACTTCAGGTTGCTACTTCTGCATGACGAATATGCAAGATATAACATTAAATCCGAGCATACTGTAAGATATTCTAATTTACAATCTGTTATGAGACCAGTACTTCACAGTCAACACATCCCTGTACCTGACCCTCAAAAACAAATGACACTTAGTGATGACAAGTCAAGTGATGAAAATATGGAGAAAGAAACAGAAGACATAGACTTTGAGCCTAATTGTTCTACAAGCGAACCACATTTGTTGAGTCAGGGAGATCTGAATGATCTTGTGCAGGATTTAAACTTGTCAAAAAAGCAGACTGAACTTCTGGGTTCCAGATTAAAGAGCTAGAATCTTCTCCAGAAAGAAAACAAAGTTAGTTTTTATTATGCTCAGCATTGTAAGTTTGCAAATTCTTTTCTCACTTGAGGCGGCATCGTCTTTCTTGCGGCCGAAAGCCTCTCTTCGCATGTCGAGCGAAGGGAAGTGCTGTTCTTGGTTAAGGCTGATGCAAAAACGGATATTGCTCCTTGGTCTGGCTGACACCTAACAGCCGGTATTGCTCCTGGGTCATAGCTGACACATGAGAGTAAGATAGAAAATTCTCTCTGTTAACCTTAAACAAAGGAATGACCTTTCCTTGACCAGTACAGCTCCTAGTGTGGAGGGTTTCCCGCTCGTTTTGACAAGCAACAAGCCGATGAATTTGGGTTTCAAATCTCAGGCAGAGTCATGCTAGACCCTTACAGATTCTTTAATTTACGAGACAAAGTAATTGGTTGATCGTAATCAAAATTCAGAGTTGCATCGATACACCAAAATTGAAAGCAATCTGAGCAAAATTAAAGGGGGTACATTTTGCGAATGAAAGATCCGAATTGCGTTTTCCATATCTTGAAAGACAGAGAAATACACACACACACACACACACACACACACACACACACACACAGAGGCACGCACGCACGCAAATACACACACACACATACACACGCGATCTCTCATGGCTTTCAAGGTAAGGGCGTTCACTTCTTCTTTGTTCGTTTATAAAGAATTAATATTTTATTGTATGGCATTACTACAGATGTATACCCCATCTTCCAACAAATCTTTACATACATCAATCTACAGGATCTAAGCGATTATTTGTTGAAAGTTTCGTTAAATAGTATCCATTTTAGATTACTTTTTAACGAAATTTTCAGCAAATAATCGCTTAGATCAGTGGTTCCCAATCGATTTTTGGCCGTGCCCCATCCAATCATTTCTGATGCCCCTTGTGATATTTAATTTTTGTTATTCAAAATTCGGTTAATGCTTACCCGTAAACATAATAAAGAAAAAATAATGCAACGGATGTAAGAAAAAAATGTGTAGGAAACGAGTATGAAAAAGAAAAAAAAAATTGCGCGGGGCAGACTTCCAAAATTCACAAGACCCGAGTTTTTCCCTGAAAAATGAAATTTAATATAAATACCTGTAGGATTTGTTATCTATCTATGTGTGATATATGCATTTGTTGGGTGCTTCACACATTTCCCTACAATGTTGTAGAAAGGAATAAAACGGCAGGAACACGAATCTCTGAACAAATAACAATAATAGTTTATTTTTCACCGAAGGAGATATTTCATCGCTGAACATCGGTAGCGTGAACGCCAGGGATAGGATAGGAAACAGAAGAGTTGGATTAAATCTCCATGGTTGAAACAGTCTTCACCGCCCGCCGAGTCTGGTTCGCCTCCGCTCGGCGCCTTGTCGGGTCACGTCTTAATTCGTCGACCGTCTTGAGATCGAGTAGCGGGAAAAGCTAACTACTGCTGATTACTGCGCGTGCGCATAAGGGGGCTCCCAGCAGGCCTACCGGAAGACACCAAACATTGCACATGCGCAGATGAACATCCCAAAATGGCGTCACTACAAGGCTCCCCATTGAGTGCGGAGCACGAGAATATAAAGATTGTAGTGGCACCAGAAACAAGATAGCTACCGATCTACCACAGATGAGGCACAAAATATGACAACTCAAGAAAAATTGTAATTACAATATAAATGAGCATGCAAAAGAAAAACAAAAATTTTCTTCAAGAAATGTTCAATAACAAAACATTGAAATGTCCAATACACAAGAGAATATAATGTGTACACACGTACACATTATGTATGCACGACCGCCATGTCTAATTGTCCAAGCGTTCTAATTTCACCTTTTCGCTACAGTTATGCCCATTTACTTTATAATTGTCGTTTTGTCTGATAAGGGAGCTCTGTAGCGTTTGTACAATACTTTATCCCTCTCTGAGAGAATATCACGCAATGACAGTCACGAATACACCATTGTTTGTACTCACAATAGAAAATGTCAAATGTAAATAGTCTTTGCAAGTTTCTTAGGCCAGTGAACAGTTCGGCCAGTCCTGGTAACATAGGATTTGATCGAGGCAGGTTGCGACAACGAAGGTGGTGTTGTAGGTGCTGGTGTTGTCAGAGGTGCATGTGTAAGTGATGGTGTTGACAAAGGTGCACGTGTAGGTTCAAAGGTGGGCGTGGCAGCGGTGTCATCGAAAGATGTGGACACCTCAGAATATGCTCGTTTAAGTCTATCTACAGAAACGGTCTCCGAGCGACCATTCACATCGATTGTTAAAAACTTTGGGTGTGCGAGAAAGCACACGAAAAGGTCCTCTGTAAGGAGAAACAAGAGGTCCCTTGACATAGTCATCTTGAATAAAAACATGCGACCAAGAATCAATATCTGACGGGACATTAGAGGGTGAAGATTGGTCCCGGGAACCCATGGGAGGAAGATTAGAAAAATAGGTGCGAAGTCTGGCGACGTATGACGCCGGATCATTAAGCCGTGAAATGTCTGGTACCAACAACGTACCAGGCAACGCTAGTGTGGTACCATACAATAGCTCTGCAGAGGAAAAACCCAAGTCTGCTATGACAGCAGTACGACAACCAAGAAACACAATGGGCAGAAATTCAGTCCAGGACTGCGGATCTGGAGAGGCACGAAGAGCGGCCTTGAGCTGCCTATGAAACCGTTTGACCTTCCCATTGGAAGCTGGATGGTAACTGATCGTGCGAATATGATGCACACCTAGAATACGTGACAATTCACGAAATAAGGAAGCTTCAAACTGGCGTCCACGATCAGTAGTTAAACTGGACGGAACTCCGAAACGGGAAATCCAGTTAGAGACAAAAGCTTGAGCAACAGATTCAGCAGAAATGTCTGCTATAGGAATGGCTTCCGGCCAACGGGAGAAACGATAGATACAAGTCAAGATGTAAGAGAACCCGCGACTCACAGGCCATGGTCCAACCAAGTCAATGTGGACAAGGCGAAAACGGGCCTCCAGAGGAGAAAACTGTCCAAGCGGAGCACGAATGTGTCGCTGGACCTTGGAGCGTTGGCACTGGGAGCAACTACGTGTCCAAGACGTAATTGTGCGACGCATATTCGGCCAGAAAAACCGAGCAGTGATAAGCTTAAGTGTGGCAGCGATGCCCGGATGCGACAAGGAGTGCAGGGCCTCAAACACTGAGCGTTGGTGATTCTCAGGCACCAGTGGCCTGGGAGAACCAGTAGAAGTATCATAAAGAATAGTTCCTTCAGCCGATGGAAGCGGAAAATATGCAAATTGGCAACAAGAAAACCTTGGCGAAGTTAAATCTAACGTCGCCAGGGCTGGTTGGTCCTGCGAAATGGTAGTCAAGTTGATTTCAGCAGGTGATGAAAGGGAACAGACTGGAAGACGAGAAAGAGCGTCAACAGGAACGTTCTCTTTTCCAGGTATGTGACGAATGTCACTGGTAAATTGTGAAATAAAATCCAGGTGACGGAAAGCACGAGGCAAGAGTTTGTCCGTCTTAGACGATAGGGCAAACGTAAGAGGCGTGTGATCAGTATAGATCACAAAATCTCGCCCTTCGAGTTGATGTTGAAAACGACGAATTGACAGGTAGATCGTCAAGAGTTTGCGATCAAAAGTGCTGTACCGCAGCTCAGCCAGTTGTAACTGGCGAGAGAAGAAAGCTAGAGGTCGAGTCTGATCGTCCACTGTGTGTTGCAGTACCGCGCCGACCGCAGTGTCCGATGCATCCACTGTTAACGAGAGTGAAGCATCGGGAATCGGATGTGCTAGCAACGGGACAGAAACTAATTCCTTCTTGATGGACTCGAAAGCAGATAATACTTCAGCAGAGAGGATGAGTGGACCGTCCTTTTTAGAGGTGTCCTTTAAACCCACATGAAATATATGAATATATATATATATATATATATATATATATATATATAATATAGATCGTATACGAGTGGGTATATATTTGTAAAAAAGAAGTTTGAAAATGCCACTATATTAGATAAATTTTAAATTTTACATGTTTCGGTTCTTGAAATAACGAACCTTATCAAAAAGAATTTTTTTATAATAAAGAGTATAATGGAATAGTTCATAATTGTTTCATACATTCAATAGAGTCCATGCTATATACATAAAAAGTATAATGGAACAGTTCATAATTGTTACATACATTCAATAGAGTCCATGCTATATACATTCAATAGAATCCATGTTCTTGAAAAGGCGAAAAATATATTATAAGCTGTAAGTCGTTCCTCACTGTTTTGTCAAGTGTAGTGCAGGAGTTCATTATAGATTTTACCTTGTGTTCCGATGGGAGCAACAGTAGTGATTCTTGGTTGTCGTAATTTTGGTCAACTTAATGAACTCCTGCACCAAAAAGTAAACGATGGACAAGGCAAACCTACATATAGCTACGCACTACGTAAACATAAACAACCATATCCTCTATCTCACCCAACACCCCCGAATTGCACCTACACACACATACACATCCACGCACACTTCCACAAAAAAGTATACAGTGGACAACGCAAACTTGCATTTAATGGAACACATACAAATATATTTATGCATCCAATCGCACATACACAAGCATGCACACATGAAAGTGGACGAGAAAACCATCATGTACTGTCAACAAATATACAAACAAAAACACATATCTACATACATATATATGTATATACAACTCTGTATGTAATAATAATAATAATAATAACGTAAAATATAACGAGAGCAATATTATCAATAATAATATGCCGATGCATATGGGAATAATAAGTAATAATGATAGTAATATTAATAATCATAATATTGATAAGAATACAGCAGCAAGTAATCATAATAAAGTAAAGCAATTACAGCAAGATAATAGGTGCAATTGTAGAATTAAGGAAAATTGTGTCTTCAATAATGACTGTTTGAAAAAGGAGGTAGTATACCAATGCATAGTAAGTACACAATATGATAATAGAGTATATATTGGGGCTACTAAGAATAATTTGAAACAGAGACTTAATTATCACAGATATACTTTTAAAAATAGGAATAGGATTAATTCTACAGGGTTAGGTGCATATATATGGGAGCTTAAGGGCAAAAAAAATCAATTATAATTTGCAATGGAAAATACTTATATCTGCACCAGCGTATAATAATAGGAATAGAAAATGCTCATTATGCATTAATGAGATTTTCTTTATAATTAGGGCTAATTTACCAATTATTAACAATTTTAAGGAACGAAATGTTTCATGCCTTCATAGACTGGCGTATACTTTCTCTAGATACAAATAATACTTATTTCTAAATACCCTTTAAAATAGATATAAATAGTTGTTAAGAGCTTTTTTACTTTATTATATTTAGAAATACAAAATTGTAAAGGGTTATGGGCATATTATTTTTTGTATATCTATGTATAAGTGCATAATATATGTATTTGTATATGAATGTTTGTGTATTTATATATTTTGATATAAGTGTTTTTTGTGTGTACATATTTGTATTTTTTATATACTGGTACTTGTGTGTAAATTTATCTTTATATTTATGTATATTGATATTTATTGATTTTTGGCTTTTAGTACATAGTTATGTACATAGTACGAGTCAATGTACTAAACATATTGTGGTCACTATTGGATTTGTATATGTGTGGATACATATGTATATATATATATATATATATATTTGTAAAAAAGAAGTTTGAAAATGCCACTATATTAGATAAATTTTAATTTTTACATGTTTCTTCTCTTGAAATAACGAACCTTATCAAAAAGAATTTTTTATAATAAAGTGTATAATGGAATAGCTCATAATTGTTTCATAAGGCCAAGTTGGAGCATGTGCTCAAACTCGGCCCTAGCCGCTTTTAGACGGTCAGGCGCAAGGCGCCGTGGGCGCGAAAATACAGGCGGCCCAGTGGTGGTGATAAAATGAAGGGTCGAGTGGGTAGGCTTTTCCGGTTGAAAGGCAATGTCCACTAGCTCCGGAAATGAAGCCAAAAGAGAGTGAAAAGCGTCTCCAGAGGTAGCAACAAAGAATGTCGGGCTAAGGACCGCATTGGTGGAACTCCTAGTCGGCGTAGAGAGCGACGTCGTGCTGTCAAGAAGCCTCCGACGCCTGACATCCACCAATAGATTAAACCTATCCAAGAAATCAGCGCCGAGAATAGGATGCGGGATGTCAGCGATGACGAAAACCCATTGAAAATCTCGACGAAGATTGAAGGGAATATTAATTCTGGGGTGGCATGAATTGAAAGGAAGATATTGCTTATAATCCGTAGGCTTGTAGCATATATCTGTTTCTATTACATTATTAGATTTCTTAATGAGGATGTCGAGGAAGGGGAGTTGTTGCTGGCTAAATTCCATCGTGAATTGGATGTTTACGTCCAGTCCATTTAAAATTGCTTGGAATTCTTTGAGTTTCTCAATATTTTCATGCCAAAGGATGAAACAGTCATCTAGGTATCTCTTCCAGTTGTTTTCTATGTAGAGGGAAAAAGGGCTGCCATATCTTTCTAGAACCTTACGATACAGACTGATTTCTAGATATCCCATGACTAGGTTGGCAAAGGAGGGGGCCATTCGCGTACCCATCGCAGTCCCCGATTTTTGTCGGTAGAAGTTGTCTTTGAAGGCGAAGTAGTTATTTTCCAGGATGAATTTAACCCCTTCTATCACGAATTCTTTTTTGATGCGATGTGGGAGTTCGTTGGCGTGATTCTCTAGCCAGAATTGAATTGCCTCTATTCCTAGGTTGTGGGGGATATTGGAATAGAGGTTGACTACATCGAAGGATACTAGTAGGGTGTTTTTGTTTATAGTATTAGGTAGGTGATTGAGCATATCCAGGTCGTCCCTTATATAGCTTTTGACATGTTTGAGGAGTGGTTTTAAGAGGGTATCTAAAAAGTTACTCAGGCGGTGGGTTTCGCATGCGGGACCTGCTATTGTAGGTCTCAATTTGAGGTCATTAGGATTAGGGACTTTAATTATTTTGTCTGGTTATCTTGCATGCATTACTTATTTTCTCACTTTTGTGTATCTTGGGAATACCGTAGAATTGACTGGTTTTACTTGTGAAATTGGTCATATAGTCATATTCTTTGTCGGTGAGCCCTTCTTTGTATGGGGTTAACATGGATTTTAGATCCCTCATTATTTTTTGTTGACTGTAGTTTTGTGCCTTTCCATAATATGTTGTGTCTTCCAACATAGATAGTACTAAAGTTATGTAAAATGTCGTGTCCATTAAAACAACTGTACTCCCTTTATCGGCCTCTTTGATTGTTATTGCTTTGTCATTTTTTAATTTGTTCAGCTCAGCCCATCCTTTTTTGCTGAAGTTTGGTTTGGGTTTTTGTTTGTGCATGTGTTGATATGGGTAATTCGAGATGTGTTCACAGAAACGATTAAGTGTTTTGTTCTTACCTTTTGAGGGGGTGTAGATACTCCTATTTCTGACCAACGATTCGTCCTCGTTGAATTTGTCATATAGCTCCTCAGTAAGTCGTAATTTTCTACAGAATTCTGCGATGTCTTCTTTCATTTCATTGTAGTTGGGGTGTTGTGGGGTGGGTGTAAACTTGAGTCCTTTGGAGAGTATATTTATTTGGTTTGCTATTAGTTCATTGTGAGTTAGATTAATAATTTTTATCACTTTTGGTTCCTCCTGCCTGTTTGGTGCTATCTTGTGTCTCTGTGTTTGCATATTGGGTCTAAAAAATGAATGCGGTGGCTGGGACGGTAGCCATTATATAGTTGTTCCTTATATATATACTCACACATACACACAAACATACACACACACACACATATACACACTGCAGATATAAAAACAGAGGCAATGATGATTGATTACATCAATATAAAGGAAGACGATGTAATAAGGGCTATAGATGAAACGAACCCAAACTCAGCTACTGGCCCTGATGGATTCCCAGTAATCCTTCTAAAAGTATGTAAGCAAGTCCCTCTCTCAGAGCTTCCTTGCAAAACTAAATGCAATACCCATTAAATACACTGGACCTGGAGGGACTGCAATCCCAGAGGCACAGTCAGTGCGAGACCTGGGCATTTACATGAGTAATGAAGTAACCTTTCATGTGCATGTTGCTAAACTGGCTATGAAATGTAGGTAGCTGACCGGATGAATTCTTAGAATTTCAGAACAAGAGATCAGGAAACCATAATGGTGCTGTGGAGGACACTTGTCCTAAGCCACTTTGACTATTGCTCCCACCTATGGTCACCAACAAGTGTCAAATTAATCTCAACTTGAGGCAATCCAATGAAGCTACATGAAGAAGATAACCTCTATGCAGCATATAAGCTATTGGGAAAGACACAAAAGATTAAGACTCTTTTCTTTAGAGTGTAGGCAAGAAAGATATGCCATAATATACATCTGGAAGATCCTGGAAGGACTTGTCCCAAATTTTGGCATCGAGAGTTACACAAATACTAGAACTGGGCGCCACTGCATAGTGCCAAGGACTCCAAATTTGCTATCAAGATATAGGGGCAAGATACTGCAATAGCCTGGGCTTCAAAGGTCCATGGCTCTTCAATATCCTCTTGAAGGACCTGAGAAACCTGCATGGGGTGGATCTTGGTGTCTTCAAAATAAGGCTGGACCTCTTACTGTCAAGTGTCCCAGATGAACCAACTTTGTGGCAGGAGGTGCAGATGAGGGCAGCTACATCAAACTGTCAATTCCTAAAAAGCATTTGTGAATTAAAATTATGTAGCAACATCAAAGAGCGGTGCCCCAGTACAGCTTGTGTGCCGAAACTAGACATAAAAACAATTAAATAATATATATATATATATATATATATATATATATATATATATATATATATATATATATATATATATATATATATGTGAAATAGAAAGATGAATAATCTTGTAGTAGATTAATCAAAAGTTTAACCGATACCTTGGTAGCAAAAATCACAGCAGTAAACAGCACGGTTGGAGGTACAACCATATGGTGTTGCAACCGTGCGTTGGTGCGGATAATTGAAATTAAAATATTATTGGTGAATTGAAGAAATGGAGCTGAACGCAGATTGAACAGAAATCGTTTTATTTCATTCTACACGTGTTTCGAAAGGCACAATTTACCAAAATCCATCCTGTATACACAAGCTTATTAATACTTTCAAATACTACAAAGCTTAGACTATTATACCAACTCTCCCATGCAAGTTCCTCCCACCCTGTGCAACCTGTCGGCTCCAGCACATCCCGTTTTCCTATATATATATTTTCCTACTTTTTCCTATATATACACATTTTGTCTCCCATATATTTTTTTCCCCTATATATTTCTTCTCCTACACCTACATTCTTCCTATCTAGATTTTTTGTTTCCCTATATCTATACCTTTTCCCATTTCTAACTCTGATGTTGAGCGCACACCACCAAACCCCGCTTCCCACCCTTCCAATTTTCAGTTCCCCCCGCCCGCCCCTACGTGGTCACATTTAGCACACACCTTTAACTTTACACTTTCAACCACCTTTTATTTTTACCCTCATCTCATGTTAAGCTTTACCTGATTATATTTTTATTTTATTTTATCCTATTTTATTTTGCTTTACCTTTATTCTTATTTTTATTTTCATTCTATATTTTAATTTTTATAGTTTTTATGATTTTTATATTTTATTTCTTATTTTTATTTCTAATTCTTATTCTTACCCTCATTCTTACTCCTATTTTTACCCCTATTTTATCACTTTATATCTCTCTATATGTCTATTTTTAGCTTTTTCCTTATTTACTTATCTATGTATTCACTTTATGATTATAGGTATGCGTGCGTATATGTGCGCGTGTATATGGGTGTATGCATCCATGCGGGTACGTATGTACAAGATGACCACTTAATACGAAGAACCAGATAAGCTGCTCAACATCTCTGATTTACAATACACTAAGTCCCCAGACGCTCCTGTTGATTTACGACACCCCAGACTTCTACAACCAGAATTTGTCATTTTCCTGACCACCATGTTTGGTCCGTAACTACTATATATCCCTTATCCTTATATTCTTTTACATTTTTTATTATTTTTATTTCTATTTTTATTTTTATAACTTTATACCTTTATATTCATTTATATTCTTTTATATTTTTTATATCTCTTTATATCTTTACACTCTACATTTTTATATTTTTTTTATATACTTACACTTTTTATATATTTTTTTATATATTTTTTATCCTTCGTCCTGAATTCTCGCCCCTCCATCTTTATCTCTATTCACTCTTATTAGCAGATTCCTACACGTCTGTCTACATTTATATATTTATATATGTATATATTTATTTATTAATTTATTTACATTACTTCAACATCCAAATTTCCTCATTCTACATTGAGAGAAGAACGAGATGGATGCTTCATTCTTATGCTGTTGCCGCATTATGTCGTATGCGAATGGGAGGATTTGCATCCCCAACCAAGAATTTTTGATGTAATACATGTCCTTGTGGAAGTTGTTGTGCGCGGCTGAAGAAGGCCACAGACATACATTATGCATTGTTATAAATCCGTCTAATAAAGGCCCGAAACATATGTACCGCTGAATCCTTGGCATCATGTTTTTATTTTGATTAATTTACTCCACCACCTACACCACCAAACGGTGTATACAGGTGCTTACAATTATCAAGTACTCACCCAGAATTTCTATATATATATATATATACATATACATATATATATGAATATATATGCAGTGTATGCATTCATACATTTATACATTGAGAGAAAGAGAAAGTGAGAGAGAATGAAAGATAAAGAGAAAACTGAAAAATATCAAAAGAGATAAGAGATCCTTGAGTGGGTAACAGAGAAACAGTTATAAAGAGAGAGAGAGAGAGAGAGAGAGAGAGAGAGAGAGAGAGAGAGAGAGAGAGAGAGAGAGAGAGAGAGAGAGAGTGAGAGAGAGAGCAAGATAGGGAATAGTTGAGAGATAAAGAACGATAGAATTAAATTTGGATAAACATAAAGAGAGACTGGGAAACAAAATTTATGTTACTTTTATTCATAACCCCGAGATAAACATAAAAAAATATAAGTAGAAATTTGTAACAGGTTTAACTATTAAACAAACAGCAGCTTTCTTGAGATTCGATGTCTCCATTTACAAGACTGACTTTATAATAAAATGGATTAAGATTAGAAATTGAGAAAAATACTGTGTAAATGTTTTAATTCAGAACTGAGGCAAGGGAAATCTGTTGTTTGAAGACTTTGAATAGTTAACTGCTAAAACTTTTGGTCTCCCAGCCATTTCCTACAGATTCATCACCCTGTAATGATATATCTGCTGACTTAATATAAGTTTAATTTTTATAGGGTCAGGAATAACAGTCATTTTAATTATCCTCATTATATTACAGGTACTTTTTCAAATAAAACAGGAATAAGAAGCAAAGCCAGAATTTGTAGCATTTGACTAAAGAACATGGAACCAAATACTCTTGAACAAGTGCAGGCATGGTTGTGTAGTTAAGAAGTCCACTTCTCAGTCATATGGCTTTTGGTTCAATCAGTTAAAGCAGTTATCTTCTACTAAATCCCTGGGACAACTAATGCTTTGTGATGAAGGTGAGCAAGACAAACATTTGAAATCACTTATCAAGTCTAATTACACAATCCAACAGGTATTTTGTTGTCAGGACATTTTAACTTGGTTTGAAGGTTTTTGAAATGTTGAATCTAAAAATGAAATCCATTTTTTATTATCATATCTAGATTTCAAGACACCCAACCTCAACAAATTTTGCAATTTCCTCATTTTTCAGAAAAATGCATTATTTATCTGTGGAAATTTAGTCTGAAATTTACAGCCAAGGAAAAACATTGGATGATCAAAGAATGGCCATAGCAAATATTAGTTCCAGGGTCTTTTAATGTGGTTGAAGAGCTTTTTAATTCAACTGGAGAAAAACATCCTACCTCCACTCCATCTCAACCTTGGCATTATGGAGCAGTTTGTTTGCAGCACATTTCCCAGGCTGAGCAGTGATAAGATAAATGCTGGAATATTTGATGGGCCTCACATAAGAAAATTGATTAAAAATGAGAACTTGATAAATTCAATGAATTGCTTTGAAGCAGCAGCATGAAATTTATTTGTAATAGTTGTAAATAGCTTTCTGGACAACAAGAAAGCAGTCAACTATGCCAAAATTGTCAGCAACATGCTGGACAACTTTCAAAAGTTAGGAGCAAATATGAGCATAAAGCACTATCTCCATGGTTACCACGATAAATTCCTTGAAAATCTTGGTGATGCAAGTGATGAGCAGAGAGAACATTTCCAGCAGGACATAAAAACAAAGGTATCAAGGCAAATGCGACTTATGAATGATGGTGAAGTATTACTATAACTTTGCTCATGATCTCCCTGAGGTTCATCACTCAAGAAAATCATCCAAATAGACATTCATGGGAAATTAGGCACAAGCAATGATATAATTTGTCAGTAAAAATTTTAAAACTTTTACTAGTTCTATTGGAAAATTTTAAGAAAACATTCTGGTTTTGAAGGAAAACCAATTTCTACATATGGTTGTATGTTATGCCTTGCTCCTCAAAAGCTGTTTTATTGAAAAAACAATGAAATTCTATGGATCCAGTACCTTAAAATCTTGACATAGTGATAATAAATGGATGTCATTTTTAGATTCTGTGTGTCAAAAGCCCCTAGTTCACAACCAAGTTTTTTCCCAGCCAGGAAAAAATTTTTCTATGTTGATACGTGTTACTTTTCCATTTTTAAAATGAAAAATGTTATTTTCTTTTTCTCTCATTAGCAAAGCATTTTCACCAAAACCACTTCTGCTCACTAACAATGTATCACATTTAGTCAAAATATATTGGTCCATAAGAATCTTCCTTAGAGCGTCACATGTATCTTTCACACCTTTACGGAGCCTATCCACATGAATTATTTCCCCAGAGGTATACATGAATTGAGAAGAAAATTTTTTTGAAGCTATATCCTGCACCTCCTTTGAGTCTGTGGTCACAAATATTTTGTACTTGCTGGTGTTATTGTATTTACTTAAGAAGTTCCACACATTCTGAACATCTGACATTGAATTCCTTCGGTTATCTCCTGGCACACTGGGGTTTTTTCCAATTCGAATCTGAGCACACACCAGATGCATATTTGTTTTGGGAATATTGACTTCAAAGAATTTGTCAAATTTTGCCTGAAGAAGATCACTGAAGCGAAACAATAAATTCATCACTTTAGCAAATATATTTCCATATGACTTTTGTGATGCCCAAAGTAATTGTTCTTTGTATCGAGCATTCTTTTTCAAGACATAAAAAAAGATTCTGTTTGTACTCACATAGAGGACATCTTCAGGGTAAAGTGTTTCTAAGTCTGCTGATTGTAAAGAGGAAATGTACTTATTCCCATCAACCAAATTAAGGTAACGACTTTTTAAGCCATGCAACTCTTTTGAGTCAATCTTCCAGTTAACTTTGTTTGGTTGAAGATATTTAGAAATATCGCAAGGTCTTGAAATAATAATTCCAAAGCGCCGACCCATGGTCAGTGCCATTAAATATACAGAGATTATTCCATGCTGCCTATCTCCCCAACCTCCACAAAGACTACGACCAACACAACGAAAAATAACATATTTAGTTTTGTTGTTTAACTGAAGCAATTTCTGTTCCATCAGACTTAAATTTTTCTTCTGTTTTTGACGTGTTTCATCAATTAACTTTTGATTATGTTTGCTTGAGGTTGTTACTGTATATTGTTTATTTGCAGTATATTGGTGCCAGGCAACCAGTAGAAAGAAGATGCTGACCACAACAATGAATTGACAGACTGGTTTCTAGAAATAATAAAGAGAAATAGAAATCATTAAATATATAACAACCTAGTAATATAATACATTAACAAATAAAAAATATCCCATATTACAATTCTTTGTTTCTATTTTATTAATTAATATACAGGTAGAGGCATGGCTCTATGGTTAAGAAGTTTGCTTCCCAACCACAAAGTTTGAAGTTCCGTCCCACTGCTGACACCTTGGACAAGTGTCTTCTACTATATTTATACTATGTATGTGTGTGAGTGTATGGATGTTTATGTCTCCTTGTCTTGACAATATATGATTACTGAAAATAAATATCATTCATTTCCAGTATTCTGTGGAAATATGTCTGACCATGGGAAGGTGGTGAGCTAGTAGAACTGAGAGCATACCAAACAAAATGCTTGCGGGTATTTTGTTCATTTTTACATTCTGAGCTGAAATAGCGCCTAGGGTAACTTTGCCTTTCATCCTTCCAGGGTCAATAAAGCAAGTACCAGTCAAGTACTAGGGACGATGCATTCGAATTCCCCTTCCCTTCAAAAACTGCCGACCTGTACCACAATTTGAAACCAATATGTCTGACTATGAAGAAATACTAACCTACTTGGAAACAGGCAAAGGTTGATGGCAGGAAAGGCATCCAGCTATAGAAAATCTGCTACGGTGAACTCTATCTAACCCATGAAAGCATGGAAAAGCAACTGTTAAAACAATTATGATGATGATGATAGTGGTGATGGGGATGAGGAGGTTTGTTATGATGATGATGATGATGATGACGACTGGTATGTTTTATCAAATAACCTGTTTAAACGAGTTGGTTTTGTGAACAATCAGATTGCACATGCCTTTGAACTTTCTGTGTGTGTGTGTGTGTGTGTGTGTGAATTTGTAGGGAGAGAAGTTCTATGAAACCTTGTGACATTCAGCATGAACAAAAGTGAAACAGCATTTGAACATCAAATACAGCAGGACAGAGTTCCAACACAAATGCAAAGATAGAAAATTGAGTTTCCTACACATTATGTGACAGTGGCTACTACAGAACCTATCTATATAACTAGCAATGATAATTTCCTTCACCTTTTGACTAGCCAACATGTGTGAAGCAAGAATGTGTTGATTCCAAAGACATTTGTAACACAGGCAGTGAATTTCTAATGAGGATAATTCTGAATTCTCTCAACACTACCCTAAGTACCTTTTGTTTCATAAGTGGTATTTAGCTCAAAGAATTATACGAAGTTTCAAATTATTTAGTTAAGTAGAAAATTCTGTCCATCTTTTAGAAAAGATCCAAAATGTCGAATACAAAAGACATATTAACCAGCTTAAGAAAAGATTGACGGAAAAACAAACACGAGAAATGGAATTCCTATGGAAATATTGTATGACACGTTTAAGGTACCAACACCCAAGCAATTTGAAACTACACGTTCTAGCACCAGAAAACGCAAACATTGGAATTGAACCCTAAACGTAAGAGATATTAAAACTCGGAGCAGAGTTCAATTCTGAAAAGAGGAGATGATAGGGGAGACTTATTCTAAAAAGGGGAGATGTAGTGGAAGGATTCCAACCATCCCCCAAGTAACTAATGGTGGACTGACTCATTGTCATAAATTAAAGAACTGTGAGTGATTGGCAGTTCGTGTTGGTAAAAAAAAATTGAAGTTGAGTTATAATTGTGAGTAGAACGTGAATTTATTGTTGATTATTGCTGTTGTTATATTGCTGTTGATTATCGTGTGTTATATCGTTAATTTTTGTTGAAGTTGATTTTTCCCATTGAGGAAATGGAGAAGGCGCCAGCGGGAGGCCACAGCTATGCAGCCGCAACTGGAAGAGAAGCAGAGAAAGAAGCATTAGAGACCTTTGAAATAAAGGTCGAGCCCAGGAAAATGAAAGCTAGCGAGAAGCTACTGAAAAAAGAAGGCGACAAGATAAAATTGTCGTCACTCGAAGAACTAATGAACAGCGTTATGAAGAAGACAGTGACATACAAGACCATGAAGGTCGCTACAAGAAAAATCGACATAGCAACTGTAGAGGAGATTGAGAAGGTGTTGGAAAGCATGGACAAGGTGATAACCTTTAGAACAAGCGGCAGAAAATATGCAACTGTGGATGTGCGTTTCACATCGGAAGAGGAAACGATAAGGCATGCTACGGAGGCAATCCGCTCAGAAGAATGGATTCTTCTGCCATCCTATTGCGGCAAACGTGTGGCGAGAGTTCGGGTGGGCCAGGTGCCCCCTGAGCTGGAGGAGGCATGGCTAATGACGGCCATTATGTACAACATGGAAGACGAGGCCAGAATATTGAAGTCCAACAGAACAAACAAGTTGGACTACTGGGGCTACGGGTTGGAGCTAACAATCCAGGCAACAGTGGAAGATCTGAACAAAATAACAGAGGAGATAGTGTTACCTGACGGTTTTACACTAAGAATGAAGGTGGAGGGAAGACCGCCTGTGTGCTACGAATGTGGCGAAAAGGGGCACATGAAGGCGAGATACCCACGAAAAGAACAGAGAGAGACTAAACAAAAAGTCGAACAGGCAGTGACAGTCGAGAATAATGAGAAAACAGCGGAAGAAGAATTCACGCTAGTGGAAAGAAAAAGAAGGAGGAGAGCAGAGGTGGGCCCGCCACCGGCTAATCAGAAAAAGAAGAAGGAAGAGGTGGAAGAGAAAGAGGTAACGAGAAAGAAATATGATAAAAGTGAGACGGAAAAGGAAAGTGGAAAAATAATTGAGAAGCTGTGTGACAATGAGTCAGAGAAGGAGGAAGCAAGTATGAAGATGATTGTAAAAAGGCAGAATGCCAAATTGAAAGAAAATTTTAATGAAAATGGGTGTATGGAAAAGTTTTTGAAAACCTTACCATCAAAGAAGCCGACAAAGGGAGCGCTGTGGTTCTAATGGACACGGAGTTTTATAAATACCTAGTGCTTTCCATGCTAAACAACAACACTTTCTATGAGGTTATTAACAACTATAAACAACAAAAAACAATCAAAAACCTCACCACACTCATACTCCAACACGGTCAGGGACTCACAGAAAAAGAAAGGATTATATCACCAATTTCAAATGCAAGCCTAGCCTTTTTTATGGCCTTCCTAAAATCCATAAAAATAAATACATCATCGAAGCCTGCAAACTCTCCTCTGACATCCACACCAACATCAAAGCACCGGAGGACCTAAAACTAAGGCCCATCGTGGCTGGCACCTCCTGTGAAACACACCGCCTGAGTAATTTCCTAGACATCCTTTTGAAACCTTTCCTTACCCCCATCAAAAGTTTCATTAGGGATGATCTGGACATGCTCAAACACCTCCCGAAAACAGTTAACGAGGAGGCGCTCCTGGTATCCTTTGATGTCATCAACCTCTACACCAACATCCCGCATGAATATGGTATTGAGGCAATTGATTTCTGGCTAGAAAAACACCCAGAGACATTCCCTGACCGCATTCACAAGACCTTTATTACGGAATCACTCAAGTTCATTCTGACAAACAATTATTTCCTCTTCGACAACACACACTACCGTCAAAAATGTGGTATTGCGATGGGTACCAAGGCTGCACCAGTCCTTGCGAACCTCATAATGGGTTTCTTCGAACTATCACTCTATGAGATATCACGCCAGAAATTTGGACATGTTTTCCACACCTACCTAATGGAAAACTGGAAAAGGTATTTGGATGATTGTTTCATCATATGGAAAGAACCTTATGAAAAACTTCTGGAATTCAAAACCATACTGAACAACATACATCCCAACATCCAATTCACTATGGAATTAAGCAAACATCATCTTCCTTTCCTTGATCTCCTAATTATAAAAACACCTAAGAACCAAATCATAACAGACATCTACCTCAAACCTACAGACTCACAACAATACCTCCTCTTTAGTTCATGCCACCCAAAACACACCAAGACAAATATCCCTTTCAACTTAGCTAAAAGGGTATGCACCATTATCTCGGATCCCAAAACTCAAGAAATACGCCTTCAAGACCTCAAAAAACACTATTACAACGCCAATATCCCTCCACCCTTATAGAGCATGGAATAAAACACGCCAAAGAACTAGACAACATTACACTGAAAACCACCCAACCCAACAACACACACAACCCCAAAATACTTCCATACATTTCCACCCACAACCCCAAAAATATCGAAGCATACACCACAATCATACAAAACATCAGTCTACTGTCAACAGACCCAAAAATGAAAAACATTATAAATACACACAAAATCCTCAAATGTAAAAGGCAACACAAATCTTTAAAAAACTCTTGACAAATGCCAAACTTCACACACCACATCCACCCCAGCAGTTAAATAATGTGCACGCCCAAACTGTGGCACCTGCCCCTTCCTACTTGAAGGCTCTGAATTTATCTTCAAACAAGGAACGAAGTTTAAAATCAAGACCAACTTCTCCTGTTCCTCCGAGAACCTTATCTACGTTCTCACATGCGCTGGTTGCCAACATAATTATGTTGGACAAACGAGCCTCCCGTTACGTAAAAGAGTAGCGGTGCATAAAGAAAAAAAAAACTCCGGAATACCGGCAAATCCCACTGAGTGACCACATAGACTCATGCGCTAAAGACAAAAATCCCAAATTCTACATATTCCCCTTCTACCAATGTAAAGACGGAATCACCACACAGGAGAGAATTAACAAGGAGAATCTCTTTATTGAAAAATTCAAAACGCATCTTAATATGGAAACTCCTCGTTGATCATACTTCTTTTTTCTACCTCATTCTTCATGGATGGACTAACACAAATATATAAGGATACCATGCAGTCATCACCTCAAGCTAAAACTTATATTCTTTAAATATCATTATTATTACTGTTGTTATTATTATTATTATTATTTTTATTATATATGACATAACAATCTGAAATGTAATTATAAATTGGTTTATGCAAATTTATATAATCAGAAAACAATATAAATAAAGTGTTAAAATCTGAATGTTAAGTTAACAAACAATTATATAAAAAAGATAATGCAAATGAAGCTAAAATGATAATTTTTTAATTTAAGGTTTATTAACACCCTTTATTACAAAAAATTGATAAACACAAATTGAAGAGCTCAAAACCCATAGAGTTGTCTCCCCTTATTCACAACATACGAACTGGACTACCACTACTTCCTCTTTTGCCAGGCACTTAAGAGACACCCTTAATTAAATTAAACAACACATGGATTTAATCCCATTGGATCTCAATACTTCAAGGTAATTTTTTCGTGAACAATCATTAAACTCAAGATACACAAAGACTTTATAATGTATCGGAGTACCTATTTTTTAATTTTTGTATATATTTATTTTTATTTTTCTGCAAAAAACAATATAATTTTCTTTTTTCCCCCTCCTCACATTTAAAAAATTTCTTTTCTTTACAATTCTTGAAAAGTCACATTATGACGAAAACCGGTTTGAATTAATATATATATATTTTATCAATTTTTCAAAAACTTTTCCATACACCCATTTTCATTAAAATTTTCTTTCAATTTAGCATTCTGCCTTTTTACAATTTCTTTGCTTATCATTTCTCCACGTGCGGTCAACACAACCCCACCATTTATTGATCTCTCTCTCTCTCTCTCTCTCTCTCTCTCTCTCTCTCTCTCTATCTATATATATATATATATATATATATATATATAGTGTGTGTGTGTGTATTCGAGCGTGGCACCATTCGAGTGTAGTCGATGCCAGTGCTGCCTGACCGGTCCTCGTGCCAGTGGCACGTAAAAATATCCAATACACTCTTGGAGTGGTTGGCGTTAGGAAGGGGACCAGCTGTAGATATCTTGCCAGATCAGATTGGAGTCCTGAGCAGGCCCTGGCTTGCCAGTCTTCAGTCAAACCGTCCAACCCATGCCAGCATCGAAAGCGGATGTTAAACGATGATGGTCTTACCATTTTTATCAACATATATATATATATATATATATGTTCATGTTATTTTGAATTATTCAGGTTCAAGAGCGGTGTCCACAACATTTACTTGTAACTTTGTAAATTTTTTACTCCCAGATTTGAAATTTTGTCAGTGGGTGGTTTATAGTTATGTAATTTTAGATGGTCTTGCTAAGTAAATTTTACTTTTATTCAGGTAAATTTAATTAACAGGTGTAAAAGCAATAACGTTATGGATAAACACAGAAATTATCCCAGATGGCAACCGACAAAAATTTTGCCACTTTTCAAGATGAAGTACATTAATTTGAATCAATTAAAATACAATTATAATCGGTACCAGATTTTATTCTTTCGGTAAATATTTTGTACCTCGGTTTGGAATAATTTTTCTCCGTAATTTTGTTGTGTGCATTCAACGTATCTGACGCGTATGTGAATATTTGGGATGTTTGGTTAATATATTTGTGTGATCTCTATGAAATTGTGGACGACCTACACTATCACTATCCACTCTCCTACATGGTAAACATGGTTGTAGGCGAGATCTCGCTCTTGTCTCGGACCTGGCGATGGCCGCCGGCGAGATCTCGTACAAAATGTCACTGTCTTCTTGTGTCACGCTACACATACATACATGCATGCATACATACATAATACATACATACATGTACGTATGTATGCATGCATGGATAGATAGATTAAAATCACGGTAATTTTCACTGCAAGTCAATACAACGTAACACAAACTTCATAAAACGACTATAAGTATATATACAGGACCGGATTTAAACCATGGCGACCTAGGGCACTTCAATTTCCGTGGGATCCTCATGAACAAAAATGAAAATGTTGGAATATTACCAAATTTAAATCTCAAATCCCATCTATCTCATGTAATTGAATTTAATGAGTTAGCAGAAAAAGTTCAAATAAATGACTGAAAATGTCGCTTATAGATATATTTTTGAGAAATCAAATTTTATTTCTTAAACATCCACTTGCGGAGTTAAGCTTTTCCTTCATTGTCAAAAGTACAATGAAAGATTGAAGAAGGTGTAAGATTTTTTTCTTTTAATGCGAGTTACAAAATGTTTCAGAATGTGGAATACGATAAAATTACGAAAAACACAAAAGTTCATTTTAGTGGTTTTTGCTGTTCCAAAGGCACGATGAGTGTGTGTGTGTGTGTGTGTGTGTGTGTGTGTGTGTGTGTGCGTGTGCGTGAGTGTATGTGTGTGTCTGAGGGAGTGGGTGTAGAAATAGGGAAATTCAAACAGCTATTCCAAAAGCCTGCTTTTCCAATTTCCAATAGTGGGTAGGTGGGGCACAATGAGTAATATTTACTGCATTTTTTACTTTGAGGAAAGTATATTTGTTATAAACGTTCACTACCTTGCAAAAACTGTATCAGCTAAGTAAGGACTTTCTTTAAATGCGGCAGAAACTATTCAGAACACTATTTGAAAAAATTATCACTATCCTCTTTGAGCATATAAAAGACAAATTCAGACGGCGTAAAATGACTAAGACATCATAAGGCATATTTGCCATTCTAATTCTCCATAATTACATTTGAAAAAGACTCATACACATAAAGATCCATTCTTAGACATCGGAAAGATCAGAACTGTAACAAAAATTTTAAATATCTTGGTCAAATGAAAGATGATCGTGAAAAAATAGCACATGATATGAAATTAACGAAACTCGACTAAATCTAAGAACTCAACATAAAATATTTCTGTAGCTTCTTCACAAGCTGCTGGAGAGGCTGTCTTTCAGATATGTCTATGCACAATACAGTTAAAAGTAGAAATTATGAAAATTAGCCATTACCCACTTTGCTTCAATTAAGACATTTTTTTTAAAACTTGAAGATAATCAAACTGGATCTTAGTGTGGGAAAAATTAATATAGAATCCAACAGAGAAAAGAATATTGATGGTTAAACATCAAAACTTACCCAGATATTTTATCAGTTACCTCAGTTACAATCGGATCAAAGATGAGGAAAAATTTCTTCAAAAAGTGTACCTGTCATCTATGATTCAAACTCCCCCAACTTCAACAACTGCATACATACATACATACATACATACATACATACATACATACATACACACGCACACATACACACACACACACACACACACACACACACACACACAGATAGATAGAATGATAGATAAAATTTACTTGGAAAAGGATGCGTGGCGTTCGATCATATAATAATATAAATAATACATAAATATATGCATAAATACATACATATATGGACATACCTAGATATATATGTATATATACATGCATATATGGGACATAAAAAAAACGTTGAACACAATGAGAAACGAAAACATAAAAACAAAAACATAGAAACAAACTTTTTTCGAACAACGAAAAAAACAAAAAAAACAAAACATACAACATAAAGAATATTCCTCTTCTTCAGTTGTCCCTGTTTCAACTACTCCACCTTACGAAGGCAAGGACAAGACGCGGCTTCGTTGAAACAGTCCTTCCCGCAAAGCAAATTAAATAAAATTTGGGATTTTTTGCAGAGGGTGCAAGTGGTAACAAGATCAGGACAGTGAGAACAAAACAGTAAAAACAATAAAAGACAGAACAATGAGAACAAAACAGTAAAAACAAACGGTGAGGGCTATTAAGCCAAGACGATGGAGACGAGCTTATGAAGAGACAGTATAAGCACGTTACTGTCTTTCTGCTGATCACTTTTCTTACACTATCCGCATGAACATTAACTGCTAGATTTATCCTATGAACCTGAATGAATCACTCAACCCGCTGCTTGGAAATACCTCGGATAACATGTAAGGAGGTACACCTTGACGGAAATATGGATAAGCGTTCATACCCTTCTGAACAAGATGGGCTTTGAACTTTATACTTCTATCTACTTTAAATTTTGTGTCTAGAACTTTCCTACGCATACTCAACTTGTCTCAGATGACGGAATACCCAGTGTAGGGATGTTGATCAACATATTCAAACATATATGTCAACTGAAATAGTAGCAGAATCACTGTAAATGTTTTTGCTAAGTGGATTATAAACTACATCAAATTATTTCGAATATCCTGTATTTTGAAGTTCATGAACTCATCTAACGAAAACGGTTTCTTTACAATGCTGTAATGCTTTCATTAATCGATTAAAGGTGTCGTTAGAAACGGCCGTAACAGATTGACACCTGTACCTCTACTGTTGCTCATTTACATTTTATATATGTATCTTTTACTTGCTTCAATCATTAAATTGTGGCCATGCTGGGGCATCGCATTGAATTTTTAGTCGAATGAATCGACCCCAGAACTTACTTGTTAAGCTTGGTACTTACTCTATTGGTTTCTTTTGCCGAACTGCTAAGTTACGGGGGACATAAAACCAAAACATCAACACCGGTTGTCAAGTGGTGATGGAGGGACAAACACAGACACATACATACATAGATAGATATATACATATATATATGACAGGCTTCTTTCAGTTTCTGTCTACCAAATCCACTCATAAGGCTTTGGTGGGCCCAAAGCTATAGTAGAAGACACTTGCCTACGGTGCCATGCAATAGGATTGAATCCGGAACCATGTGGTTGGGAAGCAAACCTCTTACCACACAGTCACTCTTGCATCTATATATCTTATACATAAATGGCAATTTTTATCTGGCGATCCGTCTGTTATCATCTCGCTGTCTACACCAGTAAACCAATGTTGACAAAACTTTGCATACATGTTAAACTAACACCCAGTTCAATTATAGGCTAATTGGATTTCAATAAAAATCTATAATGGGCTCCCTAGTGGGGTTGGGGTACTATTTGATAAAATGAGAAGGGTCGAAGAGTATTAATGTGAGGAAAATGTGGTAGCATAGTGAGTGTGGCTGATATCAGGGAAGGGAAGAATAGTGTTGTGTAAGCAACAAATATGGAGTGGCAGTGGGAGGAAAAAAACGTTAATACAGCTGTCATTCACAGGTAAGCACGTAGCGCTGCATACATACTTCCGTAGATGCATAGGTACATACAAACAAACACACACACATACGCACACACTACAAACACACACATACAAATAATCAACTTTTAAAACGCTAAGGAAGGGAAAGAAAAGTGGGTGTGAGAAATACGTAGCTTTAAGGAGAGAAGGGGTAGGTGTATTCTCTGCATCTATCGCAAAGAAACACTCACTCACACACGCACATACATACATATATATACATACACACACACACACACAAACATACATACATACATATATATATTCATATATATATATATATATATATATATATATATGTATGTATGTATGTATGTATGTATGTATGTATGTATGTATGTGTATATATATATATATATATATATATATATATATATATATGTCTACTATGCACCATTTTAAAATCATGATTACCTGTGTAAGTTTGTTAATGTGTGTGTTACGACCTATAACTGTCTGTCTATCTAATTTTATAGGCTCCCTCTCCCAGTGTGAATATATATATATATATATATAAATAATAAATATTAGGGAATAAATCCAAATTTACAGGGAAAAAATCAGATTTAGGATTAAATCCAATTTTATAGTAAAATATTATAAAATATTATTAGAGACAAAACCACTATTTTGCAAAACAAACAAGGAAAGACTTAATCAATACATAAAATTTTAATAAAAAGTAAAAAAAACCGCCACTACAATTGTTTCTTGTCCTGATCGACAATCTTCAGGTGGACTTCCAATCTAAAATATCAATATAAAATATAAAACAAAACAAAAAATAAACTATATATACACCCATACACATATAACTAATTATATATAACCATATCTCCATATTTAAAGTTACCGTGCATGGGAAGCATTGATGTACATGTGTGTGTGTGTGTGCGTGTGTTTGGTGGGGTGTGGGAGACAGAAAGTATGTTGTGTAAGTGAATTGCTTCTGTTAGTGTGTGTGAAGAGACAGAGAGAGTAATGTGTGAAAGAGAGAGATACGAGGGGCATTCAATAAGTAATGCCCCTGACCCACTTCCCATAGCAGTAGAACAACGAAACTTGGCACAACGTGACTTCAGAAATCAAGGCTGCATCATCTGGGAAACGCTTTCCTTTCAAAAACAACTTCATGATTGGGAAGTGGTGAAAATCAGAGGGTGCAAGGTCAGGAAAGTAGGGAGATGGGGAGGAGTTCATAGCCATACGCCTGTGCTTCTGATCTGGCGACAAGAAATATGTTATTAAGACGACTTATCTGTTGCATACGATGTTTCTTCGCTTTAAGTAAATTCCCAGGCAAACGTTTCTAATAGAAATGCAAAAGACACCTGTGGTTTCTGATTTACAGGTGTTTGAACCGAGTCAAGTGTGAAATGGAGCCTGTTGAGTGACGAGCAGTGATCCGGTTTTTGTATTTGAAAGGACGCACACCACGGGAGACTTTTGATGAAATGAAAGTAACTTATGGTGATGATGCCCCATCATATGACCTTGTAAAACGCTGGCATCGTGACACCAGAAGCAAAAATAAGGAATATACACGCACAGTAAAATATAGAAGTGTAAAGTATAATTTTTTTTTACATAATCTCTATAATAAACATAATATTGAATGAAATAATCCCCCATTTGAACTTTTTTAATTACAGATATGTGTGTGTGTGTGTGTGTGTGTGTGTGTGTGTGTGTGTGAATGTGTGTGCGCGTGCGTGTGTGCATATATATATATAGTTAATCCAAACAAGAAAGCACAAAAAAACACACAACAACGCGAGGACGTGGAACAAATATAGTATTATTGGACGCTCAGGAAAGAAGGAAAGAAGAAGGGTTTAACGTTTCGAGCGTGCTCTTCGTCGGAAACATAGGAGGAGGAAAGATCCAGAGAAGGGAAATCAGAGGAAAAAAAGTCGGCAACGGTACACACGAGGTCACATATATATATATATATATGTATGTATGTATGTATGTATGTATGTATGTATGTATGTATGTATGTATGTATGTATGTGTGTGTGTGTGTGTGTGTGTGTGTGTGTGTGTGTATGGTAGAAATCTACGGATGCACAAACGCACAAATCAGAAAATAAGACAAATATGGATGACTTGTTCAGAAACACCCGCAAGTGGGGAACATTTCTCAAAAATAGCCCCCAATTGTTTTCCCCCCAAATTCCTATGTCCTCGGAATCTACATAATCCGAGGTATATTTGCAGACTATTTCATTAAAAAATATCCATATTCTCGAAAGTTAAGACGAATTGAAGTGGACTCCGGTGAATTTTCCGAAATTCCCCACACCAAACCCACCCTAAACCCTCCTCCCCCCCAAATATGATATATTCGGAATCTACACTACATAACACATTTTCGTAGACAATTTAATTTAAAATATCCATTTTTCTGAAAGTTATGATCATCCAAAGTCGGTGGGGCAGAAATCTGTAGTTATGCCAATTCAAAAATACATAAAATGAGTAGTGCAAGTAAAAAAAAGGTTCGTCAATATTCAGAGGAATATTCAAAATTTGGATTTATACCCGATATCCACGATAATCTGTCACCAAGTTATGGGCGAAAAACACGGATTTTGTGAATTTTCCGAAGTCCTCTCCCCACACCTCGGAAAAGATCTTTCCATAAAATTCTTTATAATCGTAATCTATGCCGGTTGAACAGTACTTATATAAAATTTCATCTAAAGAAATACCGTTTTCCTAAAAGTTATGAGGAAAAAACTCGGATTTTGTGAATTTTCCGAAGTCCCCGCCCCCGTTGCTTTCTGCGCATTTTTTTTTTCATACTCGTTTCCTACACATTTTTTTCTTACATCCGTTGCATTATGTTTTCTTTATTATGTTTACGGGTAAGCATTAACCGAATTTTGAATTACAAAAATTAAATATCACAAGGGGCATCAGAAATGATTGGATGGGGCACGGCCAAAAATCGATTGGGAACCACTGATTTAAGCGATTATTTGCTGAAAATTTCGTTAAAAGGTAATCTAAAATGGATACTATTTAACGAAACTTTCAATAAATAATCGCTTAGATCCTGTAGATTGATGTATGTAAAGATTTGTTGGAAGATGGGGTATACATCTGTAAACGGACAATGAAGAAGTGAACGCCCTTACCTTGAACGCCCTTACCTTGAAAGCCATGAGAGATCAATGAGGTTATGAGATAAAATGTTAAGATAAGATGTAGGCTTGAAAGAAAAGCGGATTTCTGTTTTAAGAAAAGTTTTGAGAAAATGTTGAGAGAGAAATAGTACGTGCATGTGTGTGAGTGTGTGTGTGAGAGAGAGAGAGAGAGAGAGAGAGAGGATGAAAGGTAGATAAAAAGGGAGAGGAAGAAAGTGAGGGAGAGTGAAAGATACATACATAGGTAATGTCATAATCGAAAGATATACAATTCTTTTGTTATTTGCGCGCGCATGCGTATTTGTGCGTGCGTGCGTGTGTACGTGTATGTGTGTGTTTCTGTGTGTGTGTGTGTGTGTGTTTCTGTGCTTGTGTGTGTGTGTTTATTTCTGTCAGTATGTGTGTATGTGTGCGTGTGTGTGTGTATTTCCCTGTCATACAGAAAACGCAGTAAATTTGTATATTAACAACAGCATGATTTTCTCTAAGAAAAAAAAAAGAAAACTCGGATTTTTTGCTTGGAATCAAGTACCCTGATCTCCTAATATGTTGCAAATTCCTTCTTTAGGTTTGGAAAAAAGCGGGGAATTAGTGGAATTAGTGGAATTTTTTTTTTCGTTGAATGAATTCCTGTGACCTCCTAATATGCTACAAAACCCTTTTTGGGTTCGAAAAACGGGGTGGGGTGAGGTGGAAGCCTCGGAAATTTCACCCTCACCCTATTGATCTTTTTACCCGCAAAATTTTCACTAAGGAAAAAAATCGGATTTTTTTTTTGCTTGGAATCAAGTACCCTTACCTCCTAATATGCTGCAAATCCCTTATCTTGATTCGGAAAAGGTGGGGAGGGGCGAAAGGGGGAACTCCTACCATCCCGGAATCATTGGAATTTTTTTTTTCGTTGAATGAATTCCTGTGACCTCCGAATATGCTACAAAAACCAAGACCAGCAACATTTTTCGCCGATTCCAGGGGTGCTAATGCAGATTCACATCTCTCCTGGAAAGATGCATTTTTCTGAAAAAATTTACTTGGATTCCTAGGTTTTATATGTCGGAATAAACTATTTCAGAAAAATGCATTTTGAAGGGCAGGTGTGAATCTGCATTAGCCCCATCCCCAAAATCTTTTAGTGAGTGCATCGAGTAGCTTTTCCGTCATCCTCAGGAACTTCATGGATGCGAAAAACAAAGCCGACATATATGACAGGTATGTAGGGCATATGTATTTCTGTACTTTCTGTTTATTTGTATAAGTTAATGAAATTGTTGTGCGTGCACACACAAACACAAAAATTCCTGGGATTTGACTGTTATTTTTAGAATATCGCCATTTACAGTTTCAGTCAGTTTGAAGGTTTTCATACGAAATTTGAGATTAAAAAAAAAAATTCCGTATTCTTAATCTCCGTATTTTTTCACGTATATTGAAAAATAGATTTAATTTTGTAAAACTTTAGCGGTAAATATGCAACTGTTATTCTCTCTCTCTTCCCCGCTCCCTAACACAAAAATGTTCATTTTAAATCGTTTCTTTAGAGAAACAACTTTCTCCCCCCCCTCCACAAAAATTAGTTTGGGCCAGAAAGAGTTTTTTCCCCCCTAAAACGCTGGTATAAAGCTGAATATATTTAGTTCAGGAAAAATGTGTGCTTTGTTGAGAATTAAAAAGGTAAATAGCACTTTGTCGGTGAATTTTTACCTGTCTACGTACATGCACATATACGCTATTATATATATCTATATATATAAAACTGTAGTTGTGTGAGTGTCTGTCTCCTACGATTTAGATTCCTAACTCCTCCCACATTTTGCGGTGCAGTTTATAGTCGTGATTAATATCGAGCCCGTCTAGCTATTAGAGCGCGTCTACGATGAGTCAACGATTTTAAAAATAATTTAATATCATTTTTTATACATTTTAATGCATAATTTTTCGTGTGTCGATGGCGGCGGAGTTGGCGTCCATGGTCACACCTGCACCTGTGTTTGCTTCTCCCCCTTCTTCCCTCCCTCGTGAAGCTGTTGGGAAGGGAGTGTAAGGAAATCAACGTCGTAATGCGTTGTCAAGGAGACCAGCGTTCTTTTAGAACAACGACTTCATGGCTTGAAGACACCAAAACAGAAATGGCTAAGAAAGCCCGAATTGGCATCTATAAAGGAAGTAACTCTCTAAAAATGCTTATATAGTTATTTCCCTTACAAACCCGAGCAACGCCGGGCGATACTGCTAGTATATATATAAATATATATATATATAAATTAGCGTTGCTCGGGTTTGTAAGGGAAATAACTATATAAGCATTTTTAGAGAGTTACTTCCCTTATAAATTCGAGCTTTCTTAGCCATTTTTGTTTTGGTGTCTTCAAGCCATGAAGTCGTTGTTCTAAAAGAACGCTGGTTTCCTTCACAACGCATTACGACGTTGATTTCTTTACACTCCTTTCCCCACAGCTTCACGAGGGAGGGAAGGGGGAGAAGCAAACAGGTGCAGCTGTGAGCGTGGACGCCAACTCCGCCGCCATCGACACACGATGCATTTTATGCATTAAAATGGAATAAAAAATTATGTTAAATTATTTTTTAAATCGTAGACTCATCGTTGACGCGCGCTAATAGGCAGACGGGCTCGATATGAATCACGACTATAAGATACCCGAATTTGGTTAAACTGCACCGCAAAATGTGGGAGGAGTTAGGAATCTAAATCGAAGGGGACAGACACTCACACAACTAGAGTTTTATATATATAGATATATATGGTTAAAATATAGATCAACGCCCATGTGGCAAAAATGGAAAAAAATATGTGTAACAGGTGTAAGGCATCGTATATTGAGGGAATATGACGAAAAAAAAGCGCGCTGACAAACGGGGGTGGGAGGGGAGGGGGCTCGGAAAATTCCCACGATCAACCGTAGAGGATCCGAGCAATAAACCTCAACACCCGGTCGCAGGAGCGCAACAGAAACCGTCTAAATACTTCTCATGCAATGTGTATACAACAAATATCGAGAAAAAAATGCGTGCTGACAAACGGGGGCGTGGGGAGGGGGCTCGGAATATACCCACGATCAACCGTAGAGGATCCGAGCAATAAACCTCAACACCCGGTCGCAGGAGCGCAACAGAAACCGTCTAAATACTTCTCATGCAATGTGTATACAACAAATATCGAGAAAAAAATGCGCGCTGACAAACGAGGGCGTGGGGAAGGGGCTCGGAAAATACCCACGATCAACCGTTGAGGATCCGAGCAATAAACCCCAACGCCCGGTCGCAGGAGCGCAACAGAAACCGTCTAAATACTTCTCATGCAATGTGTATACAACAAATATCGAGAAAAAAATGCGCGCTGACAAACGGGGGCGTGGGGAGGGGGCTCGGAAAATACCCACGATCAACCGTTGAGGATCCGAGCAATAAACCTCAACGCCCGGTCGCAGGAGCGCAACAGAAACCGTCTAAATACTTCTCATGCAATGTGTATACAACAAATATCGAGAAAAAAATGCGCGCTGACAAACGGGGGCGTGGGGAGGAGGCTCGGAAAATACCCATGATCAACCGTAGAGGATCCGAGCAATAAACCTCAACACCCGGTCGCAGGAGCGCAACAGAAACCGTCTGAATGGAGATGAAGAACCCAAGGAAGAAATAGAGGGAGGAAGAACTAAAAGAAGGACTAAAAGAACTAAAGGAAAAGCTCAAGCAGGACCAAAGGGTGAAACAGCCAGGAATAGAAGTGGAACCACAAAGGATGGAAACAAACAGCGCACATGGGTGTGTAGGTTCTACCTGAGAGGTACCTGCTGGCATCGAGAGGAAGATGCAGGCTGCCGCTTTGCACATCGGGGACCCTGCCGCAGAGACACGAAACAGATAAGAAACAAACCATCAACAAAAGGAAAAGGGATGGACCACGCACCACCTGCCCCAAAACGGAGGTACGCAGATGTGGTGCGTGCCACAAACCGCCAACATGATGTTGTTGAAAGGGCAGCTGCTGAGCAAGAATCTTTTTTGTGCATGGCACAAAAGATTGTACAGCAGCTAACCTGGCTTCATCAAACCCAAGCTCGCAGGTGGGACTACCCACAATATACAAGACCACCACAGCAAACAGACCCAAGATGGACACCGCCGGCAACAACATACACCTCACCTCGATGCTCCTACTGAACATCAGAGGACTGCAAACACTCAGCAACAGAACAAAAATCCCGTTCTTGAGAGACTTTGTTGCATGCAATCAAGCCTTATGCCTAGCACTTACGGAAACGCACCTGAAACCGGACATAGCAGATGCGGAATTACACATACCACAGTATATTGTACTACGGACCGACAGAAAAGAAAGGAGTCATGGAGGAGTTGCTATGTACATCCGTGAGGACCTCACACCCCAGGTCCTTTTGTCTTACTCAAACTCGGTGTGTGACACACTAATTGTACATATAAGGCAACTTGATGTAGTTGTGTGTGCTACATATCGCCCTCCAGATGCCCCAAGCCATGTAGGCAAGTTTGAAGACTGCCTTATAAAAATAGAATAAGTTCTAATCACATTAGAACAACACATAAGTGTACTTCTCATGGGAGACTTCAATCTACCCAATGTCAGATGACCCGAGGGCCTTTCTCTCCCAGGAATGACAAGATGTGAACGAGGACAGGCGAGGTCCCTCCTGAACCTCATCAACACCCTGTACATGGAGCAAGTAATACTTCAACCAACCAGGGCAAGTAACACACTGGATCTCTGCTTCACAAATAATATGGATCTCATCCATAATGTGAAAGTGACACCGACACTACTCTCGGATCACAGCATGGTAGAGCTGACCATGTACGGGCCAAAATTTGAGACCATTATCATTATCAAATATACGAAGCCCAATATACCAATCTTGACTCCTCATCTGATAAAGGTACACTAGGCACATGCGTCACAACCATATGTGTGTGACTTGGTGATCTCATATCAAGATAAACAGTGCATGACTGCAGGTGGGGCCCAGTTAGAATTTTCTTAAGGTTAAGTAGCCCATCCTGCTCAAAAGGTCCTGCAATAAGGTTTGTTTAAGGATGATAAATGAAACACCCATATTTCGAGAAGTGAATTATTCAAACCCCAAAGCCATTAAGGGCTGACAATATGTGCTTGACTGGTTATGGTTAAGCAACTAACAATCAAATCTATGGTATAGAGCAGAATATTTGCTGTAGTCCATCATGTATACCAAGACAAAGCATGTATATGATAGCATTTCCAATCAGTTAAGATCAAAAGCCATGAAAGCCAGTGCCTGCTACTCCATCAGGGAGCACGGACATGCAGCCTACAAGAAACCCTCAGAATCTTTCCAGCTTGAACTACCATAAGGCAAACTGGAAACAAATTGAGAAAGAGATCCTCAAACAAAACTGGCCTGAATGTCTCTCCTCAACAGACATCGTTTGGTTCCATTCAAGCAATTCGTAATGGATAATCCTTCCCAGTCCCACCATACGCACAACATCATTTTATGCGGATGAAGATCTTGTTTCACGCGTGGTATTGCTTGTTTACTGAGGTTAAGCCATTCCTTATGCTGCTTCATATTGATGTACAGGCACCATTTTTTGTCGCCAGTAACAATTTGGTAATGAAATCCTTGCTTGTGTCCATGAATTGAGTGGTGACGAGCAAGCAAACCAGTGGAGATTGTGGCTCGTTGATTTTTGTTGTTGTCACTTAAAGCAGGCGGAACCCATGCTCCATACTTCTGAACCTTTCCCATCGAGTGAAGATGCTTCTCTATAGCAGTGTGGGATCATTCCATTTTCTCTGCCAGTTCCTTTGTCGTTTGATGAGAATTTTTGTGCAAAATTTGGTTTAATCGTTTTTCATCAAACTCATCTGGACGACTAGAACGAGGTGCGTCTTTGAGATCAAAATTTCCACTTTTGAACTTGGCATACCAATCACGAGTGGTTCTTTCAGCTATGGCACCCTTTCCATACACAGCACAAATGTCACGAGCAGCTTTTGCGGCCTTAGAACCTTGATTAAAAGCAAAAAGAAGGCGATGTCGAAAATGCTCGTCTTTCTTAACTTGACATTCCATTTTAATGATCTAAAAATAAACAAAAATTAACCAAAATTAACTAGAAAAAAACAAAAAAACAAAATAGATTAAAAAATGATTCAAAAATAGAATTCTTGAAAAAAAATAGATTCCAAAATTTAAAAACGTAATAAATTCCAAAATTAAAAAACAACGGTGGGAACTTAGTTGCCAACCCAATATTATTTTTATTTCTTTTTCATCTTTATGGATGAGTCAAGATATCTGGTTGTTTCACCTCTATGACTTGGCTGCACTGCATGTTAAAATCCCAGAGTATTTTGTAATGTTCGTTTTCCATTACCCTCTCTGGCTTGTGTTCATAGCATTGTTTGGCTCTCTCGAAGTTTGCTTTACTGCACAACAGTCAGTGGACATATCTGGCCACATTGTTGTGTCTCCTTTTATATTCACGTTGTGCAAGCTTACAGCACTCACTAACAATATGGCTTATACTTTCTCACTTCTCAGAGCACATCCTAGTGCTTTTATCAATGTGTTATTTGGAGTAGTTGGTTCTGAGAGCTTGTTCTCGAGTGCTGCACACTAATGCCTCAGTGGGCCCTTTTAAGTCTCTTTTCTGCAGCCATTTCCAGGTTCTATTCCAATCAATCTCATCTTTATTCTTCAAGCACCGACTGTGTATTTTCTTGTCCTGCCAAATTCTTTTCATCTGCTCTCTCTTGTCTTTTTAAAATTGTATTGGATGTATGGCTTTGTTCACTTTTAAGGTTCCCTACATTTTTACTGCTTCAATCATTTCTTCTTTATTTCCCTTGACATACCAGACCAGGCTATTTTTTTCTTCCCTTATGAAACCTTCACAACACACTAATCCCTATCCTCCCTCCCTTCTCTTTACATACAATCTTGACACATCACTCTTGGAGTGTAGTTCCTTGTTCATTGTCCTTAATTTACATGTTCTCTGGTCTATCTCTTGTAATTCATGCTTCTTCCAAGATACTATTCCTTGCCCCATATCTCATCAAAGCAACAGCCCACTTGTTAATTGCTCTAATCTTATAACAGCCATTATTACTATCATCTTTATTATTACTAAGGTGGTGAGCTGGCAAAATTGTTAGCATGCCAGGTGAAATGCTTAGCAGTATTTCGTCTGCCACTACGTTCTGAGTTCAAATTCCACCGAGGTCAGCTTTGCCTTTCATCCTTTCGGGGTCGATTAAATAAGTACCAGTTACGCACTGGGGTCGATATAATTGACTTAATCCATCTGTCTGTCCTTGTTTGTCCTCTCTGTGTTTAGCCCCTTGTGAGTAATAAAGAAATAGGTATTTCGTCTGCTGCTATGTTCTGAGTTCATATTTTGCTGAGGTTAACTTTGCCTTTTATTCTTTCGGGGTCGATAAATTAAGTACCAGTGAAACATTGGGGTTGATGTAATTGACTAGTCCCCTCCTCCAAAATTTCAAGGCCTTGTGCCTTCAGTAGAAAGGATTATTATTATTATTCCTGTTAAGGTGGCGTGCTGGTAGAATTGTTAGCATACCAGGCAAAATACTTAGTGGTGTTTCGTCTGTTGTTACGTTCAGAGTTCAAATTCCACTGAAGTTGATTTTGCCTTTCATCCTTTTGGGGTCGATAAATTAAGTACTAGTGAAACACTGGGGTCGATGTAATTGACTAGTCCTCTCCCCTAAATTTCAGGCCTTGTACCTATAGTAGAAAGGATTATTATTATTATTATTATTAAGGTGGCGAGCAGGCAGAATTGTTAGCATACCAGGCAAAATGCATAGTAGCATTTCGTCTATCTTGATGTGTCGAGTTCAAATTCTGCCAAGGTTGACTTTGCCTTTCATTCTCTCAGGGTTGATAAAATAAATACCAGTTGAGTACTTGTGCCTTAAGTAGAAATTATTAAAGGTGGCAAGGTGGCAGAATCATTAGCACGCTAGGCACAGTGCTTAGCAGCATTTTGTCTATCTTTAAGTTCTGAGTTCAAATTCCGCCGAGGTCGACTTTGCCTTTCATCCTTTTGGGGTCAATAAATTAAGTACCAGTGAAACACTAGGGTCAATGTAATCGATTTTCTCCATTCCCCAAAATTCCAGGCCTTGTGCCTGTAGTAAAAAGGATTATTATTACTCTTATTTTTATTATTATTATTTGCTAATGTTTGCTTTGTCTTGCATCCTTCTGGTATTAATAAAATAAAGAACCAGCCAAGTACTGTGATTGATGTAACTGATTAACCCCATTACCTGAAAATTCATGGGATTATGTCTAAATTAGAAACAGTTGGCAGAACCATTAGAACAGTAGAAAGAGATACAATGTTATACTGTCTCTGGTTTTTAACATTCTGAGTTTGAATGTTGCCTTGGAATGTTTTAATATTAGAGATATCATGATATAGCCTCAGTTGGGTTGTTAATAAAGGGACTAAGGTTTGTTATGATTTATAATGCTAACAACAATTTTTCCGTTTGTCTTCTCAGAGGTTGTGAAAGGTCAGACATCTCCAAACATGTTCTCATACATGATGAACCGAAGCACATCTGTGAGGTCTGTGGAAAAGCATTCCGACACATAAAGAACAAAGAGCTACATGTCAAAAGGTATGATTTAAGCATTCAGCTGTGAAAAGATGCAATGTGTTATTCTTTCCTTCATGGTTGAAAGACTTTGGTGCCACGTGTTAACTACTTATCCATAACAGTTTTTTAATGCCTTATTTTGTAACAGTTGTTCCCTACTGGTTCTTGGACCCACTTTGGAGTCCCGGACCATGCAAAAAGTATCTTCCACTTCTTATTTTCTCTTTATTTCTCTCTCTCACTCTCTCCACTGCCACTTTCATTGAGCAGACATAAAGGTCAACGAGATTACAAATGTGGAGTTTGCGATTTCTTCGGTTACACGTTCACGGACATTCGGAAACATATTGAGAGGAAGCACTCTGATCTGAAAACCTTGGATTGTGATAAATGTAGTCAGACTTTCCATAATGAAAGTTTACTCATTGTAAGTCTCTCTTTTTTAAATTTTTTTATTGCTTCTTTTTTGTTTTCAACTTCACTTCCATTATTCATTGCCAATATTCATTTCCAGTAAGGTGGTGAGGTGACAGAATCATTAGCATGCCAGGTGAAATGCTTAACAGTATTTCATCCATCTTAATGCGGCGAGCAGGCAGAAACATTAGCACGCTGGGCGAAATGCTTAGCGGTATTTCGTCTGCCGTTACGTTCTGAGTTCAAACTCCACCGAGGTCAACTTAGCCTTTTATCCTTTTGGCATCGATTAAATAAGTACCAGTTATGCACTGGGGTCGATATAGTCGACTGAATCCGTTTGCCTGTCCTTGTTTGCCCCCTCTATGTTTAGCCCCTTGTGGGCAATAAGGAAATAAATATTTCATCCATCTTCACATTCTGAGTTCTAATTCCGCTGAGGTCAAGTTTGCTTTTCATCCCTTTAGGGTCAATAAAATAAGTACCAGTTGAGTACTGTGGAGGATGCAATCATTTTACCTCCTCCTTTGAAATTGCTGGCCTTGTGGCCAAAATTTAAAATCAATATTCATATCTAAAATTTTGCAAAAACATGTCTGACCATCGGGAATTTTACCATGGTCTTCTTTAGAGTAAGTGAGGAGAGGTGTTTCAGCTACACAGATTGTCTTTGTTTCTGGCTCAAAGTGATGAACCCAACACTCATCCTGGGTTAGGAAACATTCTAGGAAACCAGCTGGATCTGCCTCAGACAATGTCAGATTTTTCTGTGGTGTGATCAGCCTAGTGCCATTTTGATCAGGTATCAGAAGATATGGCACCTATTGAACAGAAACTTCCATCATGCCAAGTTCATTGTGCAGGTTATTCTCAACTCTTTCATGGAATATGCTTATAGCATTGGCTATTTGATTTATAGTCAAATGCCTGTCATTTATCACCATGTGGTGAGCATGATCAAGGTCTTAGTGGAGGGTGGTGTCATCTTCAAGGTTTTCCCTTCTCCTCTACCCACTTTTGCATTGTTGATAAAGCTGGGTGTCCTTCCGTAATGTAGCAACCATGTCAGCATAAATGTTGCTGGGGGCTAAACCCTTTTTCTGCAGGTACCTGATAATGCCACAATTCCAAATTTTGTCAATTTTCAAGAGAAGTCACTACTTGTTACTTTTGAAGTCTTCTTTGAACAGTCAAATGTCAGTTTACCTGGGAAGAAACAATGCAGTTATTAATAAAAGGAGTTGTAATTAATGCATGCATGATTTCACAACTCTAGAATCACACCTTCATAGTCAGCATATGAACTTTACAGCCCACCTCCTTTTTTACACACATGCACGTACACACACACACAAACAACAACAACAGCATCATCAACAAAAAAAAACAAAAAAAAAAAACAGATTTCTGCACATTTCCTATCAGCCACATTACAAATTACAAACAATCTTTTGTTTAGTCAAAAGAAACTTTTGGATGAATTGGCAGAGACATTTGAGTATTGAACAAAAAGCTTTTGAAGTATTTGTTCCAGCTCTTTATGTTCTAAGTTCAAATCTTGCCAAAGTCAGTTTTGACTTTTGTCTTTCTAGCATTAATAAAACAAAGTCCGAGTCAAGTACAGGGGTCACTTTAACTGACAAACCCCACTCCCCAAATGTGCAACCTTCTGCCAATGTTCTTCTAAGGTTGACTTTGTTTTCTGTCTTTTTGGGCTCAATGAAAAAGTACCAAATTGTTACTGGAGTCAGTGATTCCAGCCAAGACCTCCTCCCATCTAAATTGTTAGCATTGTATCTAAATCAGAAAGTGTTGTTGTTGTTGCCATTATTTATCATTATAGAGTAATGTAGTTTTGAAGAAGCATTGTCTGATATATATAAATGATTTCATTTATTTTTTGTTTAAAGTCAAAACAAAGCAAGTTATAAAAAAATTAATAATATAGGTTGGTGGTTAGTACTGTTACCTGGTATCTTTTATCTCTTCTGTTTTAACTGTTTCTGTAATTAGACTGTGGCCATGCTAGAGCACTGCCTCAAAGAATTTTTAGCCAAATGTATTGACCTCTGTACTTATTATTTTAAAGCCTGTACTCATCCTATCAGTGTCTTTTGCTGAACTGCTAAATTACGGGGATGTAAACACACTAGCACTAGTTGGCAAGCAGTGGTGGTGGTGGTGGTGAGGGGGACAAACACAGACACACATGCATATAGGTAGAAGTATTGCCATGTCTTAAGAAGCTTGTTTACCAACAACATGGTTCTGGATTCCGTCCCGCTGCACGGCACCTTGGGCAAGTGTCTTCTACTATAGCCTCGGGCTGACTAAAGCGTGGATTTGGTATATGGTAATTGAAAGAAGCCTGTTGTATGTGTTTGTGTGTGTGTGCATATTTGTACGTGCGTATGTATATATCTATGTGTGTGTGTGTTTCTGTCTCTGTTTGTCTCCTCATCACTGCTTGACAACTGGTGTTGGTGCGTTTACATCTCCATAACTCAAAAAAAAAAGGTCCTGGGGTTGATTTGTTTGACTGAAATCCTTCAAAGCAGAGCTCTAGCATGGTCACAGTCAAATGACTGAAACAAGTAAAAGAATAAAATAATATATACAATGGGGTTCTTTCAGTTTCCATTTACCAAATCCACTCACAAGGCTTTGGTCGGCCTGAGACTATAGTAGAAGACACTTGTCCAAGGTGCCACACGGTGAGACTGAACTCCAAACCATGTAGTTGGGAAGCAAGCTTCTTACCATTCAGCCATACTTGTGTCTATGTCAATATTCCAAAGTTAGAAGGTGGTGAGCTGGCAGAAACGTTAGCATGCCGGCCGAAATGCTTATTGGTATTTTGTCTGTCGCTATGTTCTGAGTTCAAATTCCGCCGAGGTCAACTTTGCCTTTCATCCTTTCAGGGTCGATTAAATAAGTACCAGTCACTCACTGGGGTCGATGTAATCGACTTAATCCGTTTGTCTGTCCTTGTTTGTCCTCTCTGTGTTTAGCCCCTTGTGGGTAATAAAGAAATAGGTATTTTGTCTGTCTTTATGTTCTGAGTCCAAATTCCACCGAGGTAGACTTTGTCTTTCATCCTTTCGGGGTCTATAAATTAAGTACCAGTTGCATAATGGAGATGATCTAATCAACTGGCCCCCCTCCTGCCAAATAAATTTCGGGCCCTGTGCCTAGAGTAGAAAAGAATATTCCAAAGTTAGGACCCTCTAGGAAATCTGAAGATTTATCATTATGTTATTCATTGGCCAAGTGATATAATTTGTTTTCTTTTTTTTTTTTCTCTCTCTCTCTCTCTCTCTCTCTCTCTCTCTCTCCACCTCTCACTTTTGACAGGAACATCAAAAGCAGAAATGTGAAGTTACCATGATTGAGCAGGCATTAACCATTGCAACGTCAACAGGGACGACAGAAGCTCGAATCCAGATCCCTACATCCCTGTCGGTTGATGGCCAGCACATCACAATAGGGTCCCAACAGATACCCATGGACACTTCACAGCAGGTCAACATCACTGTGGAACAACTCAACCTCACAGGTAAGTAATGATAATGTTAGTGATGTTGGCAGCGACAATAATGATGATGAAATTTATTCTGATTCATTATGTCTGTCTCTTGTAAGGTTTCTTGTTTTATTTAATTATTTTCTCTCTCTCTCATATTACCCTCTCTCTTTTCTGTCTTTACCGCTCCCCTACTCACTTATACTTCATTCACTCTCTTCCTCCTCCCTCCACTTCTATTATATTTTAAATGTATCTCTCTTCCCTGTACTTCTGTTCCATCATATTTTATTGTTTCTTCTCTCTTATTATCTTCTGTTCACTTATGTTTTATTATATCTCTCACCCTTTCTCTCTCTCATTTTTCCCTTAAATTTCACTCTCTCTCTCTCTCTTTCTTCCTTTCTCTACTGTTTCCTTACATTTTACTCTCTCTCTCGTAAAAAGCACCATCCAATTGTGGCCGTTGCCAGCCTCGCCTGGCCCCTGTGCCGGTGGCACGTAAAAAGCACCAACCGATTGTGGCCGTTTGCCAGCCTCCCCTGGCACCTGTGCAGGTGGCACATAAAAAGCATCCACTACACTCACAGAGTGGTTGGCGTTAGGAAGGACATCCAGCTGTAGAAACCCGGCCAGATCAGACTGGGCCTGGCGCAGCCTTCTGGCTTCCCAGACCCCAGTTGAACCGTCCAACCCATGCCAGCATGGAAAACGGACGTTAAACGATGATGATGATGATGATGATTTTTGTCTCTCTCTCTGTCTCTCTTTTCTGATCCCTTATATTTTACTGTATCTCTTTCTCACTCCTCTTGTTCCTTTATGTATTTCTTCCCCTCTTACTCTCTTGTGTTCCCTTATATTTTATTCATTCTCTCTCTCCTCCTACTCTTCCTTTCTCTTCTATTTCCTTATATCATACTCTCTTTCTTTCTCTCTCTCACTGTCTTCTTTGTTCCTTTATATTTTACTTTCTCTTTCCGTCTTCTGCCACACTCTTCCCCATTCCCTTATATTTTACTGTCTATCTACTTTGTGTCTGGTCCTTTTATGTTTTACTAGCAGGATTGCCCGGTGTTGCTCGGGTTTGTTTCGACCCTTTAGAATTGGAATTTTTGAAAGGTAAAAATTTTGCATTATGTAGCTTGTTATTCTCTTTAAGTGAACATTTTTCTGGTTGAAATACACCGAAAAATGGTGACACAGCAGTCAAAAAATCGTAAAAAGTAGGGATTTTCATAGAAAAAAAGCACCTTTTTGATGTAAATAATTTTTGGTGTTAACATGGTCCGATTTGAATTTTTTCTTCTATGGAATGAAGAGCAAGCCTTCTTCTATCATACTCTCAATTTTGGTCAACTTGCGCTGCAGGGTCTCAGAGGAGATAGTGTTAGTTGAAGGCTACCAAACCTGCCATACACAGACAACTTCAGCTTTATATTTTGAGATCACTATTTCACTTCACTTTGGTTCATTGGGTGCACAATGTCTATTTTGGTAGTGTGAGTGAAACACTGACTTGAAATTGGTTTCCTATCTGCACTGTGATGGGCATGAAATGGGGTTCATAGAGCACTATGTGTTGGACAATTCTAAAAGCAACAAAAAGACAATACAAAAGAAGAGACAAAGAGGTGTTAAAATCTGTTCTGAAGATATTGTGAGCCTCACAGGTGAAATTTTATAACCTCACAGGTGAGGTGTTATAGCATATATATGGCAGATTATGGAATATAGCCACAATGAATCCTCTCACTCTCTTTTGTAGTCTCTTCTGCCTCTCTGCTTGTCTTCCTTTATGTTTGTATATTGGTTGGCATCCTTTTTGTCTCAGGAGACAATGGAGTTGCACATAAAATAGTCTAGTCCGGCTTTTACATTTCATGTCCTAATACATTTCCTGCTGTGGCTGTGTAGTCCTATCCTGGACAAACACTCCCTCTGGCAGGTGCCGCAAATGTAGCGAAGACTGTTCCTGGCTGGTTGTAATGTCATAGTTTCTTGTTTTGTCTATTTAATCTCTAGCTATTCCTTTTCAATTTTTCATCTTTCTCTTTACCAAATTTTTCTTTGTATGTCTCCCTCTTTACTAATCCGGTCCTCTTTTCACTTGTAGGAAATTCTGAAGATGGTGAAATAACGCTGACTGAAAGCAATCCTTTGGGTGGCTCCGAAATTGCTGTTGCATCTCAGACGGAGCAGTTTGAGGATATCAGTGCAGATCCCAGCTGTGTGCTGACTGAAGGGACAGGGGTTTCAGAATCGGTGGGAGAAGAAGGGGAAGTAAGTGGGGGGGAGAGACAAGAGGATGGAGAAGTAGAAGAAGGAGTGCTTGACGTGAAGGAACTTGGGCAGAATCTCACAGAAAGCCTGATGATGACGAAACATCACATCGCGGTACCAATCAGCGAGGCTATCACAGTTAGCCAGGTGACATTCGTCAGTGCTGATGTCATGACAACATCAACGACGACACCAACAACAACAACGATGGTAGCGCCTGTTGTTGAACAGTCATTGTCGGAATTGACTGAAGGTGTTGTGGAAGGGTCGGGTCTGGTGTTGGGGATGGAAGTGAAAGAAGCTCCAGTGGAGTCAACAGAGGCCATTGTAGCAACCACAACAGAAACGGCAATATTAGCAACAGCGGAGGCAGCAATTGCAACAGACACAGTGGAATTGACAACAGCAACAACAACAACATCAACAACATTGTCAGCTGCAGAAACAGTCATGGAAACTACTGCCGAAGTAGCAACTACAGCAACAACAACAACAACAACAGCCGCAACAACAACAGCAGCAGCAACAACAACCACAGAAGTTGAAGCAGTAGCAGCAACTGTAGCAGAAACATCAGAGTTAGCAACCACAAATGAAACAGTAGACCAGCAGCAACAACAACAACAACAACAACAACATCAACAACAACAACAACAGGAACAGCAGCCGGAGCAACAAGTTACTGTTACTCTCACTGAGGTTAATCCCTCATCTACTGATGGAGAGCCTGCAGCTAATATGGTGATCAGTTGAGGACATTATTCAACACTTAGACTTTCTCTCTCACTTATCTTGTCATTTATCTGTTGTTCATCACAAACTTCACCTTAGCTCAATTCTGTGTCTACCCCTTTCACCCATTTCTGGCTCATGAGTTAGCCAGCCAGCCAGCCAGCCAGACCACTCAATCAAATTGACGACATCACATTGTTGGGAATATTTTGCTAGGCTGTCTCTTATGCGACATCTGGCAACAAGAGAGGGCTATTGATTCCTGGTATCAGATCAGTTTTTGTTGTGCAACAACTGGCATTAGACTGCTGTCTCTGTTGTCTTGGCACCAGGCTACTTCTTTGTTGTGTATTAGTTGGCACCAAAGAGTCATATATTTAATGCCTGGCATGTTATCAATGTTTATTGTCTTACAGTTGGCATCAGACTTCTGTCTGTGTTGTCCCGGCCCCTGGTTATCTGTTATGTGACAGCTGGTACCAAGAGGTCTTTTATTTGATGCCTGGTACTAAATCAACCTTTATTGCCTCACAGTTGGCACCAGACTGCTGTATTCCTGTTATCTGATGACACCAGACTGCTTGCATCTTCTGTTGTCTTGGCACCCATCTTTTGTCTCATTTGTTGGGTGACAACACCAAGAGGTCTTTTATCTGATGCTGGGCACCAGGTTAGTCCTTGATGTCTGACTATTGGCACCAGACTGCTGTCTCTGTTGTTTTGACACCAGATTATTTTCTCATCTGTTAGGTGATAGCTGGTACCATATCAGTTTTTGTTGCCTCACAGTTGGCTCCAGACTGATATTTCTGTTACCTGACAGCTGATACCAGACTGCTGTTTGTGTTGTCTTAGCACCAGACTGTTGTCTCATCTGCTGTGTGACAGTTGGCACCAAGAGGTCTTTTGTCTGATGCTTGGCACCAAGTCAGTCCTTATTCTCTGACAGCTGGTAGCAGGCTGTTGTCTTTGTTGTGTGACAACTGATGGACTGCTGTGCATTATAATAAGCACCACTGGACTTTTGCCTGTAGCCTATACAATTGACATTAGTGTTTTGTTTGTGACCCTAATAATGGGTGCCAGTGTTTTGGCTGTGACTCTTAGGGCTAGTACTAGCTGTGTATTAGCTGTGATTCTAACAGTTGGTGTTAGCCTATGTCTATGACCCATACAAGTTGTAGTGTTGGCACTAACAATTGGCACTAGTCATCTATTGCTGATGCTACAGTTGGTACCAATCTTCTGTCTGTGATTCTAACAGCCAGTGTTTGTTTATTGGAAGCTGCTCTCTAACAAATTGTATTATAAAATTAAAATAATATAAAAGTATTGTTTTTCGATGTTTTGTTTATCACTTTTTTTTAAATGTCTGCAGTGGTAACAGTGGTGGTAGTGATGCTAGTAGTAGTAGTAGTGGTTGTTGAGGTGGAGAAATAGTGGTATGAGTAGTAGTAGTGGTGGTGATAACACTAGAAATAGTGATGATGTTCATGGTATTTGGAGTGGTGTTGGTGTTGGTTGTAGGAGTAGTGGTAGTTGTGGGGCTGGTGGTATTAATAGTGGTACTGGTGGTTATGTTAGTAGCAGTGCTGAAAGTTACAATGGTGGTGGTGGTAGAGTTGGTAATAGTGTTTCAATAGTGGAAATGTGGTGGCAGTATTTGTTTCTAGAAAGATGTTTTATACGACACATTCTACCAGTGTCTGAAGTTTGAAAGTGTTTAGTTACAAAAAATTAATTTCTCAATCTGCCGTTCAAAGGGTAAACATCCGCACTTGGTACTAAATTAGTAAATGCTTTAAATCTCTGGTCAGTTAACAAGATACTGTATTACCTTCCGTTATTTATTCCACTATTTTATAGTTAACAAGTTGTGAATCCCTATAAGTAACGGGGAGGGGGTTGTGGTCATTCACGTAATTTAATTGGTCAGCTAAATTATTTGAAAGGCCATGGCACTGCTATGGTTAGTTAGTGGTTAACAGATAATACAAACAAACTATATAAAAAATTATATGTATGAAAACAGAAACAAATAATTCACATTTAACTATGGGTAGATATGAAAGTAAAAATTGATATTGAGACTAGATTAAATTAAATTAAATTATATTAAATTAAGAATTATAGAAATAGAAAGTTGATGAGCGTATAGGTTAGTGAATATAATCTAATAGGTTATAGCGATATGACTAGGGGATGTGGTTTTTAGATTATTTACGAGAAATAAGGTATTACAAATGTATGAAACCGTATATTGTAATGTGAAAACGTGTATCTGTCTAATTAGGGGGATTAAATGTGCATTTACCAAAATATATGAGCAATACAGTGGGAAATTCTATGATGGAAATTATAAGTACAAATTTTTTAATCGATGGATAAGATATTATAAGGGATTAGATAAGTTGTTATTCATTGTTAGAATATGTTTATAGTATAATATAATATACTTCATCAGATACAACACATTAAGTGCAAAGCGTTATGCAATAGTTTTAATCATCTAATCATTTATTTATTTTTAGACCACCTATTTATTTAGTTATTTAATTTTAACTTTAGTGTTTTTGTATGTGTGTGTATGCTTGTGTATGTGTATGTGTGTATGCATACATACATATATATATAAATACTTTATATATATATATATATATATATATATATATATATATATATATATATATATATATATATACATACACATACATATATATATATATGTATAAAATATATATATAAAAATACAAAATGGGATAAGAACGCAAAACATTCAAATAGAAGATACAAAAACGGACGGGTCATTCGAAGCCTCTAATCTTCAGTCAAGAACCGGATCATCCTCACAATTTCGGCTGATTAATCTTGAGATTGTTCTGATCTGGCCAGCCCCAAGGAAAAACTAAGCTACGAGCATTAGATTTCTTGGAAAAAGGATCGAATGTATACGAAACAAGGAGAGAAAAATGGATGATGTTACACGAAAATAAATACAAAAAACAAAAAGTAATATGAATATAAATACATAAAACAATAATAATAATAATAATAACAGGACAAAAACAACAGGCGTATTTCGACTTTAGACAATTCAACTTAGCTGGCGTGTTTGAAAAATAATGCCTTACGGCAGACGAAGAAATCGATGAAGAGGTGCTATCATCTGGATTTTCTAATATAGTTGAAAATAACTAAGAAAATTCAGGAAATTTGTTGGACAAAATGGATGCTGTTCGAGATGAATAATTTCAACATGTCTTATGTAACTTTGGAAATCGCTTTCCAAAGATTTCATCCAGTAGTCATTGACTTCAAGAAAAAGTTGAAATTCCTTTTAAATATGGAAGAAAATTCGATATCCACTAGTACTTGAAGCCAATTGAGAGAGTACTAAATTAAGTGAATGTGCACAACAATCTACAAATATGGTGGTTGCGCTTTGTACTCGATTTAAATACCCAGCTCCATTATAAGTTTGTGCAATGAATTTTTGGCCACAATTGAATTCATTAACAAATATTTGAACTTCTGTTAGCGATTCAGCTTTTCTATTTTTACTGACATTGGTGTATCCCAAAACCCTTTCTCAAGGTTTTTCCATCTCGTCAACAAATTGCAAGATGCATAACAATTGAGCTTTCATTCAAAGATTTGTAGTCTCATCAAACATAACAGCAACAAATAATGTTTTGTTTGATCATTTCACCTTCAGTTGTAGCAGCTATTCTATTAATGATCTCATTTTGAACATCACTTGAAAGTCCAGATAATGTACAGTTGGCATTTTTATTCATGAAATCTAAATATGATTTAAGGCAGCGAACTGGTGATCGTCAGCACACCAGGCGAAATACTTAGCGGTATTTTGTCTGCCGTTACGTTCTGAGTTCAAATTCTGCCGAGGTTGACTTTGCCTTTCATGCTTTCAGGGTTGATTAAATAAGTATCAGTTACGCACTGGGGTCAATATAATCGACTTAATCCCTTTAGCTGTCCTTGTTTGTCCTCTCCGTGTTTTGCCCCTTGTGGGTAGTAAAGAAATAGAAATCTAAATATGATCTTACACAATCATTGTATTCTGCTACTGCTTCATATATAGTCAGAAAATTATTCTTATTGTCTGATTGTTCTGTTTCGTTGTTTTCCCCAAATGATAATTCTTGGCAAGCCAAAATTGCAATACAACAAATTAAACTTTTCAATATGTCATGATTTTTCTCTACTGATCTATTATGGAACTGAATGGGAGCAGCTCTCTAGTGATCAATTGTTGTATCAATTTGTTGCTGCCCAACAGTTTTCAGAGCAATTATGGAATTCAGATGGTTCTGAGATTTTAGAGCTTTGGCAAAACTGTAATCAAATTGTGCAAATTGCAGTGGCCAGTAGTTGTTCATGTGTTCTAATACTAACAAAATGACAGACATGGGAAACAGAACAATTCGTGACTGTATTGTAAGAAGTTTGGTTCCCTACCACATGGTTCTGGGTTCAGTGCCACTGCGTGGCACCTTCGGCAAGTGTCTTCTACTGTATTCACAGGCCAACCAAAACCTTAGGAATGGATTTGGTAGACGGAAACTGTAAGAAGCCCAAAAGAAAAAATATAAAATATGCGGCTTTTGGTGCCCCTCACCCCAGAAGAACACCAATCATAAAACATACAGATATTTTCCATACACTTTTTCCTTGAAAACTCTTGTCGCCTTGCAACACCCCAGAGGTGTTGATTTGGTATCAAGGGACATAACTCTAAACCCTTGCTTGGCTCATTGCATCATCTTTTTCAGAGCAACCACAAACCAGATGTGTTTGTTCACCGCCAACAATGGAGAGCAGTCGGCATATTTCATTCCATAATTGCCATCTCTGAAGAGTGCAGGGTTACATAATTGGACTGTTACCTCTCAAGCTTATGATGGCATTAACTATGACGTGAAGGATATGACAGTTAGAGGATAGAGTAGAGACACTAGTGAAGAAAGAAGCCTTTATTAGGATCAAGGATCATAAACCAAGCAGCTCATCAGAAAATCAATAACGCTGTTAGAAGGGCTTCTGGCGCCCTATGGCGTCACCTCAGTGAAGACATAACATGGTTTATAACCAATAGTGGAAGAGATAGGGTTCAGTTTAACCAATTAGACATAGTGGACCTATATATATATATATATCTAAATCGAGGAAGATCCTTTATAAGGCACTGGATTTCGTTAGGTCATACACCGAAGTTAGTGATGAGGGCATACACATTATCACACACGCCAGAAGAACCCTTCTCTTCAATAAGGGGTTAGCTTGGGCCAAACACATTTTGTCGATCCCAAAACAATGAGAGGTAAAGTAGTTGATCATGCCGGCATTTAAACTCATAATGTAAAAGCGGAAGAAATGACGTTAAGCATTTTTGTCCAGTGTGCTAACGATTTTGCTAGCTTGTCGACTTAATAATAATAACAATAATAATAATAATAATAATAATAATAATAATAATAATAGTTCTTTCAACTTAAGGCACAAGGCCTGAAATTTTGGGGGAAGTGACTAATTGATTACATTGACCCTAGTGTTTCTGGTACTTTATTTATCAACCACGAAAGGATGAAAGGCAAAGTCGACGTTGGCGGAATTTGGACTCAGAACGTAGCAATGGGGGAAATACTGTTAAGCATTTTGTACAGAGCCCTCTTTGTAACTTTGTTTTCATGTCGTATCTCTTCGATCTAGACCCATTTAGTGGTGCTCCTACTCTCATGTCCTGTGAACATGTGCCTTAGCTCCACGACTCAACTCTCGTATTTCGCATCGAAGAACTGCTGGAGAGCCATTTGTAATACCAGCATATCGGTTGCGATACCATTTTTAACTGTCTTTTTCTAATTTTCTTACTATCCAACCAATCTATTGTTCTTTGTCATTACTTCTTTACTATAATCTATTGATTCTATTCTGATGACTCACCACTACCTGACAATCAGCTCTCACTTAGCTAATTCGCTGATCCAATCACTATAGAATTTCTGTACTGAGACTGATGTGTTTAGTTACAGTAACCAGGTCTCTGGTTTTGAAGCCTGTTTATCCTTATACAGTTGCTTAAGAAATATTTTAGAAGCTCTCTGATTGGTTCATCACAGTACAACATTCCTGTGACATAACAAGTGCGAGGAAAAGATATTTGAAATCTCATATTGTGATAAGAGATTTGATATCTAAGTTTGAATGACCTGGTTTGTTCAATGTCTCACGGTTTCTTGTTTTGGTGAAAATAATAAAACATCAGGGAGGAGTGCAGTCAAAATAACTGACAACAATGCGTGACTAGTATATCTTTTATCAACCGGAAAAAATTGCAAAACAAAATATTTATTTGTCCTTAAAAAAATGTTGTGACAAATGAAACACAATACAAAAAACAAATTTCTCAATGTTTAAACCAAGTAATTTGGTTTGTGTCTGTCTATGGTAGATGTGTGAGTGCATGTTAGTTATGACAGTAGCAGTAGTCGTTGTCACTGTCGCATTCTGTAGCCGAGCTTCAGAAACATAAGTTTGTGCAGCTGTTGATCTTCTGATTTTGGCTATGTTTCGATCACTGACCAGTTATCTGATAAACAATCTATCTATCTATCTATCTATCTATCTATCTATCTATCTGTCTGTCTGTCTGTCTGTCTGTCTGTCTGCCTGCCTGCCTGCCTGCCTGCCTGCCTGCCTGTCTGTCTTCCTGTCTGTCTGTCTGTCTATCTACCTACCTACACACACACACACACACACGCACACATACATAGAGAGAGAGAGAGAGAAATATAGAAATATACAAGGTGTAAAGATACTGAAGATTCAGTATACACCACGTTGCCTTCCCTTGGTTCACTCCCTAGACTCATTCTTCTTATTCTTCAAACATCCAAAATGACGAAACCCCTCTGTCACGAGAACTGATTACTGTACAATGTTCCTTGAAAAGCTAATTTAAATAGTGAAAACCGGTTGGAATTCCCGATATTGATATAATATGTATATATTTATAAATAGATATTAAACTATAAGAAACAAAGGCATTTCTCTTCTCCTTTTTATTTTTTTCTCTCTACATATTTTCAACTCCCTCCCTCTCTCTTTCCCTCTCTCTCTCTCTCTCTCTCTCTCTATATATATATATATATATATATATATATATCTTTATATATAAAAGTGAAGTTGTGTGTCTGTCTCCTATGATTTAGATTCCTAACTACTCCCACATTTTGCAGTGCAGTTTAACCAAAACCGGGTATCTTATAGTCGTGATTCATATCGAGCCCTTCTGGGTATTAGCGCGCGTCTACGATGAGTCTACGATTTAAAAAAAAAATTTACCATCATTTTTTTCCATTTTAATGCATTTTTCGCTATTATATAAGGGAAGTAACTCTCTAAAAATGTCTACGATGAGTCAACGATTTAAAAAAAAATTTACCATAATTTTTTTCCATTTTTAATGCATTTTTTTTCTATTTTTTGGCTATAACTCTCTAAAAATGGTTATATAGTTATTTCCCTTAGAAACCCGAGCAACGCCGGGCGATACTGCTAGTATATATATATATATATAACAAAATAATAAATAAAACACATGCATATATACATACATATATGTACTTACCTACATCTATATGTATATATACATGTATATATGGGTACATGACACCAAAAAAAACGTTGAACACAATAAGAAACGAAAACATAAAAACAAAACCAAGGAAACGGACATTTTTTAAACAACGAAAAACAGAGTACAAGACATACAACACAAGGAAAATCCCCCTTCTTCAGCAGCCTCTGTTTCATCTACCCTGTGTTTCGAAGGTAAAGGCGAGACACGACTTTGTTGAAACAGTACTTCCTGCAAAGCAAATTAAATAAAATAGTATGATCCGCTGGATGTATGTCAGTCTACATGCACGATAGTAGAGAAATGTTGGGCTTGAGAAGCATCAAATATGGTGTGCATGAGAAACGACTGCACTGGTATGGTCATGTGTTATGTATAGATGAGGACAGCTGTGTGAGGAAGTGCCACTCCCTAACTGTGGAAGGAACCAGTGGAAGAGGTAGACCAGGAAGACATGGGATGAGGGGGTGAAGCATGACCATCGAACATTGGGCTTCACAGAGGCAATGACAGGAGACTGAGACCTTTGGAGATATGCTGTGATTGAGAAGACCCAGCAGCTAAAGTAAGATCGCAGCCATGGCCATTGCCAGTGTTGCATGTCCAGCCCATTTGAGAGTAGCCCTGATGTGTCGGGCGATATGATATGCTTGAGAAGACCTATTGAGTCAAGTAAAACCAAAATCATAGCTATGGACAGTGCTCCTTGATTGGCTTCTGTTCCCATGGCATGTAGAATGCATCATTTAAACGTGGCTGATACCAGTGTCCCCTTACTGGCTCTTGTCTGGATGGCACATGAAAAGTACCATCCGAACATGGTCGATGCAAGGTCTGCATGACTGGATCCTATGCTGGTGACACGTAAAAAGCACTATCCAAACGTGATCGATGCCAGAACCGCCTGACTGGCCCTCGTGCCAATGGAATATAAAAAGCACTATCCAAATGTGGCTGATGCCAGTACCCCTTGACTAGCTACCGTGCTGGTGGCACGTAAAAAGCACTATCCAAACGCAATCAATGCCAGGACCGCTTGACTAGTGTCTATGCCGGTGGCACGTAAAAAGCACTATCCGAACATGATCGATGCCAGGACCACCTGACTAGCTCCTGTGCCGGTGGCAGGTAAAAAGCACCCACTACACTCTTGGAGGGGTTGGCGTTAGGAAGGGCATCAAGCTGTAGAAACATTGCCACACCAGACTGGAGCCTGGTGCAGCTGCTGGCTCTCCAAACCTCGGTCAAACTGTGCAACCCACGCCAGCATGAAAACGGATATTAAACGATGATGATGATGTTGATGATACATGAGGAGGTCTCCAAAAGTAACTGGAAACGTTCTCTGTGGGTAGCCTGTTGTAGTTCAGGCTTCTGCCGCTAAAGGCAACTTGATGCAACCCCCAGGCATCAGTCTACCGACCAGCATGCTCAGGTTACGTTGTATTGGCATGTGGTGCATCTTTGTTTTGCAGTGCTTCTCCCTTGTTCATCAATTTTTACAATGGCTGAAACGAAGGAACAGCATGCTTCCGTGAAATTTTGTATTTTGCTAGGAAAAACGGAGGCTGAAACAATTGTCATGCTTCAAACAGTTTACCATAATTTCAGTAATTTTGCCTTATGCACTACAGTAAACAACATACCAGCTGGTCGGTGGAGCATGGTACTCACCAACCGTGGTAGAGATTGTGTAAGTAAATGTAGCATATTTGTGATACGACAATATATTTTCTATTTACCATAGCTTACTGGTGTAGTATTAAGATTATATTAGTGTTTGCAGTTGTAGAAAGGAAGTTATTTCAAGCAATGTGGAGAGATCAAAAGGGAGTGAGTTGAGGTATTGAAACTCTGGTGAGTGGTGATATCTGGCAACCTTGTGAATAGGCTGATCACCCGCAATTATATCAAGAAGTTGAACAGAGAGCATCATACGTTTGTCATTTGGGGCCTTGTCATAACCCACTGATCTAAGAATGTAAGTACGAATAATTTTAACTTTCACATTTTTATCCTGTTTGTAATATGATAAATTTTAACTAAAATTATGAGAACAAAATTTTAATTAAATTCATTACCTATCGTTTCCGTTTTCTGAAATGGCTGAAAAAAAAAATCAATCAGGACAAGTGTATTGTTATTGTGGGTGTAATAATGTGTGTACTGTGAATGTGACCCTTTAATAATACACAAATGGCTTCTTTATTATTATTACATTAAAAAAATATTAAACTTTAATTTTTAAATACAATTTAAGAACAATGCATTCACCAGATTCCAAAGATTATACCAGAATAATAATTTTCTTTTTAATACACAATGAAATGAAGAAAAAATTCAATTATAATTATAATTAAAGAAAAAACTAATTACCTTAACTAAATAAAGTTAAATAATAGAAACACTGAAATATTTGCGACAATATTAATTACTTTTATTCCTAATTTATAGATGGCAAAGCAAGGTCCTATGGACATATTTATCAAGCCGAGACATCCAGTTGCTGAATGCAATTTTGAATCAGATGACGGCAATGTAAATGAAACTGAAGTATTGCTGGCAAAAAGAATTCATACTAGTGTCACTTGGAAAAATGACTCCTCATACATTCAATTTGCTTTTGTAGACACAAATGATGGGGGGAATGCAAAAACCACTGTTTGTTATTTGTGGAGATGTATTGGCTAAAGACTCAATGAAGCCATCAAATCTCAAGAGACATTTAAATACAAAACATAAAGAAATGAGTTCAAAGCTGAAAGAGTTCTTTGAAAGAAAGTAGATACTTGAAGTGTCATACGTAAATACTTGTGCATGGTGGGCTTCTTATAAAGTAGCACTTCGAATTGCAAAGGCTAAAAAGTCATACATAATTGGTGGGATGCTAGTAATAGGCTGTATTCAAGATGTCTGTATGTAAATGCGAGGCAAGCTGGTGGTAGAGAAAGTGGCTCAGGTACCACTTTCAAATGACACTATAGCTCGATGAATTCATGATCTGACTCATGATACGGAAGATCAGCTCATAGGACAGATTAAATTAGCAAAGTACTTTCCTTAGCAACTTGATGAGTGTACAGACTTTGCTAATCAAGCAATCCTGAAGGTGTATGTGCACTTTGAACATAAAGGTGATTTGAAGGAAGAGTTCTTTTTTTTTCTCTGCTTCACCACCAAGTAAAACAATTAGTTCTGAAGTGTTCAAGACTGTGAGCGATTACATCGTTAACAAATGTGGGTTGGATTTCGAGTTTTGTGTAGGTGTATGTTCTGATGGTGCTGCTTGTTTGTTTGTTGAGCGAAGTGGTCTTCGTCCCAGAGTGGGAGAAGTCCGAAACGTGGTCCTTTGCTATTCGTAAGACCCGCAGAAGAGAAAGCAGGTCAACCCCCGACACCGAGAGCATCGACGGTAGGATGAATGTACATCCAGGCTCAGCAGTTGCGTAGGAAGTCGGGGATAAGAAACAGGAAGAAAGAGTGAGAGAAAGTTGGAGTGAAAGAGTACAACAGGGGTCACCACCACCCCCTGCCGGAGCCTCGTGGAGCTTTAGGTGTTTTTGCTCAATAAACACACACAACGCCTGGTCTGGGAATCGAAACCGTGATCCACAAACCGTGAGTCCGCTGCCCTAACCATTGGGCCATTGCACCTCCACTTGATGGTGCTGCTGCAATGACTGGACAGCATTCAGGAGTGGTCACCCAGATTAAGGCGCTTGCCCCAGAATGCAAGTCAACATGCTGCTTTCTTTACCGAGAAAATTTTGGAAAAAAAAATGTCAACAGAACTAAACAGTGTGCTCAGCGAGGTTGTGAAAGTTCTTCAGGACAAAGATCCAAATTGGTCACAATTGCTCAGAGATGTGAATTGGTTAGCCAAGCTGGCTCATTTGACTGATATCTTTGCCCTCTTTAATGATCTCAAAACCTCCATGCAGGGAACAATGGCTTTCTGGTTTACATTGGTAGACAAGATTGATGAACTGAAACGAAAGCTAGAAGCAGGGAAGAGTCAAGTGAAATGATGTGTTCATTGTAGGTTTCTAAATAAACTGAAATACGTAATAAAGTCAACACAAGTCATCTTACTATTTCTTTTGTCCCTTCATTGATTTTTATAATATTGATTTTGTATTATATATTTGTCTATATGTGTTTACTTTATGCGTATTTCAGTAATATAATATGTATACTGGTCATATATTTGTGTACATCATTAATATATAAGTGTATGAGGATGTATGTATTCAAATATAAGTTTATATGTACATTCATGCATTCATATATATATATGTGTGTGTGTGTGTGTGTGTGTGAAAGGGGGTGTCGGTTTCTAAAACTTCAAAGTTGATTAACGTTTTCATGGTTGGATTTGTAAACTACAATAAGAATAACACTGGTCAACAAAGAATTTGTTCCAAGAAAAAGAATACCTGTATCTTATATGTTTTTGCATGCAGAATGCAAAAATAATGTCAAATTATCTGTATCACCCACAGTTTCTCTCTTCCATGATATCCATCTCAGTTCCTGTTATGTGAGCTATATTTCGGTTAAGCTGTTGAAATATGAAGCTAACGGTTTAAGAAATACTGCTAATTTAAATGTTTATGAATAGAATTAACCTAGTGAAATCATAAATCCAGCTAGCTGAGTCAATGAGTCCCTGAAGCTTGGCAATACTGAGTTGATGCATCATTGATGCTTTGTCAGTACTGTGCATGAAGTGTAGGTGTGCAGTTGTGTACTAAGTTCACATGTTCCATTCACCTTCATAATGCCATGAAACTGTATAAGTATTGCAAGCAACTTTTGCTATATTTGCGTTGGCTTAACATTCAAAGTCACAAAGATAGTGATTCATACTATTGATTAAAAAGTGCTATGTGCATTATTTTGATTGCAAAGTGGGTGACCAGGATAAAAGCTGGGCCCCTCATGTGTGTTGTGTAACCTGTGTCAGGCTTCTCACTGTATGGGCCAAAGGTTCATGCTGTATGCCTTTTGCTGTCCTTTTGATTTGGAGGGAGTCCAAAGATCACACTTCAGGTTGCTACTTCTGCATGACGAATATGCAAGATATAACATTAAATCCGAGCATACTGTAAGATATTCTAATTTACAATCTGTTATGAGACCAGTACTTCACAGTCAACACATCCCTGTACCTGACCCTCAAAAACAAATGACACTTAGTGATGACAAGTCAAGTGATGAAAATATGGAGAAAGAAACAGAAGACATAGACTTTGAGCCTAATTGTTCTACAAGCGAACCACATTTGTTGAGTCAGGGAGATCTGAATGATCTTGTGCAGGATTTAAACTTGTCAAAAAAGCAGACTGAACTTCTGGGTTCCAGATTAAAGAGCTAGAATCTTCTCCAGAAAGAAAACAAAGTTAGTTTTTATTATGCTCAGCATTGTAAGTTTGCAAATTCTTTTCTCACTTGAGGCGGCATCGTCTTTCTTGCGGCCGAAAGCCTCTCTTCGCATGTCGAGCGAAGGGAAGTGCTGTTCTTGGTTAAGGCTGATGCAAAAACGGATATTGCTCCTTGGTCTGGCTGACACCTAACAGCCGGTATTGCTCCTGGGTCATAGCTGACACATGAGAGTAAGATAGAAAATTCTCTCTGTTAACCTTAAACAAAGGAATGACCTTTCCTTGACCAGTACAGCTCCTAGTGTGGAGGGTTTCCCGCTCGTTTTGACAAGCAACAAGCCGATGAATTTGGGTTTCAAATCTCAGGCAGAGTCATGCTAGACCCTTACAGATTCTTTAATTTACGAGACAAAGTAATTGGTTGATCGTAATCAAAATTCAGAGTTGCATCGATACACCAAAATTGAAAGCAATCTGAGCAAAATTAAAGGGGGTACATTTTGCGAATGAAAGATCCGAATTGCGTTTTCCATATCTTGAAAGACAGAGAAATACACACACACACACACACACACACACACACACACACACACAGAGGCACGCACGCACGCAAATACACACACACACATACACACGCGATCTCTCATGGCTTTCAAGGTAAGGGCGTTCACTTCTTCTTTGTTCGTTTATAAAGAATTAATATTTTATTGTATGGCATTACTACAGATGTATACCCCATCTTCCAACAAATCTTTACATACATCAATCTACAGGATCTAAGCGATTATTTGTTGAAAGTTTCGTTAAATAGTATCCATTTTAGATTACTTTTTAACGAAATTTTCAGCAAATAATCGCTTAGATCAGTGGTTCCCAATCGATTTTTGGCCGTGCCCCATCCAATCATTTCTGATGCCCCTTGTGATATTTAATTTTTGTTATTCAAAATTCGGTTAATGCTTACCCGTAAACATAATAAAGAAAAAATAATGCAACGGATGTAAGAAAAAAATGTGTAGGAAACGAGTATGAAAAAGAAAAAAAAAATTGCGCGGGGCAGACTTCCAAAATTCACAAGACCCGAGTTTTTCCCTGAAAAATGAAATTTAATATAAATACCTGTAGGATTTGTTATCTATCTATGTGTGATATATGCATTTGTTGGGTGCTTCACACATTTCCCTACAATGTTGTAGAAAGGAATAAAACGGCAGGAACACGAATCTCTGAACAAATAACAATAATAGTTTATTTTTCACCGAAGGAGATATTTCATCGCTGAACATCGGTAGCGTGAACGCCAGGGATAGGATAGGAAACAGAAGAGTTGGATTAAATCTCCATGGTTGAAACAGTCTTCACCGCCCGCCGAGTCTGGTTCGCCTCCGCTCGGCGCCTTGTCGGGTCACGTCTTAATTCGTCGACCGTCTTGAGATCGAGTAGCGGGAAAAGCTAACTACTGCTGATTACTGCGCGTGCGCATAAGGGGGCTCCCAGCAGGCCTACCGGAAGACACCAAACATTGCACATGCGCAGATGAACATCCCAAAATGGCGTCACTACAAGGCTCCCCATTGAGTGCGGAGCACGAGAATATAAAGATTGTAGTGGCACCAGAAACAAGATAGCTACCGATCTACCACAGATGAGGCACAAAATATGACAACTCAAGAAAAATTGTAATTACAATATAAATGAGCATGCAAAAGAAAAACAAAAATTTTCTTCAAGAAATGTTCAATAACAAAACATTGAAATGTCCAATACACAAGAGAATATAATGTGTACACACGTACACATTATGTATGCACGACCGCCATGTCTAATTGTCCAAGCGTTCTAATTTCACCTTTTCGCTACAGTTATGCCCATTTACTTTATAATTGTCGTTTTGTCTGATAAGGGAGCTCTGTAGCGTTTGTACAATACTTTATCCCTCTCTGAGAGAATATCACGCAATGACAGTCACGAATACACCATTGTTTGTACTCACAATAGAAAATGTCAAATGTAAATAGTCTTTGCAAGTTTCTTAGGCCAGTGAACAGTTCGGCCAGTCCTGGTAACATAGGATTTGATCGAGGCAGGTTGCGACAACGAAGGTGGTGTTGTAGGTGCTGGTGTTGTCAGAGGTGCATGTGTAAGTGATGGTGTTGACAAAGGTGCACGTGTAGGTTCAAAGGTGGGCGTGGCAGCGGTGTCATCGAAAGATGTGGACACCTCAGAATATGCTCGTTTAAGTCTATCTACAGAAACGGTCTCCGAGCGACCATTCACATCGATTGTTAAAAACTTTGGGTGTGCGAGAAAGCACACGAAAAGGTCCTCTGTAAGGAGAAACAAGAGGTCCCTTGACATAGTCATCTTGAATAAAAACATGCGACCAAGAATCAATATCTGACGGGACATTAGAGGGTGAAGATTGGTCCCGGGAACCCATGGGAGGAAGATTAGAAAAATAGGTGCGAAGTCTGGCGACGTATGACGCCGGATCATTAAGCCGTGAAATGTCTGGTACCAACAACGTACCAGGCAACGCTAGTGTGGTACCATACAATAGCTCTGCAGAGGAAAAACCCAAGTCTGCTATGACAGCAGTACGACAACCAAGAAACACAATGGGCAGAAATTCAGTCCAGGACTGCGGATCTGGAGAGGCACGAAGAGCGGCCTTGAGCTGCCTATGAAACCGTTTGACCTTCCCATTGGAAGCTGGATGGTAACTGATCGTGCGAATATGATGCACACCTAGAATACGTGACAATTCACGAAATAAGGAAGCTTCAAACTGGCGTCCACGATCAGTAGTTAAACTGGACGGAACTCCGAAACGGGAAATCCAGTTAGAGACAAAAGCTTGAGCAACAGATTCAGCAGAAATGTCTGCTATAGGAATGGCTTCCGGCCAACGGGAGAAACGATAGATACAAGTCAAGATGTAAGAGAACCCGCGACTCACAGGCCATGGTCCAACCAAGTCAATGTGGACAAGGCGAAAACGGGCCTCCAGAGGAGAAAACTGTCCAAGCGGAGCACGAATGTGTCGCTGGACCTTGGAGCGTTGGCACTGGGAGCAACTACGTGTCCAAGACGTAATTGTGCGACGCATATTCGGCCAGAAAAACCGAGCAGTGATAAGCTTAAGTGTGGCAGCGATGCCCGGATGCGACAAGGAGTGCAGGGCCTCAAACACTGAGCGTTGGTGATTCTCAGGCACCAGTGGCCTGGGAGAACCAGTAGAAGTATCATAAAGAATAGTTCCTTCAGCCGATGGAAGCGGAAAATATGCAAATTGGCAACAAGAAAACCTTGGCGAAGTTAAATCTAACGTCGCCAGGGCTGGTTGGTCCTGCGAAATGGTAGTCAAGTTGATTTCAGCAGGTGATGAAAGGGAACAGACTGGAAGACGAGAAAGAGCGTCAACAGGAACGTTCTCTTTTCCAGGTATGTGACGAATGTCACTGGTAAATTGTGAAATAAAATCCAGGTGACGGAAAGCACGAGGCAAGAGTTTGTCCGTCTTAGACGATAGGGCAAACGTAAGAGGCGTGTGATCAGTATAGATCACAAAATCTCGCCCTTCGAGTTGATGTTGAAAACGACGAATTGACAGGTAGATCGTCAAGAGTTTGCGATCAAAAGTGCTGTACCGCAGCTCAGCCAGTTGTAACTGGCGAGAGAAGAAAGCTAGAGGTCGAGTCTGATCGTCCACTGTGTGTTGCAGTACCGCGCCGACCGCAGTGTCCGATGCATCCACTGTTAACGAGAGTGAAGCATCGGGAATCGGATGTGCTAGCAACGGGACAGAAACTAATTCCTTCTTGATGGACTCGAAAGCAGATAATACTTCAGCAGAGAGGATGAGTGGACCGTCCTTTTTAGAGGTGTCCTTTAAACCCACATGAAATATATGAATATATATATATATATATATATATATATATATATATATATATATATATATATATATATATATATATATATATAATATATATATTAGATCGTATACGAGTGGGTATATATTTGTAAAAAAGAAGTTTGAAAATGCCACTATATTAGATAAATTTTAAATTTACATGTTTCGGTTCTTGAAATAACGAACCTTATCAAAAAGAATTTTTTTATAATAAAGAGTATAATGGAATAGTTCATAATTGTTTCATACATTCAATAGAGTCCATGCTATATACATAAAAAGTATAATGGAACAGTTCATAATTGTTACATACATTCAATAGAGTCCATGCTATATACATTCAATAGAATCCATGTTCTTGAAAAGGCGAAAAATATATTATAAGCTGTAAGTCGTTCCTCACTGTTTTGTCAAGTGTAGTGCAGGAGTTCATTATAGATTTTACCTTGTGTTCCGATGGGAGCAACAGTAGTGATTCTTGGTTGTCGTAATTTTGGTCAACTTAATGAACTCCTGCACCAAAAAGTAAACGATGGACAAGGCAAACCTACATATAGCTACGCACTACGTAAACATAAACAACCATATCCTCTATCTCACCCAACACCCCCGAATTGCACCTACACACACATACACATCCACGCACACTTCCACAAAAAAGTATACAGTGGACAACGCAAACTTGCATTTAATGGAACACATACAAATATATTTATGCATCCAATCGCACATACACAAGCATGCACACATGAAAGTGGACGAGAAAACCATCATGTACTGTCAACAAATATACAAACAAAAACACATATCTACATACATATATATGTATATACAACTCTGTATGTAATAATAATAATAATAATAACGTAAAATATAACGAGAGCAATATTATCAATAATAATATGCCGATGCATATGGGAATAATAAGTAATAATGATAGTAATATTAATAATCATAATATTGATAAGAATACAGCAGCAAGTAATCATAATAAAGTAAAGCAATTACAGCAAGATAATAGGTGCAATTGTAGAATTAAGGAAAATTGTGTCTTCAATAATGACTGTTTGAAAAAGGAGGTAGTATACCAATGCATAGTAAGTACACAATATGATAATAGAGTATATATTGGGGCTACTAAGAATAATTTGAAACAGAGACTTAATTATCACAGATATACTTTTAAAGATAGGAATAGGATTAATTCTACAGGGTTAGGTGCATATATATGGGAGCTTAAGGGCAAAAATATCAATTATAATTTGCAATGGAAAATACTTATATCTGCACCAGCGTATAATAATAGGAATAGAAAATGCTCATTATGCATTAATGAGATTTTCTTTATAATTAGGGCTAATTTACCAATTATTAACAATTTTAAGGAACGAAATGTTTCATGCCTTCATAGACTGGCGTATACTTTCTCTAGATACAAATAATACTTATTTCTAAATACCCTTTAAAATAGATATAAATAGTTGTTAAGAGCTTTTTTACTTTATTATATTTAGAAATACAAAATTGTAAAGGGTTATGGGCATATTATTTTTTGTATATCTATGTATAAGTGCATAATATATGTATTTGTATATGAATGTTTGTGTATTTATATATTTTGATATAAGTGTTTTTTGTGTGTACATATTTGTATTTTTTATATACTGGTACTTGTGTGTAAATTTATCTTTATATTTATGTATATTGATATTTATTGATTTTTGGCTTTTAGTACATAGTTATGTACATAGTACGAGTCAATGTACTAAACATATTGTGGTCACTATTGGATTTGTATATGTGTGGATACATATGTATATATATATATATATATATATTTGTAAAAAAGAAGTTTGAAAATGCCACTATATTAGATAAATTTTAATTTTTACATGTTTCGGTTCTTGAAATAACGAACCTTATCAAAAAGAATTTTTTATGATAAAGAGTATAATGGAATAGCTCATAATTGTTTCATAAGGCCAAGTTGGAGCATGTGCTCAAACTCGGCCCTAGCCGCTTTTAGACGGTCAGGCGCAAGGCGCCGTGAGCGCGACAATACAGGCGGCCCAGTGGTGGTGATAAAATGAAGGGTCGAGTGGGTAGGCTTTTCCGGTTGAAAGGCAATGTCCACTAGCTCCGGAAATGAAGCCAAAAGAGAGTGAAAAGCGTCTCCAGAGGTGGCAACAAAGAATGTCGGGCTAAGGACCGCATTGGTGGAACTCCTAGTCGGCGTAGAGAGCGACGTCGTGCTGTCAAGAAGCCTCCGACGCCTGACATCCACCAATAGATTAAACCTATCCAAGAAATCAGCGCCGAGAATAGGATGCGGGATGTCAGCGATGACGAAAACCCATTGAAAATCTCGACGAAGATTGAAGGGAATATTCATTCTGGGGTGGCATGAATTGAAAGGAAGATATTGCTTATAATCCGTAGGCTTGTAGCATATATCTGTTTCTATTACATTATTAGATTTCTTAATGAGGATGCCGAGGAAGGGGAGTTGTTGCTGGCTAAATTCCATCGTGAATTGGATGTTTACGTCCAGTCCATTTAAAATTGCTTGGAATTCTTTGAGTTTCTCAATATTTTCATGCCAAAGGATGAAACAGTCATCTAGGTATCTCTTCCAGTTGTTTTCTATGTAGAGGGAAAAAGGGCTGCCATATCTTTCTAGAACCTTACGATACAGACTGATTTCTAGATATCCCATGACTAGGTTGGCAAAGGAGGGGGCCATTCGCGTACCCATCGCAGTCCCCGATTTTTGTCGGTAGAAGTTGTCTTTGAAGGCGAAGTAGTTATTTTCCAGGATGAATTTAACCCCTTCTATCACGAATTCTTTTTTGATGCGATGTGGGAGTTCGTTGGCGTGATTCTCTAGCCAGAATTGAATTGCCTCTATTCCTAGGTTGTGGGGGATATTGGAATAGAGGTTGACTACATCGAAGGATACTAGTAGGGTGTTTTTGTTTATAGTATTAGGTAGGTGATTGAGCATATCCAGGTCGTCCCTTATATAGCTTTTGACATGTTTGAGGAGTGGTTTTAAGAGGGTATCTAAAAAGTTACTCAGGCGGTGGGTTTCGCATGCGGGACCTGCTATTGTAGGTCTCAATTTGAGGTCATTAGGATTAGGGACTTTAATTATTTTGTCTGGTTATCTTGCATGCATTACTTATTTTCTCACTTTTGTGTATCTTGGGAATACCGTAGAATTGACTGGTTTTACTTGTGAAATTGGTCATATAGTCATATTCTTTGTCGGTGAGCCCTTCTTTGTATGGGGTTAACATGGATTTTAGATCCCTCATTATTTTTTGTTGACTGTAGTTTTGTGCCTTTCCATAATATGTTGTGTCTTCCAACATAGATAGTACTAAAGTTATGTAAAATGTCGTGTCCATTAAAACAACTGTACTCCCTTTATCGGCCTCTTTGATTGTTATTGCTTTGTCATTTTTTAATTTGTTCAGCTCAGCCCATCCTTTTTTGCTGAAGTTTGGTTTGGGTTTTTGTTTGTGCATGTGTTGATATGGGTAATTCGAGATGTGTTCACAGAAACGATTAAGTGTTTTGTTCTTACCTTTTGAGGGGGTGTAGATACTCCTATTTCTGACCAACGATTCGTCCTCGTTGAATTTGTCATATAGCTCCTCAGTAAGTCGTAATTTTCTACAGAATTCTGCGATGTCTTCTTTCATTTCATTGTAGTTGGGGTGTTGTGGGGTGGGTGTAAACTTGAGTCCTTTGGAGAGTATATTTATTTGGTTTGCTATTAGTTCATTGTGAGTTAGATTAATAATTTTTATCACTTTTGGTTCCTCCTGCCTGTTTGGTGCTATCTTGTGTCTCTGTGTTTGCATATTGGGTCTAAAAAATGAATGCGGTGGCTGGGACGGTAGCCATTATATAGTTGTTCCTTATATATATACTCACACATACACACAAACATACACACACACACACATATACACACTGCAGATATAAAAACAGAGGCAATGATGATTGATTACATCAATATAAAGGAAGACGATGTAATAAGGGCTATAGATGAAACGAACCCAAACTCAGCTACTGGCCCTGATGGATTCCCAGTAATCCTTCTAAAAGTATGTAAGCAAGTCCCTCTCTCAGAGCTTCCTTGCAAAACTAAATGCAATACCCATTAAATACACTGGACCTGGAGGGACTGCAATCCCAGAGGCACAGTCAGTGCGAGACCTGGGCATTTACATGAGTAATGAAGTAACCTTTCATGTGCATGTTGCTAAACTGGCTATGAAATGTAGGTAGCTGACCGGATGAATTCTTAGAATTTCAGAACAAGAGATCAGGAAACCATAATGGTGCTGTGGAGGACACTTGTCCTAAGCCACTTTGACTATTGCTCCCACCTATGGTCACCAACAAGTGTCAAATTAATCTCAACTTGAGGCAATCCAATGAAGCTACATGAAGAAGATAACCTCTATGCAGCATATAAGCTATTGGGAAAGACACAAAAGATTAAGACTCTTTTCTTTAGAGTGTAGGCAAGAAAGATATGCCATAATATACATCTGGAAGATCCTGGAAGGACTTGTCCCAAATTTTGGCATCGAGAGTTACACAAATACTAGAACTGGGCGCCACTGCATAGTGCCAAGGACTCCAAATTTGCTATCAAGATATAGGGGCAAGATACTGCAATAGCCTGGGCTTCAAAGGTCCATGGCTCTTCAATATCCTCTTGAAGGACCTGAGAAACCTGCATGGGGTGGATCTTGGTGTCTTCAAAATAAGGCTGGACCTCTTACTGTCAAGTGTCCCAGATGAACCAACTTTGTGGCAGGAGGTGCAGATGAGGGCAGCTACATCAAACTGTCAATTCCTAAAAAGCATTTGTGAATTAAAATTATGTAGCAACATCAAAGAGCGGTGCCCCAGTACAGCTTGTGTGCCGAAACTAGACATAAAAACAATTAAATATAATATATATAATATATATTATATATATATATATATATATATATATAATATGCATATATAATATATGCATATATATATATATATTTTATATATATATATGCATATTATATATTATATATATATATATATGCATATATATATGATATATATATATATTATATATGCATTATATATACTCTAATAGATAATATATATATATATATACATATACATATAGCATATATATCTAGTTGTATATATCTATATATATATATATTATATATATATATATATGTAGGTATTATATATACGTATATATATATACACTATGCATATATATGGTGGTGTGTGTATATATATATTACATATATATGTATGTATATATATTGTTATATATGTATATACAGATAAGAGGAAAAAAAATCTATTAGAAGGAACTTATCTCTCTTAAACATATCTTTTGATAAGCATAACAAATGCGCAACCGTAAAAAGAACTCACCTAACTTAAATTACTTAATTACTTAAATTATTTTGTCAGCATTTCTTTCATTTCCTTTATATATATATATATATATATATGTGTGTTGTGGTGTGTGTGTGTGTGTGTTATATATATATAATATATATGTATATATATGTATATATATATATATGTATATATATGTATATATATATATATTAATATATATGTATATATATATATATATATATATATGTATATATATATATATATATATATATATATATATATATATATATGTATATCATCATCATCGTTTAGCGTCCGTTTTCCATGCTGGCATGGGTTGGACGGTTGCAACTGGGGTCTGGGAAGCCAGAAGGCTGCACCAGGCCCAGTCTGATCTGGAATGTTTCTACGGCTGGATGCCCTTCCTAACGCCAACCACTCCATGAGTGTAGTGGGTGCTTTTTACGTGCCACTGGCTCAGGTGCCACACGAGGCTGGCAAACGGCCACGATCGGATGGTGCTTTTTACGTGCCACCGGCACGGAGGCCATGCGAGGCTGGCAACGGCCACGATTGGATGGGGATTTTACGTGCCACCGGCATGGAAGCCAGTCAGGGCGGCGCTGGCAACGGGCACGTTCGATGGTCTCTTATGTGCCACCAGCACTGGTATCACAGCTACAATTTCCATTCATGTTGATCGATTTTGATTTTTGACTTTTGATTTTGATTTGATTTTCACTTGCCCCAACAGTTATCACAAGTAGAGTTTGTGTCCCAAGAAGGAAAGGTATGCATAAGTGGACTGAGGCCATGGGTTATGGTCTCACTTGTCTCTGGCCGGTCTTCTCAAGCACAGCATACTTAAAGGTCTCGGTCTCTAGTCATTTCCTTGGTGAGACTAAAGTTCGAGGGTCGTGCTTCACCACCATATATATATATTGATATATTGTATATATATATGTATATATATATATGTATGTATATATGTATATATATGTATACATATATATATATATGTATACATATATATATATATATGTAGTATATATGTATATATATGTTATATATATATATAATGTATATATATAATAATATATATATCTATATATATAATTTCAAACAATTGAGGGAAAATTAATTAATTAATCAATTCACCAAGTATTCAGTATGCAAAGGGACCATTTAAGGCGAATTCAAATTATTACATTAATAAAAGGGCTTAGTAAAATAAATTACTTTGCCGCATACTGAACTCATTAGAAATAGCAGCTAAAAAAACTTTTTAAAACTATTTCCAATACTTAAAGAAAACCTCTCTCATATAGGGTCTGCTCAATTCAAACTCACGAAAGTATGGGGGTAGAGACATTAAAAAATCCAAATGCAAGGTTATTTGAGAACGTACGTTTCAAGATTAGTCAAAATCGACACTTCTATCATCAGCTCAGAACTCCCTGGTTTGGATTTGAAAACACTGAAAGTGGGAGCATACCCTTTCGGCTTGTTATCGCTTCTGAAGATCTGCTCGAAACTAACACTGCCAAAAATAAATATGCAAGCGAAGAATTTCTGCTCTCCCCTTTCCACCAGCGTGGGTTAAAATCAGTAAACACTATGTTTTTTTCGGTAAAATCCGAGGCATTTAAATAGAGAGAGATGAATTATAATTTCAACAATTGAGGGTAAAATTAATTAATTAATCAATTTCACCAAGTATTCAGTAGCAAAGGGACCATTTAGGCGAATTCAAATTACATTATATAAAGGGTTAGTAAAATAAATTACTTTGCCGTATACTGAACTCATTAGAAATAGCAGCTAAAAAAACTTTTTTAAAACTATTTCCAATACTTAAAGAAAACCTCTCTCATATAGTGTCTGCTCAATTCAACTCACGAAAGTATGGGGGTAGAGACATTAAAAATCAAATGCAAAGGTTATTTGAGAACGTACGTTTCAAGATTAGTCAAAATCGACACTTCTATCATCAGCTCAGAACTCCCTGGTTTGGATTTGAAAACACTGAAAGTGGGAGCATACCCTTTCGGCTTGTTATCGCTCTGAAGATCTGCTCGAAACTAACAGTGCCAACAAACTCATATGCAAGCGAAGAATTTCTGCTCCCTTTCCACCAGCGTGGGTTAAAATCAGTAAACACTATGCTTTTTTCGGTAAAAATCCGAGGCATTTAAAGTAGAGAGATGAATTATATTTCAACAATTGAGGGTAAAATTAATTAATTAATCAATTTCACCAAGTATTCAGTATGCAAAGGGACCATTTAAGGCGATTCAAATTATTACATTATATAAAGGGTAGTAAATAAATTACTTTAAATGCCTCGGATTTTACCGAAAAAAGCATAGTGTTTACTGATTTTAACCCACGCTGGTGGAAAGGGGAGAGCAGAAATTCTTCGCTTGCATATTTGAGTTTGTTGGCACTGTTAGTTTCGAGCAGTGCATATTTGAGTTTGTTGGCACTGTTAGTTTCGAGCAGATCTACAGAAGCGATAACAAGCGAAAGGGTATGCTCCCACTTTCAGTGTTTTCAAATCCAAACCAGGAGTTCTGAGCTGATGATAGAAGTGTCGATTTGGACTAATCTTGAAACGTACGTTCTCAAATAACCTTTGCATTTGATTTTTTAATGTCTCTACCCCATACTTTCGTGAGTTGAATTGAGCAGACACTATATGAGAGAGGTTTCTTTAAGTATTGGAAATAGTTTAAAAAAGTTTTTTTAGCTGCTATTTCTAATGAGTTCAGTATGCGGCAAAGTAATTTATTTTACTAAGCCCTTTTATATATGTAATAATTGAATTCGCCTTAAATGGTCCTTTGCATACTGAATACTTGGTGAAATGATTAATTAATAATTTTTACCCTCAATGTTGAAATTATAATTCATCTCTCTCTATTTAAATGCCTCGGATTTTACCGAAAAAAGCATAGTGTTTACTGATTTTAACCACGCTGGTGGAAAGGGGAGAGCAGAAATTCTTCGCTTGCATATTTGAGTTTGTTGGCACTGTTAGTTTCGAGCAGATCTTCAGAGCGATACAAGCCGAAAGGGTAGCTCCCCACTTTCAGTGTTTTCAAATCCAAACCAGGGAGTTCTGAGCTGATGATAGAAGTGTCGATTTTGACTAATCTTGAAACGTACGTTCTCAAATAACCTTTGCATTTGATTTTTTAATGTCTCTACCCCCATACTTTCGTGAGTTGAATTGAGCAGACACTATATGAGAGAGGTTTTCTTTAAGTATTGGAAATAGTTTAAAAAAGTTTTTTTAGCTGCTATTTCTAATGAGTTCAGTATGCGGCAAAGTAATTTATTTTACTAAGCCCTTTTATATAATATATATATATATATAAAGTATATAATATATATTTATATATATATTATATATATAAAGTATATTATATATAAATGTATATATATATATATATATATAATATATATAATAATATATATATATATATATATATATTATTATCATCATCATACATGTATATATAAATATATATACATACATATATACACTCACACATATATATATATATATATATATATATATATCTACATGTATATACATATATATATATAATCAAAATAAGCAACAAGAATGACTCCGGTAATTTGGTACGGTCATTTCGTACTACATCATTTTTTAAATGTTGTAAGTATTACAACAGATTTGAAATGCTGAGTACTCATCAGCCAATTATAGAGGTTTTCCATTAATACAAAATTTCCATATCATGTGGCAACATTATAGAGAAGGTAGATATATAGACAAAGATGTGGATTTAAATTTTAAGAACTTTTGAGGTAGTGGAGCCCATCAACTGACTGACTAAGATTTGGTTGTTCCAGACTACTGTAAGGTTGTGAGAGGGAAGAATAAGTGGAAGGACACAATCAACATTTCCTAATTATAGAAAGGGGTAAAGGGGGTTTCAGAGCTCCATATAAGGAATTTATGTGGAAAGACAGTATTGTCACTACTAAATGCCATTACTACTATTTGATGAACAGATTCAGCGTTAGGAGAACTAGATCAATTTCAAGTTGTCACAATCACATTCACAGAGAGTACAGAGACCTTACAAACCCGATGATCAACACCAACAACATTTTGGTCTATAAGTTCCAAGTACTTTGACAAGTTAGAATAAAGGAAAAAAATAGTAGTGACAATGCTGTCTCTCAACTTCTCTCACAACCTTACAGTAGTCTGGAACAGCCAAATCTTAGTCAGTCAGTTGATGGGCTCCACTACCTCAAATGTTCTTAAAATTTAAATCCACATCTTTGTCTATATATCTACACTCTCTATAATGTTGCCACTTGATATGAAAATTTTTGTATTAATGGAAAAACCTCAATAATTGGCTGATGAGTACTCAGCATTTTAAATCTGTTGTAATACTTACAACATTTAATAAATGATGTAGTACGAAACGATCGTAACCAAATTACCGGAGTCATTCTTGTTGCTTATTTGATTATAATCACCCCACGGATTTTTATGGATAACACCATACAAATTCTGGTGCATCTAAATTAAGTACCATATTCATTTGAATCTAATTTTTGCTTTCATATATATATATATATATATATATAATATATATATATATATATATATATATATATTATACATATATATATATATATATATATATATATATATACATATACAACATATATATCACCGTGATCACCGTGACCGACCAGGCTATCAGATGTTGTTAACATCGCTGTCACACAATGCGCTTCACATTGTTTTAGCCTTCAAATGATGCCACCCCGCTGGCTAAGCGAGCAGGCCAACAGAAGAAAGAGTGAGAGAAAGTTGTGGCGAAAGAGTACAGCAGGGATCGCCACCCCTCCTGCCGGAGCCTCGTGGAGAATTAGGGTTTTCGCTCAATAAACACTCACAACGCCCGGTCTGGGAATCGAAACCGCGATCCTACAACCGCGAATCCGCTGCCCTAACCACTGGGCCATTGCTCCTCCACATATATATACACATACATATATATTACACCATACATGTATATATACATATATATATATATACATATATATCATCATCATCATCATCGTTTAACGTCCGTTTTCCGCGCTAGCACGGGCTGGATGGTTCGACCGGGTCTGGAAAGCCAGGGGCTGCACCATGCTCCAGTCTGATCTGGCAGAGTTTCTACAGCTGGATGCCCTTCCTCCTAACGCCAACATTCCGCGAGTGTAGTGGGTGCTTGTTACATGCCACCATATATTTCTTCTACACCTACATTCTTCCTATCTAGTTTTTCTTTCCCTATATCTATACTTTTTCCCATTTCTAACTCTGATGTTGAGCGTACACCACCAAACTCCGCTTCCCACCCTTCCAATTTTCAGTTCCCCCCGCCCGCCCCTACGTGGTCACATTTAGCACACACCTTTAACTTTACACTTTCAACCACCTTTTATTTTTACCCTCATCTCATGTTAAGCTTTACCCGATTATATTTATATTTTATTTTATCCTATTTTATTTTGCTTTATCCTTTATTCTTATTTTTATTTTCATTCTATATTTTAATTTTTATAGTTTTTATGATTTTTATATTTTAATTCTAATTTTTATATTTTATTTCTTATTTTTATTTCTAATTCTTATTCTTACCCTCATTCTTACTCCTATTTTTACCCCTATTTTATCACTTTATATCTCTATATATGTCTATTTTTAGTTTTTTCCTTATTTACTTATCTATGTATCCGCTTTATGATTATACGTGTGTCCGGGTACGTATGTATATGTATACATGTGTATACGTATGTATGAGTAAATATCTGTGTCTAGATATGCGCACCCCCGTTATACTTCTTTAATAATTTTTTTTACATGCTTTCGTAGATTTCTTATATACATATGTTTACACATATTTTTATGCATCTTTTAATATCTTATAGCTATACCTATATGTGCGTGTGTCTGTGTGTGTGTACGTAAGTGTATGTGTACACGCACGTATAGACACACAGATGTGTGTGCGTGTGCGTGTAGACGTGAGTTCGTGGGTCCGTTTCTTTACATGCGTTTGTAGATTTCTTATATACATTTGTTATACATCTTTTAATATCTTATATCTATATCTGTATGTGTGCGCATCTGTGTATATGTATGTAAGGGTATGCGCACACGCACGTATAGACACACAGATGTGTGTGTGTGTGTGCGTGTGGATACATGCGCGTGGGTCCGTGTGTATGTGTGTATGCGTGTATGTATGCACACGTGGGTGTGCATGTATGCACACATATATATATGTGCGTCTGCGGGTATGTGTGCGAGTATATGTGTGTATATGTATATGTGTATATATGTATATGTATACATGTATGCATATGTGTATATGTATATGTATATGCGTATGTGTGCGTGTGTGTATATATATATGTACATGTTTATTGTCCGTGTATATATATGCATATTCTGTTGTGTGTATATATATGTGCGCATGTGTGCGTGTGTGTGTGTATATGTGTATCTGTATATGTTTACACGTGAGTACGTATGTATGCTTATATGCTTGTAGCTGGGTATGCGTGCGTATATGTGCGCGTGTATATGGGTGTATGCATCCATGCGGGTACGTATGTACAAGATGACCACTTAATACGAAGAACCAGATAAGCTGCTCAACATCTCTGATTTACAATACACTAAGTCCCCAGACGCTCCTGTTGATTTACGACACCCCAGACTTCTACAACCAGAAATTGTCATTTTCCTGACCACCATGTTTGGTCCGTAACTACTATTATCCCTTATCCTTATATTCTTTTACATTTTTTTATTATTTATTTCTATTTTTATTTTTATAACTTTATACCTTTATATTCATTTATATTCTTTTATATTTTTTATATCTTTATAATCTTTACACTCTACATTTTTATATTTTTTTTATTTACTTACACTTTTTATATATTTTTAATATATTTTTTATCCTTCGTCCTGAATTCTCGCCCCTCCATCTTATCTCTATTCACTCTTATTACCAGGTTCCTTCACGTCTGTCTACATTTATATATTTATATATGTATATATTTATTTATTAATTTATTTACATTACTTCAACATCCAAATTTCCTCATTCTACATGAGAGAAGAACGAGATGGACGCTTCATTTTTATGCTGTTGCCGCATTATGTCGTACGCGAATGGGAGGATTTGCATCCCCAACCAAGAATTTTTTGATGTAATACATGTCCTTGTGGAAGTTGTTGTGCGCGGCTAAAGAAGGCCACAGACATACATTATGCATTGTTATAAATCCGTCTAATAAAGGCCCGAAACATATGTACCGCTGAATCCTTGGCATCATGTTTTTATTTTGATTAATTTACTCCACCACCTACACCACCAAACGGTATATACAGGTGCTTACAATTATCAAGTACTCACCCAGAATTTCTATATATATATATATATACATATACATATATATATGAATATATATGCAGTGTATGCATTCATACATTTATACATTGAGAGAAAGAGAAAGTGAGAGAGAGAATGAAAGATAAAGAGAAAACTGAAAAATATCAAAAGAGATAAGAGATCCTTGAGTGGGTAACAGAGAAACAGTTATAAAGAGAGAGAGAGAGAGAGAGAGAGAGTGAGAGAGAGAGCAAGATAGGGAATAGTGAGAGATAAAGAACGATAGAATTAATTTGGATAAACATAAAGAGAGACTGGGAAACAAATTTATTTACTTTTATTCATAACCCGAGATAAACATAAAAATATAAGTAGAAATTTGTAACAGGTTTAACTATTAAACAAACAGCAGCTTCTTGAGATTCGATGTCTCCATTTACAAGACTGACTTTATAATAAATGGATTAAGAAGAAATTGAGAAAAATACTGTGTAAATGTTTTAATTCAGAACTGAGGCAAGGGAAATCTGTTGTTTGAAGACTTTGAATGGTTAACTGCTAAAACTTTTGGTCTCCCAGCCATTTCCTACAGATTCATCACCCTGTAATGATATATCTGCTGACTTAATATAAGTTTAATTTTTATAGGGTCAGGAATAACAGTCATTTTAATTATCCTCATTATATTACAGGTACTTATTTAAATAAAACAGGAATAAGAAGCAAAGCCAGAATTTGTAGCATTTGACTAAAGAACATGGAACCAAATACTCTTGAACAAGTGCAGGCATGGTTGTGTAGTTAAGAAGTCCACTTCTCATCATATAGCTTTTGGTTCAATCAGTTAAAGCAGTTATCTTCTACTAAATCCCTGGGACAACTAATGCTTTGTGATGAAGGTGAGCAAGACAAACATTTGAAATCACTTATCAGTCTAATTACACAATCCAACAGGTATTTTGTGTCAGGACATTTAACTTGGTTTGAAGGTTTTTGAAATGTTGAATCTAAAAATGGAATCCATTTTTTACTATCATATCTAGATTTCAAGACACCCAACCCCAACAAATTTGCAATTTCCTCATTTTTCAGAAAATGCATTATTTATCTGTGGAAATTTAGTCTGAAATTTACAGCCAAGGAAAAACATTGGATGATCAAAGAATGGCCATAGCAAATATTAGTTCCAGGGTCTTTTAATGTGGTTGAAGAGCTTTTTAATTCAACTGGAGAAAAACATCCTACCTCCACTCCATCTCAACCTTGGCATTATGGAGCAGTTTGTTTGCAGCACATTTCCCAGGCTGAGCAGTGATAAGATAAATGCTGGAATATTTGATGGGCCTCACATCAGAATTGATAAAAATGAGAACTTGATAAATTCAATGAATTGCTTTGAAGCAGCAGCATGAAATTTATTTGTAATAGTTGTAAATGGCTTTCTGGACAACAAGAAGCAGTCAGCTATGCCAAAATTGTCAGCAAACATGCTGGAAACTTTCAAAAGTTAGGAGCAAATATGAGCATAAAGCACTATCTCCATGGTTACCACAATAAATTCCTTGAAAATCTTGGTGATGCAAGTGATGAGCAGAGAGAACATTTCCAGCAGGACATAAAAACAAAGGTATCAAGGCAAATGCGACTTATGAATGATGGTGAAGTATTACTATACTTTGCTCATGATCTCCCTGAGGTTCATCACTCAAGAAATCATCCAAATAGACATTCATGGGAAATTAGGCACAAGCAATGATATAATTTGTCAGTAAAAATTTTAAAACTTTTACTAGTTCTATTGGAAAATTTAAGAAAACATTCTGGTTTTGAAGGAAACCAATTTCTACATATGGTTGTATGTTATGCCTTGCTCTCAAAGCTGTTTTATTGAAAAAAACAATGAAATTCTATGGATCCAGTACCCTTAAAATCTTGACACATAGTGATAATAATGGATGTCATTTTTAGATTCTGTGTGTAAAAGCCCCTAGTTCACAACCAAGTTTTTTCCCAGCCAGGAAAAATTTTTCTATGTTGATACGTGTTACTTTTCCATTATTAAAATGAAAAATTGTTATTTCTTTTTCTCTCATTAGCAAAGCATTTTCACCAAAAACCACTTCTGCTCACTAACAATGTATCACATTTAGTCAAAATATATTGGTCCATAAGAATCTTCCTTAGAGAGCGTCACATGTATTTTCACACTTTACGGAGCCTTCCACATGAATTATTTCCCCAGAAGTATACATGAATTGAGAAGAAAATTTTTGGTGATTGATAGCTTCTATCTTTTATCTTTCTCCTTGCCCACTTACCTCCCCACCTTTGATCCCCTCCACGTCTGTCTATCTAGACACAGATATTTACTCATACATACGTATACACATGTATACATATACATACGTACCCGGACACACGTTAATCATAAAGCGGATACATAGATAAGTAAATAAGGAAAAAGCTAAAAAATACACATATATAGAGATATAAAATGATAAAATAGGGGTAAAAATAGGAGTAAGAATGAGGGTAAGAAATAAGAATTAGAAATAAAAATAAAAATTAAAATATAACAAATTAGAAATAAAATATAAAAATCATAAAAACTATAAAAATTAAATATAGAATGAAAAAAAAAATAAGAATAAAGTTAAAGCAAAATAAAATAGGATAAATAAAATAAAAATATAATCGAGTAAAGCTTAAAAATTAGAAATAATATAAAAATCATAAAAACTATAAAAATTAAAATATAGAATGAAAATAAAAATAAGAATAAAGTTAAAGAAACAAATTAAAATGGATAAAATAAAATAAAAATATAATCGAGTAAAGCTAACTGATGAGTATGACATAAAAATAAAGGGGGTTGAAAGTGTAAAGTTAAGGTGTGTGCTAAATGTGACCACGTAGGGGCGGGGCGGGGGAACTAACCAAAAAATATAATAGGAAGAATGTAGGGTAGGAGAAGAAAATTATTGGGAAAAACAAATATATGGGAGACAAATGTGTATATATAGGAAAAAAGTAGGAAAAATATATAGATAGAAAACGGGATGCGCTGGAGCCGACAGGTTGCACTGGTGGGAGGAACTCATGGGGGAGTTGGTATAATAGTCTAAGCTTTGTAGTATTTGAAAGTATCTAGATACTACAACCACCGGTCATCGCTGAAACATAGGATAAAGCTAACAGCACCTCCCTTTCTAAAAAAAATTTGGAATTAAAAGACAAAGCATAGATTTCAACTCAGATGGTCCATCATCGGATCAGCTGCACCTTATTTAAACAATAGAGCAGGATGCCAGCTATGTTGTGTAGAACTCCTGAATATCTTGAAATTCAAGGAGAAACACAAT